>NW_022589769.1:5953117-6265812 GCF_004348235.1 Phoca vitulina | reverse complement strand
GCATTTTAACCATTTTTTCCAGGAGCTGATAAGGGTACCTCCAGAAATTGACATTCTTTTATTTCAGCCCCGTAAACTGATTTCAAAAGGGATACAACTGGCAGGGGCCTAGGGTCTCAAGACAGAGATTCTTCCATGTAATTAATAATATTCAATGTAGTTAATAACTTAACTTATGCAGGAAATTAAACCCATAATACTGATCTCATTGTCATTAAAATCCCAAATGTATTCTTTTCCAGTTTTTGAGTAGGTTCGGTAAAATTCAGAATATACAAAGCCTTAGCATATTAGGTATTTGTTGAAACTCTATCTGAAAGAATAAGCACTAATCTATAAACCAAAAGAAAATTATCTGAGTTATATTTTTAAGATTTTATATATATACATATATTATAGTAATTTTAAAAACTGAGATGCTATAAGCTACTCAATTTGAGTTCTTAGAAATGCTCTAGTAAATTATAACTTGCGCTAAGACACTGGCCTGTATTCGTAGTCAGGCAAATTTAGTAAAGTTCTTTGGTGGAAAATTAAATAAGTAAAAATGCTCATATCTTTACTGCAGGGGGTGGGGGCGGAAAGAAGAATCTAGGCAATAAAGACACTAATGTAACATCTTGACATATGGCAGAGTGGTTAAGAGGAGGGTATTCAGCCTACAAAAGTAATACAACTGTATTTATGCCTTAAAATGAAACAAACCACCTCTCCCAAGTGTGAATATAGTATTACTACTTTATATAAATACGACTGTGTTTCTAATATTTAAATAATAAAAATTATGGCATATTCAAGCTACCAGTGGTGTGGTTTTCCTGAATATAGAAGGAAGACAGAGCTGGAAGCACACTCACCTCAAAATTAAAGGGTAAAAAACCAAAGTCAAATTCCATTTTTAAACTAGTGTTCCAATGGTTATTAAGAGATAGGAATCAGGAGTCAGATTTCAAGATGCCAAGAATTGAAATGTGCAATTCATTTTCTTTTTATACAAAAGATGAAACTAAGTTAACATCTGCTATCCAGAATATAAAATTTAAAGTCTTGATGTGAACTGAATTCTTACTTTTAAGGTGAACTTCCAGTCCTTTCCATTCACAAATAGGACTTGATTTATTAAGCTCCCTGCTTTGTATCTCCAGAGTTGATCAAAGCACATTTTCTTAGTACAATCTGTATTGTTCCAAGTGTTTTATAAACATCTTTTTTGAGAGTTTACAGGAGTGATCTGAAATCATATCCAAGGTTTCATCCTATGAGTCAGTTATTCTTAAAAGGAAACAGAATTTCTGTCTTTATCACCTTTATTTCCCTAACTGTCACAAATCTAATTCTAATCTGCCACAGAATTTTTAAAAAATCATTGGTAGGATCATCAGTAGAAATTACTGGCATTAAATACTAGGCAGGGCAAAGTGAAAAAAGGGCATAATTTTAACACAGGGACATGAAAATTACAGGTCTACACAATATCTGAACTTTCATAAGTCTCTTAGCCAATAAGGATAACTCTCAAGGCTTGTCTACCATCTAGTCCTACACTGATACCCCAAATCTGTATTTCCTGTCCTCATCTGAGACCCAAACTGTCCATCCAGCTGCCTGCTGGACAGGTTCATCTGAATTTATTCATTCATATAGATATTTACTGAATACCTACTACATGCCAAGTATATTATGGGAGGCTCTGGAAATTCATAGCCAAGACAACAGTCCTGTCTTCATGGGGCTTCAAACTGTGAAGGAAGCCAAACTAATCAAATAATCATAAAAATATATAACACACAAATTGTGATTAGCCCTATGTGCCAGTCTAAGCTAGTCTAAAAATGAAGCCAGTTTACTCACTGCACTCTGGTCTGCTTGCCCCCTGAGCCCTTATTCTTGGATGGAAATGGTGCCATTTCCAGGTTACCAAAGCCACAAACTTGGGAGGCATTCCTGACCTTCCCTTCCTCCTCAGATCTCCTCATTCTCTGGGTCCCGCCTGCACTCCCAGAGTAGATGTGCATGGTTGGCTCTACCCAGAACGACCTTTCCTTACTTCTTCTGGGAACTCCCAAAGTGGTGGTGGTAGAAAATTCCAATGAAGGCATAAAACCCAAGGCCATGAGGGTCCCTGGGATTTTAAAAACTAAAGCTGGAGGGAGAAGCTCTTTCTTCTTCTTAGTTGAAGAGTGTGAAAATAGCCCCTGTCCTGTGGAGAAACTGGAGGCAGCAGACCTAGGAGCAAGAATCCCTGTGAGAATGAGTATCACTCCCAACCCTTCAGGCCCCTGAGCTTGTCCAGGTTTCTGCAGCACTTCATTCCTTTTGGACCTTCTCCAGGAACCTCCCAATTCATCCCCCTTGTGACTTAATGTTTGAGCAGGGTTTCTATTACCTGTAGCCAGGATTCCTAATAGCTCCTAAACTTTTCAGCCTGTGACTTACCCAAATTCTACTACAAATACCCTAGTTCAGGTCCTCATCAACTCCCACCTGGACCCACTTAACAGCTTAATGGGTCTTCTGTCCCCATCCTGCCCCTTGCATCCAGCATCCCCAAATACAGTTACCAGAGTGATCATATCACCCTTCCCATGCTGGACAATTCAATGGCTCTCCTCGATATGGACAAAATCTAAATTCCTCAACAGAATACACCCGACTCTCTATAATCAATCTTCCTCCCCAGCCAAGCAACTGTTACTCCCTGCCTCATATTTTATGCCTGATTATATGGATTACATGGGCTTCAGCTTAGACAGACAAAGACATACACATCATGCTGAACTCATAAGGAGGACATCTTCCTTTCGAAAACTTTGGAAACCTAAAGAAATTCAAGACAAGTGGTTTTGTTTAGACTCACTTCTAGGCATCAAGCGATCCCATCTACATCTGTCTTTTATGATATAAGTAATTCTAAATATGGCTGCTCTACAATATCCGGTGTTAGGGCACGCGGCATCCACAGCAGCCAGCAGCCAGAAGAGAGAGGTCCTGATCACCTAACCATCTCTGTGGACGGACCACAAGTGTCTCCTCCTCCATGAGGTGTTCTCACCCAGATCCAGAGGAGTCCCGCCTCCTCCTTTCTGCATCTCTCCGCTGTCCTCTGTGCACACTCCTCACATAGCACCTGTGCTCTTGTTCCTTGAGGATAGAGCCACATTCCACTCACCTCTGGCTCCCTGAGCCCAGTGAAGTGCTCAGTGCATATGTAACACTTATAATGTTCATAGAATGATGCATGCATTCTGAGCTATGCAGAACCCTGAAAGGCAACTTTCTAATTAAAAGCGCAGGAAAGGGGGCAATTGGGTGTTAGGTTAGGAAACCTGGTCTTCTTCATATTGAATCAGATGAGAATACTTGAAAACACAGAAGATGTTTAATGCCTCTAACCCACTGTATAGTTAACCAGCTGACCATTTTGCACCAATTTCTTACATGGGAGATGCCTAGAAATAAGTTATGATTTTTTAACTTATAAAAAAACTTCAGAGAGAAGCCCATACAAGCAACAAAAGAAAAATAAATTGGATTTAATCAAAATTTAAAACTCTTCAAAGAACAACAAGAAAATGAAAAGACAATCCACAGGATGGGAAGAAAACTGAACTATTTGTGTTTTTATAAGGATATGGGTATGTGCATGTGTGTATCCAGAATATGTAAAGAACTCATACAATTCAACAATAAAAACAAAACCTAATTTTTTAAATGGAAAAAGAATGTGAACAGGTATTTTTCTAAAGAAAAAGAAGATATACAAGTGGCCAACAAGCACATGAAAAGATGTTCAGCATCATGAGTCATTAGGGCAATGCTAATCAGAACCACAAGAAGATACAGCTTCACACTCATCGGGATGGCTGCCATGAAAACAACAGCAAAATGACAAGCGCTGCGCAGGATGTGAAGAAACTGGAATCCTTCAATATTGCTGATGAGAATGTAAAATGGGACAGCCACTTTGGAAAACAGTTTGGAAAAAAGTTAAACACAGAGTTACCATAAGACCCAGCAACTCTACTCTTAGGTCTGCATCCAAGATAAGTCTGCCCAAAAACTTGCACATGAATGGTCACAGTGGTATTATTCATAATAGCCAAACCATGGGAAACACCCAAATGCCTATCAACGGATGAATAAACAAAATATGGCATATGCAGGCAATAGAATATTACTTAGCCACAGAAAGGAATGAAATTCTGATGCATGCTACAGCATAGATGAACCTCAAAAACATGCTAAGTGAAAGAAGCCAGACACGAAAGGCCACATGCTTTATAACTCCATTCATATAGCATATCCCGAACAGGCAAATCCACAGACACAGAAAGCAGCTCAGTGGTTGCCAGGGGCTGGAGAGAGAGAAGAATGAAGAGAGACTGCTAATGGGGATGGGCATTCTTTCTGGGGTGATCAAAGTGTTCTGGGATTAGGTAGGGAGGTTCGGTGCACAGCTCTGAAGATACTAAAGTCCATTAACTTGTGTGCTTTAAAGGTATGAGCTGAAATTTACAGTATACTGCACAAAATCGTATAGTGACACCTCTGTGCAGGGGCCTTACTGAGTCACTCTGCCTGCTACAGGATAACCTGTTGGAAAAGACACACAATCTGTGCAGAGGAGGAAGTGATTTATTTTCCTACCACTAAATCCCCACAGCGACCAACCATAAAATCCGATCCAAAGTAAAAAGAGCAAAGAACAAAAGAGCACACGATTTGCAATACGCTGGCAGGTATGAAATGGAATTAACCGAAGACTGAACCAAAAAAAAAAAAAAAATGTTTAGCAGCACTGCTCGCTTCCCTTTGATTACACAGATTTAAACAAGTCAAAGTCCTTTTTAGCTCATGAAAAAATGAAAAACAAGCATTCCCTCCTGTAACAAAATTAACATCCCACAGAAGGTCTGTTTGTACTTGGCCGTCATGAACCTTTCATCTCCGAGCACTGCTAAATTAAACAAGCCTATGTTGTATTGAACACAGTGAGCCAGACACCCTGGCAGGCTCCTCACTTCATCAGTGGGTGCTGAAGAACATTAGAAATAAAGAAATGGTGAGAATGACCGGGATGGTGGTTATAAAGTAGCTTTGACTTCACTCAGTCGGACATTTCAAGTATCTACAATAATGAAACATTCTAACAACTCCAAGACCCCTTTCTCTGCTGGTGTTTGTAAGAAGAGGGCACAGACTTTGCAGCCTGAGAGAGATGAATTCAAGTCACTGCTTAGTTTGGTTTTTAACATACTAGCTGAGCGCCCAAGGACAACTTTCCTAACTAAGGCATTTCATGCTCTCAAACTGGGTGATTACATCTATCCACCGAGTTTATAAGGACAAAATGAGGGAATGCCAACTGCTCAAGATGCAAATCGCCACCACTCTCAACGCTTCACAGCAAATGCTCATTTTAGAGCTTATATCATAGTATAAGTAATTGACATCAGCCATCCTTTTTCTACCCCGAGGACATCTAAACAACCAAAAGATCCTATGAAGATTTCATATTAAATAAATTGTCCCCTCCCATAGAACTGAAAGTAAGAAAGCCATCAATAAAGTCTGTTTTAAATGTATTAAATCAGGGCATGACACAAAGCATTCATTCACCTAAAAGGTATTTAAAAGTACTGAACTGAGAGAGACGCACCAAGAGAAACACTTACTATTAGAAAGAAATGCCTATTTTTCAGTGCAATAATTGGTAACCTTTCTGGAAAGATTGATGCCATCTGATTATAATTCCCAAGTGTCAGTAATCAGTTCTTAAGGTAAAAGAAAAAGGAAGTGGGATGGTTTCGAGCACTCCAGAAAAGATGTAGGAGGATATCCTTTCCCACTGACAGCAATTAATGTTTGAATGATGGCTGCTAGAACATTCAGACTGAAAAACTTTGTCACATTAGAATAGACTGAAATCTATTTAAAACAAAACTTACTAGGTTTAACATACACAAACACAAAACTCCCCATGACCTGGGTCTCCTCTCCGAACAAACCAAACGGGCACGAAGGCCAAGTTTGCATGGAACTCTCATATTTGTCAACACACTGCTATGATGTGATTAGCCATGCTCCCATGTTGGAAGTCTATTTAAAGAGGGTATCTGGACACTGCAGCAATAGACAAGAGTCAGACTCCCTCTGCCCAGCTCCATATTTCTATCACACCCACCATGACGCAAAGCTTCCAGGGTCAGCAAGGAAGGAAATTTCTCAAGGAGGATGGAACGGTCAGAAGCTGGAGATTTCCCTAGGGAGTTTCTCTAAGCCCTGTGCTCACTTTGGAACTTGAGGCCCAAAGCTACTGCTCTCCACCCCTCTTCACCTCACAGGGGTAATAATAATGCCTTTGTGAGAGATCAACCCAGGTATGCACACTGCAGAAGTCAGCCTGGGGTGCTTCCTGGGGATCTATGCTGCACATAGGCACTTAAAAATGTCTTTCCACTCCTGAAGTTCCATACTCTCACCCTGATCACGAAACCATTTCATCTGAGTATTCTACCACCACAAATTCTGGATATGAAGACAGCTTTTCTTCTTTCCAACTTTCCAATCAAATAACCACTTATACTGCCAGTCTAAACTTTAAGCTTCATGCCTAAAATAGGAAGAAATCGTTACAAATGCACAAAATCCAACCCATACATAAGAATGCCTTAAAATCTGTTTAAATACAGTATAACAATTTTTACAAATGCAGCTAAGAGGGGAAATAAAGGATAAAGTCTTAATTTTAATTAAGACTTTGGTTTAACTACTACTAGTAATTCCTCACTTTTCAGGAGTATTTTTAGAAATAGGGTTTTAAAGCATGCGATTAAAGAAATTAACTCATCAGTGAAATGAAAGCTACCATATAAGCAAATTCCTATACTACCACAGAAAAGAGTTTCAAGAACCCAGAACTTTGGTTATTTTAGAAAACAAATACAAGGTTATACCATTAGCCACAAAATATCCAAGGGAAAAGTCCAGGAAATCTCATTAATTTAGACCCCACTAATGAAGACTCAGTAGTTTCCTTTTAGGTCTGCCTAGATTTAACTTTTGGACTATTTATTTAGTAAGGGGTTGCTAAGGAAATTAAAGGACAAATAAAAATTGCTAGGGGATTATTTAATCAATTTAAAATTTTTTACATGCAAATAACCGCTGCTAAAATACTAATTAAAATCTAGCTCATGCGTTCTTTAGAATCCCATATTCCAGTGGAAACAAAATGTATGAAACAAAAGTCTACAACAGCTTAAATCTATTAAGTGCTTGCTCCATGCGCTCTGTTTATTTTGGCTGTGAAAAACTGGTTTAGGAGTCAGAAAAGCTTAGAAGGCAGGATACTGGACAAAGATTTATACATTCTTCTCAATGGCTGGCAATCTATTTCTCCACTTCTATTTTTAATAAATGCTGAACCGCACAATTAAAATATAACTCAATTTCTCTCCATTATAATTTAAAATCTGGGGTATTTACTTTATTCTTGTCTTCAAATAACATAACTGAAAAATATTCCCAGGTCTATAATACTAAACATCCTAGGATTCTTGAATTAACATCTGGTATCTTACCTAGATACTTACTTTGCCCTTAACAGCAACAGTAAAAAACAAACAAACAAAGCAGATTTAAAACACAGCAGTATATGTGATTCTGAAAATAAATGGGATATAGTCTAAATCAATAATCCAAATAAAGTATCACAAAATGTTACTGTAGCAAATGTCACTACAATTATGTATGTCTAGATTTAGGTGCATTTAAAAGTCACAGATACTAGTCTTCTTCTCCAAGAAATTAAATTTCTTAATTAAAATTTAAGGCATGTCTCACTTACATCTGAGTTCTAACTCAACAATACCAATATACACCAATCATTAATTCCTTCAAAACAATTTGAGTGTCTGCCATGTACAAGCCAGGTGTCACACCAGTTGCTGGATGGAAGCTGGTGGATAAAACATACTTGGTCCCAGCCTCAAAAATGTGAACTTGGAATGAAAAGACAAGCACCCACATGAAACACAATCTATATTATAAGAAGATGCATTTCATATATAGCAAAAAAAGATGAATTTTAGTTGACTTTTTATTAAGTTAAAGAACAAACACTAGGACAATGACACAGTTGCTGTCTATTTCATGGGCGACCTTAAGTAACTCTTATTTGATTGAAATAAAATCTAAAACAAACATAAATTTGAGTTCACATTCGTATCAGAAACTGGTAAAATACTCTGGACAGATGGGATTCGACATCGATACTCACAGGTTTACATTTAAACACATATTCACATAATTGACAAACTCAACAAGTATGTCACCTGAGTTTGTGAATCCCATTCTTTATGCTATTCTGCAATCGGGATCCATGCTCGAAAGACCTTAACAAGTTAATTTTTAAAGCTTTTTCAAGCTCCACTATAAATGAATAAAAAACAAGAGTACTGCTCCCCACAGAGGAAAACCTTTGGTATCCAAAACAATTAGTTAGTTGCCAATAATTTAAAAATATTTATAATGAGGTAATCAGGGCAACAGAACCAAAAACAAAGGACTCAACATATTTCAACATTTTCATCATAGTAAAGCCCAAGAGAGTGTCTCACTTAGACATGAGAATCATAGGTTATATTCTCAGTAAGAAAATTCTTCATGTAAGTAAAAATATCAAATGAAAGGGGTCTTTGAAAACGTAAAAGGCTTATTTCAATAAAAAACCCTGCTATCTCAAAGATACCATTTTTTTTTTCTCCTATTGGATGGGCAAAGATTAAAGATTAACAAAACTCAGTGTGGGCAGGGTATGGAAAACAAGACTCTCATTGACTTGGGGGGCTGGGTGGTGGTGATAAACTGGTAGTCTTTACAGAGGGCAGTTTACCATATATATCAACATTTAAAATGTGCATCATCTTTGACTCTGCAGTCATACTTCTAGGAAGATAAATGAACAAGTATACAATGGTGTGAGTACAGGGTTAATCAACATGCCATTATTCACTAAAAACAATCTAAATGGTCATCAAAGGAATGATTAAACAAACCATGGTGCCTCCAAACAATGAAATATACGAGAGTCAGTAAAATCATCATGTACAGTTACACATGCCTTTTACAATTCATGTGTAGAGATATATAATATACACTGTTGCGTTAAAAGACTACCATATGTAGTGTAAACCAATATATTTAATAATTTGTATATGAATACTTCTATATCCATAGAAGTATGTTCACCAAAATATAAATGGCAGTCATTTCTGTGTGACAGGAGTTAGGTGTTTACTTGTGTCAGTATGTTGTTTTATACTGATGGAAGATTTTTCTATTATAATAAGAAAATACAACATATCTCATTTAAGGAAAGAAGTGCTGCTATCTCACCAAACGTGCCTTCAAATCCCTTCAGTTCCCTGTTTTAAAAACAAAGTTTTCACTGAATGTTGTAAGTATACAGAACCACCAAGCAGCTTATGGGTTTCCACCTGCTGGATCTCCTTAGTACCAAACTTTAAGACAATGAAGTCATGGGAATTTAAAGATTAGATTCAAAGAAGTAAAGAAAGCCAAATAACCTTGTTCAAACAACCCATGTTCCTGGCATCCACCTTAAGAACCCCAGGTTCCATGAACGTAAAATACTCCTAGAACATTCTCCCTCTTACATCTTAAGAAAGCAGGCTGCGGAGAAGAATTTTCACAACAGTGGGGAGTGGGGAGAGGTTTCTTTAAAAAAAAAAAAAAAATTAAATCATAAAAAACTTACCTCAGTAAAAATATTTAATTATCTTCCTGTCTTACATTCTCTTTCTTAGCACCTTTACTGTGAGCCTGCGGGGGGAAAAAGTAAAAATTACTTTTTACTGAATACCTATTATATGCCTGGTGGGGATGGTCACAGAAAGCCTCCTGGAGAGCAGGAAGTCCAAGATAAATTGGAAAGAACAAAACAGAAGTTACTAAGAAGGGATGGTTGGGAAGGAAATTGAGAAGTTCCAAGTGTAATCAAATAACTTTTCCTAAATTGTTCAAGAACCTGTAAATGACGCATTCAACAAACAGGTCTAAAGCACCGTAACAGGTTAAGAATTGGGTTGCTAGGGCGCCTGGGTGGCTCAGTTGGTTAAGCGACTGCCTTCAGCTCAGGTCATGATCCTGGGGTCCCGGGATCGAGTACCGCATCGGGCTCCCTGCTCAGCAGGGAGTCTGCTTCTCCCTCTGACCTTCCCTCTCTCATGCTCTCTCTCTCAAATAAATAAATAAAATCTTAAAAAAAAAAAAAAGGATTGGGTTGCTAGACTCAGAACATCTGCATTTGAATCTCAGCTCTAGCACTTCCTAGCATGTGTAGTCTTCAGCAAGTTCCTCAACCTTGGTGTGCCTTGATTTCCCCATATGTCTCATAATAGTACCCAATTCATAGGATTGCTGAGGATTGTATGAGCTAATCCACATCAGGGACTGTAAAACAGCTCCTGGAACATAATAAATGTTAATTTTTATTTTTATTAATATATGCTCTTACATAATAAGTCTATTTACCTCTCACCACCACCATTATTATCATTGTTATTATTGCAAAATGACATAATCCTCATCCTCAAGGGGCTTACAGTATACTGGATGAGATAAGAGTTACCCAGATACATAACATAAGGCTAAAGAAAGATCAAAGTCAATTATTCGTTCACTTATTTAACAAATACTGGAGTGTCTATACTTTGCCAGGTCTTTTGCTGGGCATTTTTTTTTAAGATTTTATTTATTTATTTGAGAGCAAGAGAGTGAGCTATAGAGCACAAGCAGGGGGAGCAGCGGAGGGAGAGGGAGAAGCAGGCTCCCTGCTGAGCAAGGAGCCCAGTGCGGGGGCTCGATCCCAGGATCCCGAGATCATGACCTGAGCTGAAGGCAGACGCCTAACTGAGCCAACTAGGCGCCCCTCCCGGGCATTTCTGATGGACGGACAGATACGGTTTCTCTCCGCAGTTTCCAGTCTATCAAGACCCATGCTACAGGGCAGACGAGCTGCACAAGGAGACAGATACTTTTCCTCAGTGGGTGTGGGGCACTATGTATCCAAACGGGCAGAATGAGGTAGCAGAACATTCTGGGTGGAAGGGACAGTGTTATAGGAAACACAGGGCCTTTGGGGAATGCTAAGCAGCCTTGTTGTCAGGGTGCATCTGACTGAGCAATGAGTAGTGAGGCCAAAAAGCAGGAGGGGCCTCAAGTGCCCCATTGAGTTTGCTCCCTGATCTCAAGCACACTGATTACCCTGCTAAAATGGAATCACAGCTTACTTTAACTTCAATTCTAATACCCTACTGTTTTTTTTTCATGGTTTCTTTTTTCCTCTTTCAAAAGTGACAGGGGTAAGAGGAGGAAAAAGAAAAAAACCCAGCAGCCTCAACCCACATTGACGCTGGTGGCGGAAGCAGCACTAAGTGATGAGTTTCATATGTTCTTTTTTAATTCCTCCAACATTCTGATATGGAGAGAATTGTTCCTTTTACAGACGAGGGAACTGAGGCTCAGAGAAGTCAAACGGGATCTCCGAAGACCACAGAACTAATAAAATGCAGACACAGATTTAAACTGCAAGTTTGACTCCCAAAGCTTTCTTTCTCTTAGGCAAAAATATATAAGGGATTTTGCAGAATTTAAAGTCTGTTAAAAACGACTTATAAATTCAGGGTCTGTCGATTTCTGTGCTTACACAGAAAAACAGCTTTCATACACACAGTCAAAACCACTTAGAGAAGATAAAGAGATCTCACAACAGCACCAAAAAAGATAAACTACATACAAAAAATTTTAACAAAAAATTGGCAAAACCTGTATAAGACAAACTTTGAAATGCTCCAAAAGGATTCAAGAGTAGAATCAAACCAATGAAAAAATACACAATGTTCTTGGATAGGAAAATATCAGAAAGACAGCAATTCTCTCTGTAAAATTAGTTTATAATTTTAACATGATCTCAATTTTTTAAGTGTTTTCTTTTCTGGAACTAGACAAAATGATTATAAGTTCACATGGAAAAATAAACAAGGAAAAATTGCCAGGAAAATGAAGGGCAACAGGGGAAACTAAAACATTTTGTAAAACCAATACCGTGTACTGGTGTATGAATAGAAAGACTAATGGAATAGAATAGGAAGTCCAGAGATATGCTCCAATACACCTGGAAGTTCTGAATACAATCAAGATGTATTGTATTCTGAAACAAATGGTAGCAATAACTGGCAGCTACATAGAAAAAGATAAAGTTCAGTCTATATACTATCCTTGAACACCAGAATATATCCCAAATATATCAAAGATGTAAGTGGAAAAATGAAACCACAAAAGTACTTAAGGAAAACATGAACAAATTTCAAATTCTTGGAGGCCTTTCTGTGACTCAAAATCCAGACACATAAAAGATTAATATTAACTACCTAAAATTTAAAGAAAAATCTTTGAAGCTTTCTCTATACCAAAATACATGAAAGTAAATTAAAAAACAAGTAACAAACTGGGGAAATTGCAACTCACATCCTAAAGGGTTAATCTAATTTATACATTCCTAGAAATTGATAAGAAAAAAGCAATCCAAATGAAAAATTACAAAGGGTATGAACAGATAGTTCATAGAAACAGAAATCACCTTTAAGCATATGAAAAGATGCTCAGCCTCAT
Organism: Phoca vitulina; assembly: GCF_004348235.1. Lineage (NCBI taxonomy): Eukaryota > Metazoa > Chordata > Mammalia > Carnivora > Phocidae > Phoca > Phoca vitulina. The sequence continues at coordinate 6,253,116 of NW_022589769.1, read as the reverse complement.
TCATATCAAACTAATGCACATTAAAACTACATAGTTATCATTTTCACTATTAGAATAATATAAATCTAAAGGTTGGAAAACACTGTTGGAGAGGCTATGGAGAAACAGGTACCCTGATGCATTACTTGCAGGAGTTCACAACCCTGAAGAAGGGCAGAATTTAACAAAATTATAAATGCATTGCTCAATGACCCAGCAATCCCACTTGTGGAAAGAAATCCCACAGATACATCTCACATATATGAAATGAGATGTGTACAGGTGTATTTACCAGGACATTGTCTGTGATTGTTAAGAGACTGGAAAAAATTCAAATATGCATCAATGGGGGCTAAGTTCAATAAACTACGGCATGGGTATACAGTGGAATATTCTGAAGCTGTTAACTAGTGTTTTCTATACACTAATATGGAAAGATCCCAAAGGTATATTAACTAAACAAAAAGCAAGGGACAGAATAATTTACATGGTGTGCTATATTTTATATACAAAGAAGGACAGGTATTGGCTTGTGTCTACACAAAGGAACATCTATGAGGAAACAAAAAGGGATGCCTAGGTGGCTCAGTCAGTCAAACGTCTGCCTTCGGCTCAGGTCATGATTCCAGGATCCTGGGATTGACCCTGCATTGGGCTCCCTGCTCAGGCAGGAGCCTGCTTTTCCCTCTCCTGCTCCCCCTGCTTGTGTGCATGCACGCGCTCACGCTCTCTCTGTCAAATAAATAAAATCTTTAAAAAACAAAAAAGGAAAAAATTAAAGAGGATATTTATGGGGAGAGGGGACAGGTTAGACCACAACAGAGCTGGAAATTAAATTCCTCAAAATAAGCTGTTTTAATTTTTGAACAACATGAATATTTTACCTACACAAAATTAATTTTAAAGTGTTAAAAGTGTAACTCACAGAAAGAAGAGAACTACTCATAAGCCAGAGTCAAAATCCAACAAGCTCAATGCACATGGATTGGAAGAACAAATACTGTGAAAATGTCTATGCTACCTAGAGTAATCTACACATTTAATGCAATCCCTATCAAAATACCATCAACTTTTTTCAAAGAAATGAAACAAATAATCCTAAAATTTGTATGGAACCAGAAAAGACCCCAAATAGCCAGAGGAATGTTGAAAAAGAAAAGCAAAGCTGGTGGCATCACAATTCCGGACTTCCAGCTCTATTACAAAGCTGTCATCATCAAGACAGTATGGTACTGGCACAAAAACAGACACATAGATCAATGGAACAGAACAGAGAGCCCAGAAATGGACCCTCAACTCTATGGTCAACTAATCTTCAACAAAGCAGGAAAGAATGTCCAATGGAAAAAAGACAGTCTCTTCAACAAATGGTGTTGGGAAAATTGGACAGCCACATGCAGAAGAATGAAACTGGACCATTCTCTTACAACACACACAAAAATAGACTCAAAATGGATGAAAGACCTCAATGTGAGACAGGAATCCATCAAAATTCTTGAGGAGAACACAGGGAGCAATCTCTTCGAACTCCGCCACAACTTCTTCCTAGAAACATCGCCAAAGGCAAAGGAAGCAAGGGCAAAAATGAACCACTGGAACTTCATCAAGATAAAAAGCTTTTGCACAGCAAAGGAAACAGTCAACAAAACCAAAAGACACCCAACAGAATGGGAGAAGATATTTGCAAATGACATATCAGATAAAGGGCTAGTATCCAAAATGTATAAAGAACTTATACACTCAACACCCAAAGAACAAATAATCCAATCAAGAAATGGGCAGAAGACATGAACAGACATTTCTCCAAAGAAGACATCCATATGGCCAACAGACACATGAAAAAGTGCTCAACATCACTCGGCATCAGGGAAATACAAATCAAAACCACAATGAGATACCACCTCACACCAGTCAGAATGGCTAAAATTAACAAGTCAGGAAACGAAAGATGTTGGTGAGGATGCAGAGAAAGGGGAATCCTCCTACACTGTTGGTGGGAATGCAAGCTGGTGCAGCCACTCTGGAAAACAGTACGGAGGTTCCTCAAAAAGTTGAAAATAGAGCTACCCTATGACCTAGCAATTGCACTACTGGGTATTTACCCTGAAGATACAAATGTAGTGATCCGAAGGGGCACGTGCACCCCAATGTTTATAGCAGCAATGTCCACAGTAGCCAAGCTATGGAAAGAGCCTAGATGTCCATCAACAGATGGATAAAGAAGATGTGATATATATATATATATGTGTGTGTGTGTGTATATATATATATATATATATATATATATATATATATAATGGAATATTATGTAGCCAACAAAAAAAAATCTTGCCATTTGCAACGATGTGGATGGAACTAGAGGGTATTATGCTAAGCGAAATAAGTCCATCAGAGAAAGACAAGTATCATATGATGTCACTGATATGAGGAATTTGAGAAACAAGACAGAGGATCATAAGGGGAGGGAGGGAAAAATGAAACAAGATGAAACCGGAGGGGGAGACAAATCGTAAGAGACTCTTAATCTCAGGAAACAAACTGAGGGTTGCTGGAGTGGAGGGGGGTGGGAGGGATGGGGTGGCTGGGTGATGGACATTGGGGAAGGTATGTGCTATGGTGAGTGCTGTGAATTGTGTAAGACTGATGAATCACAGACCTGTACCCCTGAAACAAATAATACATTATGTTAATAAAAAAAATCCAATGAGCATTAAAAGAGAATTTTCTCTGAAATTAGATATTGACAAGCAATTTATTTTTTTAAAGATTTACTTATTTATTTGAGAGAGAGAGGGAGAGAGCACACACATGCGCGAGCAGTGGGGAGGGGCAGAGGGAGAGGGACAGAAAGAATCTCAAGCAGACTCCAGTTGAGCGCAGAGCCCGTCACGGGGCTCAATCCCACAACCCTGAGATCATGATCTGAGCCAAAATCAAGAGTCAAACGCTTCACCGACTGAGCCACCCAGGCACCCCAACAAGCACTTTTAGTGTGGCCATCTCTAAAAATGATAAAAGACAATATAATCTTTTTCTTCAACCAATCTGAAGCATATGATTGTAATAATCTATAAAAAGAGCTACTTAAAGGGGCGAGGAATTACGAAAGAGAACAGGAAGGGGGCCTCTAGACCAGCAGCATCAGCATCACCTGAGAACCTGGTGAAAACACAAATTCTTAGGCCCCAGCCCAGACCAGAAACTCTGGAAATAATGGAGGGAGCAATCCCCATAATGCACACTCAAGTTTGAGAGCCAATGATCCAGTCCAGTGCTTCCCACACATTCATGTGCATCACCTGGAGCAGGACTTTGTGAAAATGAAGATCCTAGTTCAGTGGTTCTGGGGTGGGCCCCAGAGTCTGCACTTCAAACAAGCCTCAGGATGCTATGCTGTGCTGCTGGCTTGGGGAACCACACTTCGAGAAGAAAAGCTGAAGTCCACCTGGCGGGAGAAGGTATGCACACCGTCTTCATGTGGCTGAGTTTCCTATGGAAACTGCCCTCGATATCCGATGGAAAAAGTCCTTACACAGGTTTTCTGACTAAGAGATACCATGTAACCTCCCATATAAAAGCTGTACTTGGGGCGCCTGGGTGGCTCAGTCAGTGAAGCCTCCGACTCTGAATTTCAGCTCTGGTCATGATCTCAGGGTGCTGGGATCAAAGCCCGAGTTGGGCTCCGTATTTGGCATGGAGTCAGCTTGAGATTCTCTCTCTCGCTCTCCCTCTGCCCCTCCCCTCCATTGTGCATGCGCTCACCCTCTCTCAAATAAATCTTAAAAAAAAAAAAAAAAAAAGCTGTACTCAACATGTACTAAATATATTTTCAAAAGTATTTCTTTCTTTTCTTTTCTTCTTTTTTAAGATTTCAAGTAATCTCTACACCCAATGTGGGGCTCGAACTCATGACTCCAAGATCAAGAGTCACATGTTCTACCAGGCGGGAGCCCTCAAAAATATTTCTTATTAAGACAACAGTAACAGCTACAAATTGTTGAAACCCAATTTAATTGTTGTCCCATTTGAGAAAACTTTCAATTATGAGTGGACTTATGAGCATTTCAAAATGAAAAAAAAACCAACCCCACACAAAAGACCCCCCCATATTCCTACATCTGGCAGGTTACACTGTCTGATGAACTTTACCTCAAATCCATTAGCCACACCACCTGCTCTCCATGAAAAAGCACCAGTTTCTTTCTTTCTAAAAAATTGTTCTTATATTTACAAACACTGATGTTTCAATTGATTTACATGGAGCGGAGGGAGGTATGTTTTCTTACAGGAGTCTTACAAGTAAAGAATTCTAGTCTAGGTGGAAGTACCTAGAAATGTTGTGTACCTTTATTTTGCAAGTCACGCTTTGGATAAATTTTTTCCTGTTAAATATTAATCAATGTGCTGAAATTTCTACATATTCCCTATTTCACTGAATGTAAGACACCATCAATTCTCAGACACACTATTATTTCATGTACTGCTAAGAAAAGTTAACAATTAAAACATGACATGCCAATTTTAAGATAGCATTCCATTTTAGATATGCATCTTAAAAATAATGAAATAGTTTAATTATAAAGCTCAAAGATATGTACATAGTGAGTTACTCCTTTTCACCTATAAAGGCATGGATTTTTGCTCATTTAACAATGTATCCCCACACCTGAAAACTGGAAGTCTCAGTATCTCTGCAATTCATATTATTTGTTTCATTTTTGTACAAATATATATATATATATATATTTTTTTTTTTTTTTTTGAGTAGTGATTTAAAAAAAAAAGTAGTGAAGAAAAAAAGGAGGAGTGACCTCTCTTTACCCTGCAACATGATACTGCTCGCTCAAAGTAATAAAAGTTAATTACTCTCAATCTGGATAATTTTCCAATCTGAAAGTATTCAATGTATCTCTCTCTAGTCAATTTAAAATACCTTATAGTTCTATTTTGACAAGAGTTTTTACTTGTTTGTTTCTAAAGCACCTTTCAAAAGTAACAAGCAATGAACAATAAACATCTCACAGCCTCTTACTCATTCAACAAAAAAATAAATTTGCTTTGCAGATTTAACAAGAGTTGAAGGGATGTACAGTGTTACACTATAGCTATATATTAGTCTGAGTTGAACTTTTTGACTCAGCATTTTTGTCCTGGCGGCAAGATGAACAGTTTCAAAGGAAAAGACAATTTCTAACAAACCACACTAGGAGGACTGAGGACCTATGTGATTATAGGACATTTCAATTTTCACCTTGTACACATCTACATTTTCTAAATTCTCTAATACGGATACTAGCAAGAAAAAAGGTTATTTAATTTAATAAGTGGTTACACTAATTTATATTTTAGTTTAATGCAGACCTTTTTAGTTATTCTACACATTATCACTGTCACATCCCAAGTCCATTCCAACCTCCTACTCCTCACTCATTCAAGTGTTTAGTTGTCAGCATTTCGAACAAGAATCTCAATGAAGCAAATTTTTCAGACAAAGGGACATAGGTACTAACCTCATCTTCCATCTGAGATTCTAGACTAATCAATGAGTGTCATGAGCTAAGAGCCTACATTTCTGGTATGTCAATTACCTCAGAAAGAATAGGGGAAAATTTTTTTTCCCAATAAGAATTGTCAGTTAAATTCTACCTCCTTTCCTGTTATAATTGAGTAGAGAGTGGATTGCTGTTTAGATCTCAGGGGTGGTGGTACTGTCTCCTAAGAGATATGCTTAGATATAAAAGTAACTGGGGCACAACACTGGCATTCAGTGTTTGGGGACCAGGATGCTGGACTTCACATAATGCATGGAACAGACGCACATAATGAAGATCCATGCTGGTCCTGAGAATCTTTTAAATGTCCAGTCAGATTAATCACTATAAACTGGCATTACTTTAGAACATAATACTGAAAAGTTTTTATAAGGAATTATGGGAAAACCCCAGTAATTTAGGAGAAGGCAGCTAATGTGAGACAAGTTGAGATAAAATACATATGAAATTAGTGGCCATTTCCTCACATCACACGTTGTTAACTCAACGTCGTAATACTGAGCATATCTGAACTAATGAGACATCAATACTGAATCTGAAAATTTCAATCTTTTATTCGTTAAAAATGATAAGTGGTAGGAACCCAGTATTGCACCTCAAGGTAGCAGCATCTCAAAGCTTGTGACACAAAAGGGGCCATACAGTGTAGATTGCAAATATGGTCCCCTCCATGGGGGCCTCCATAATACACTAATATTATTTATGTGTTGACTGAGTCTGTAATTTATCTTGGCATGTTATCCTTATTTCCATCTAAGCTGTTTCTCTCTTTATTATCATAAATAGGTTACCCCAACACTTAGGTGTCAACCCCCTCCATTCCCCTCCCCCTCCACGCCAGGGTCCATCTATATCTTTGCTCTTTCCTTCTCTTGTTTAAAAACACTCATAGGGGCGCCTGGGTGGCTCAGTTGGTTAAGCGACTGCCTTCGGCTCAGGTCATGATCCTGGAGTCCAGGGATGGAGGCCCGCGCGGGGCTCCCTGCTCAGCGGGGAGTCTGCTTCTCCCCTCTGACCCTCCCCCCTCTCATGCTCTATCTCATTCTCTCTCTCAAATAAATAAAAATCTTAAAAAACAAAAACAAAACACTGATAGTCTTACTGCTCTTCAATCTAAACATCTTCATTAGAAGCAGGTGCAAGCACCCAGGACACGATCTCTTCTAGCACAGCAGTAGGCGCGAGATGTAAATGATGTGGCAATTCGTGTCATTGATTGTTCTTTTATTTCTCCCTTACATTTATTTTTTTATTTTTTAAGATTATTTATTTATTTATTTGACAGAGAGAGACACAGCGAGAGAGGGAACACAAGCAGGGGGAGTGGGAGATGGAGAGGCAGGCTTCCCGCCGAGCAGGGAGCCCGATGCGGGGCTCCATCCCAGGACCCTGGGACCATGACCTGAGCCGAAGGCAGACGCTTAACGACTGAGCCACCCAGGCGCCCCTCTCCCTTACATTTAAATTGGAGCATCATACTGATTTTCAATTACGTGTGTACATAGGTTACACTGTTGATCAATTTCATTCCAGGGCTGTAAAGTGGGCTTTACAAAAAGTTTGCTGCAAAGGGGAGGGGCCTTGGTTCTAACAAGGTTGAGCACCACCGCTTCCAAAGAGTGCAGTCATGTGCTTAACGAAAGTCAAACTTAAAAGTTTCCTTTGCTTAAGGCAAGCCCTGGGCTCCAATATTCCACTTGCATTCAGCCTGACAACCCATCTCTGGCGCACACCCGCCGCTCTAAGCCCACTTCTGGTCTTATGCAGGGCCAAACAAGAGTTTCTGTCCATTTGGGGGTCAGAGGCCCTTCTGGGAATATGACAAAGTCAAAGACCCTCCCCCCAGGAAACTCATATAGCTTGCTGCACCCAATTCCGGGGGGGGGGGGGTGCTGCCACACACCTTCTGCAGCCCAACTGGGGCCCTAGGAATGGAACTTGAGCCCTAAAACCCTGCGAGTGGGGGTGGGGAGAAGGAAGGGAGGCAAGGACGGGGCGTGGGCGCTGGAGTCAGTGTGCCTGGGTTTGAATCCCCCATTCCACCGCTTCCCGGCAGTGTGACTCCCGGCAGGGCGCTTCACCTCTCTGTGCAGCCCGGGAGCGGCGCAAGTGCCCGGCAGACTGTAAAGGCTCAATAAACCGTGTTGCCGCGGCCAGAGGCACCGCGTCCTGGCGTCAACCCCGCCGCCGAAGGGAACCGAGGCGGGCCCCGGGGTCGCACCCGAGCGCGGGGACCGGCTGCGAAGGGGACTGGCCCGGGCGGCCCCGCGGCCCCGGCCCGGCCGCCCCGCCCCGCCTCGCCCGCGCGGGTCCCGGGACGGCGCGAACCGGGCGGCTCCGCTGCGGCCGCCGGGCACACCGGGGCGGCCGCCCAGGACGCGAGCCGCTCGCCGGGCCCGCTCCCCCCGCCCGGCCCTCCGTCTCCGCCGCTCTCACCCCCTCCTCAGCCCCCAACGGCCGCCACCGCCGGCCGCAGCTCACCTCCCGGGCCGCCGCCGCCGCCGCTGCCGCCGCCGCGCGCGATCTCGCGAGACTTCGCTCCCCTCGGCGCTCCCCCCGCCCTCCCCGGGGCGCCGCGCCGCAAGCGCGGACCCCGGCCTGGAGCCGGTACGGCGCGCTCCCCAGAAGCCGCAGCCCGCCGCGGGGTCAGGCCAAGCCGTGCTCGCGACCCCGCGTCCGAGTTCCTGCAGCCATTCCGCCCACGTCCGTGACCGCGAAGGGTTAAAAGCCAGGTGCGCGACTGCGGACTCCCCTCACCTGGCCGGCCGGTTGCGCATGCGCGTGCCCGGGGCCCTGGACCTGCGAGCCTTTGCAGAGGCTCAGACCGCACTGACAGCAGTAATCCTAGCAGCCGGTCTTGGAGTGCTTACTGGGCTCAGAGTAGTGTTGCAACTCCCCTTGGGTCCTCACAACAGCCCCACGAAGTGGATATTACCATCCTCCCCACTCCAGCGAGGAGAAAACGTAGGCTTGGCTAGATTAAGTAGCTCCAGGTCACACTGCTAGGAATTGGCGTCCGGGGTTGTCTGACGCCCGAGCCAAAGCCCCATTTTTTCGCCTCCATGACAACCCCAGGCCCTGGCCTTGGTCCTCCTTTGGCTGAGGGCGTTGAGTCTCATAAGCCCGTCTCTACGTCCCTTCCAAGGTTCACCAAGGTGAGAGGAGGCAGGAGCTCCTGGGAGGCCCCCTGCTACAGTCTCTGTGGTTTTACAGAGCTGCTGTCCAGAAAATGCTTCTCCGCATTACATGAACTCCCTAAGGCCTCCCTGTGCCAGGCTCAGTATAGGGGCCCTGAAAACTATGTGACTATTTATATTCTTATATTCAGTTGTCTCCTCTTTACAGTGGTGGCCTTTTGATTGTAGAGAGCACAGTAGAATGGGACACAGGACATAGATCTAGAATACACAGATGTTAGGGGATGCAGAGAAAGGTGTGTCTTCTTCCCAGGGGTAAACTCTTAACATTACATTATTGTTTCTTTTTTTAAATATTTATTTATTTATTTATTTATTTATTTATTTATTTATTTATTTGAGAGAGAGAGTAGAAGGAGGGGAGAGGGAGAGAATCCTCAAGCAGGCTCCCCACTGAGGGTGGAGTCCTACCTGGGGCTCACTCCCAGGACCCTGAGATCATGACCTGAGCCGAAATCAAGAGTTGGGCGCTTAACCAACTGAGCCACCGAGGCACCCCTATATAACTGTTTCTAAAGCAAAGGGGCTCGCATTCATTGAGAGCATTTCAAGGTTGCTACCAATATTCTTCCAAGTTAATTCTTCATAGGAAATATTCTTCATAGGACGATGAAAACTGGGGGAGATGGAGAAACTGGCCTGAGCTCCCATAGTGAGACAGGACATGAATCTAAGCCTGAGTCCAGAGCCCAGTACTGCCTGACACCTAAGTCCCATGAGTGAGCATGAGCTGGTTCATGTGGGCCAGCAAATGGCCACAAAATCCAGAGCCTTGGAGGTTCTAGCTACTCCTTCCCCTTGCATCAAGGCTGTGCAGGTTTACCCAGCCCACCTGACATCAACATCAGCAAACATTGGCCTGCCCATTTTCCAACCCTCCAGAAACAGGGCCGTTCTCTGTAGATCAGAGGTTATGAGTGTCCCTCCATGTGCCAAAATCACCCAATCCACCTGATGGAGGAAGTGAGAGAAGCAGGGGAAATCACATCGGATGGGCAACAACAGGTGCCAAGCACTGCTCCAAGTACTGTCCATTCATTAACCCAAAACCCCATGTGGGAGGTATGGCTGTCCTTGATTCAGATACAGAAATCAAGGGGCTAAGAGGGGAGTGAAGTTGCCCAAGGGTACACAGGTAGTAAGTGGGAGGGCTGGGGCCACACGCCAGGTTGGTGTGTCCCCAGAACCACAGACTTTGGACTCCGTGACTAACAAGACACGGCCCCAAATGCCCGTGTCTTCATGAAATTGAAAACCAGGAAATCCCCTGAGATCAGGGCTCTAGTATGTATATGACACTGTATGTTCTCCTCTGGGTGGACTGTGCTTCAGTATTCTCATCTTAAATAAGGACATAAAGAGGTTGTTGGGAGGATTAGCCAAGTTAATATGCATGAAGCATGTAGAAAAGTGCCTTGCACTGATTAATCTCTCAGTAAATTATAGCTATTATTACCATAAGGTGCGATGTCTGTGATGTTTTATTCTGTCACCATCTCCCGGTACAGATCCCCGATCAAGTTGGAGGATATGACCTTATCTGCTCAGGTATGGGAATAAAATTAGTTCTAGCAAAAAATAAATGCTCTTTAATGGACAAAATGACCCCCACAACCCCCCCCCCCCCGATTGTGGAAAGAGACCAGACACTCCTGAAGTTCAGATGCACTCTCTCTTCCCTGTTTTCTGGGAGGCTGGAAGCCAGTTTTATAAAAGGCTCCACTTATAGAGGAAAAGCTACCCAGATATTTTTAAGTTGTTGGCAAAAGCAGAAAAAAAAAAAATTAATCTGAGACTTCTTAAGAAAATTTCGGTGAGGTTGGGGATTAATATAACCACAGTGACATCATGACTGGGGAGAGGGTTTTTACAGGAACTGAAGCTGCCACACACTCAGGCCATTGTACCCCAATCAAAGTAAGGTTTCTACTCTAACAAAAGGCATGCCCCACGTTCCCATGAATGGCAATGGCTTGCTATGGAAGTAAGCCTCATCGGTGAAGGGTTGGACACAGCAGCGTCCATAAAGCGCTCTACACTTGGGTAGCACAAAAACAAACAAACAAACATTCCAGGGGTGATTCTAATATGCACACCTCTGAGGTATTAAAATGCCTTCTGATCCAGGAAAAATTTTATAATGTGATTTGTCTAGTGCTGATTCGTTCAATAAAAACTTCTTAAGCATTTAAGCGTCAGTCACTGTGTTAGTAGCCATCAGCAAGACAGGCCAGTCCGTGCCCACATCACATGTATGGCCTAGAGGAAGAGACAGGTGTCAAATAATTCAACACCAATGGGTGTTGAAATAAATGGGTGATAAATAAAATGAAAAAGAAGAGCAAATGACTAAAAAAGAAAAAAAGGAAAAAAGGCAGGATGGATGGAAGGATAGGAAAGAACTTGCCTGAACCGAGTTTTGAAGGACGCATCAAAGGGAACTAGGCAAGGAGGAGAGGGGAGATCATTCCAGAGATAGGGACAGACAGCATGGATCAGCAAGGGGTAGGTAAGTTTTGGGGGCTGGGAAGGCAGGGTGGACTGGGGCCTTAAGAGGCATCCCAGCTCTGTGAGTACCATGAGCATGTGGGGACAGCGGAGAGCAGGAAACCCAAGTGGAGACGGAAGAGTGCGGTGAGCTATGACATTGGTCCCCACATATACATCCTGCCCTGCTGGGCAAATCCAAGCTCATTATCCTACCACCTCTGCCCCACCAGTGCTTGGTCAATGGTCAAGGACGGGCAGGTTGTAATGACACAGCTGTCATACTGCTAGTCAATCTGAATTTGAGGAAATATCACATTAAAAGTCCTGGCACCCCAGAGTAGAAAGCAGGATGCAAATCTCCTGCCTCCCTTGCAACTAGGACAGGGGATGTGACGTAGGCTCCGCCAGCGAGACACATCACATGAGGCTGAATCCGATCCTGAGCCTCAGTTCTGTTGCAGTGACTGGTGGCTACAGCAGCCAGTTTGGAGGACAGCAGCTGCAGGGTAGAGCTCCCGATGGGGAAGCTACACCAGTGCTGACCAGTGAGAACAAGCTCAGGCAGGGTGGTGGTTAGCTCCTGGGCCCAGGTGTGCAGTGTGCTTTGGGGCATTTTTCCTAGAAGCTTAGCCCCAGTCTCTTTTCTCCAGCCCTCGCAAAGATTCTGTGGGGGTACCTAACATCCTTTATTATGTTCCCCTCTCTGCTTAAACCAGCTAGCATTCCCACCAAGAACACTGACCCCTCGCAGGCCAAAGCCAAGTGGAGCCTAAGAGACTTGGAGACAGACTCACTAGGACAGCAGCAAGGGGAACTTTCTCGGCTGTAAGGGAGAGTACCAGAAAGCCAGCTCGCTCTCCCACCTTCTGTGGAAACTGTGTTGCCACTCACAGCTTTACCCACAGCTGCAGGATAAGATAGGGGCTACCTGGCAGAGAAACAGAGAAACCAAAGATCTTGGGTCCTTGACTACATCGCCAAGCTGCTAGACTGACCCCAGACCTCTAAGGCCCTGGATGTCCCCTTCCCTAAGCTAAAGCATGTGTGGTTAAATCAACTCGAGTTGGCTTCTCTGTTCCTTGCAGCCCAAACATTCACAGGGGTGCGAGCAGGAAAGGAGCAGCTTATGGGGAACAGGTGTACCTCTTCCCTGGCTGTGTCAGGAGCCGCCCCAAATCCTGACCAACTTTTCACCTCTAGCCCTCCCACCCCTGCACAATATCAGTCCCATTCAGATAAGCGCTATCTGATTCCAAACGCTTTATTCCAGAAGACACATCCTTCCTGTGCCTTTTCCATCCTTTGGCTCTCTTGCTGATGGGCACATAGTGGTTCTGTTACTTGCCCAGCTCCCACCGTTGGTATGTGACAGAGCTCAAGTTCTGGAGGCAATCCAGATCCCAGACTTCTTTTAACCACTAAGTTTAACACCATGCATCATCCACCCTCATTACAAAAAAAAAAAAAAAAGGGCTTTAGCCAGGAAAAAAACTAAAAATGAACTCAAATCCAGTTCCGTATTTTCGATCTCGCCCTGAGCAAGCTTTTGAAGTCTCACTTTGACAGGAAAATGAAGTTGATGGTACCAGCTTCCTAGAGCCTGGGCATCATCTGTGCCATTCACCCGTGACCTCTGGCTTCCCACCTTGTGGGTACGTGCAAGATGGAACTTCCTGGTCCGCTTGGGCAGGGTCACGTGACTAGTCTTGGCCAAGGAGTGTGAGCAGAGGGAGTAGATGTCACTTCTGGACTGCTGCTCTGTTGAGCGGAGCCCCCGGACAATCCATCGTGGACATACAAGGTGAGCAAAACCTAAACTTCTATCATTTTAAGCCACTGTGAATTTGGGGTTGATGGTTGTCATAGCATGGGTTAGTCTATCCTGATTGATACACATGGTGTGGTCATTTGCTCATTTGTTCACTCAAGAAACACTTTTCTGCTATGGCTCAAACTCCAGCTGGACGAGCAAGGAAGCTCAGGCAGGGGTCCTGAGGATTCTGGCTCACTGGCTGGGGTGGGGCCCTGGCCTCTGCATTTTCATGGGGCTTCCCAGGGATTCTGATGCACTGCCGAGCCGGAGACCCTTGCATTACTAGTGGCTCACCATGCGATGGTAGAGTGGGACAGGGTCTCTACCACTGAGGACCACACAGACTGCTATTTCACGCCTCTGTGCTTTGACTCATGCTGGTCCCTCTGCCTGGCATGCCTTCCCTCCATGCCTACCTCCCTGCTTCCAAACAGCAGCCAAATCTTCAGATACTCGGTTTGATGACCCCACCCTAGGTGCTGGGATCGTTCCCCATGGCATGGTCCTACAAATAGCTTGCATGTGCCTCCTCCATTAGATTGCAGCCTTGTAGAGGTTGGGGTCTTGGTGGCTCCCTTTCTCTGGGCCATCCGACTAGCGCTGTGGAGGTGGGGAGAGACTTATGCATCAGTATCAGCCATAGCCACCTGAATATACAGCTCAGCAGAACCAAAGCCCTACGCTTACGAGACAGACCCTCCCAAGAAGACTACCAGTAAAGTATTTCAGAAAGCAGCTTTGGGATTCTAATCCAGGCTCTGCCACTTTGCAGCTCTGTGACCACAAACACCATATTTAATCTCTCCTGAGCCTCAGTTTCTTAGATGTCAAATGGGACTAATGACAGTACCTGCCTCACCCAATTGTGAGAATTCAATGAAATAGAAGAACTGAATTAAATTTCAGCCACGGTTATCACTGTTACCTTGACTGTCACTGTCTCATTATTATTCCCTGCTGCCACTACTGAGCATGCCCCTGTAACTATCATTATTAATATTATTACTTACCACATGCTCCCTCCCTTCCTGCCAACCCTAAGTGACTTTGCTAAGCATTCCCTCCAAGAATGAAGAGTATTCTTGGAATTCTCGAAGTGAGTTCTTCATTGTCTCCTTAATGGTTCAGTGCCCACAATGGTTTAGCACCCCTTGTACCTCGGGGGAAGCTGCCCAGCTGCCAATAGTAGGCTACCTGGATAGAGCTAAGAAAATATGGGCTCTCCTGAGGCTCCCTTTCTCATGGACTTGACTTCCTCCTGCTCTGGAGTACTCTGGGTTCATTCCTGGTCAGCCCAAGCACTGTGAAGGTAACCTCCCACCCCTGGCTATGGGAGTGGCAGGATCCCAGTCAAATAGGCCTGTGGGCTTCTGCAATCACTGATAACACACACAAAAAATAATACCTGGAACGGGCTTACTTCTTTCTTCCCAGAGGGAGCTAAAAGAGTCAGGCTTTTGAGGTTCAAATAATAAAAGCTCTGTATGCCATCAGAGTGAGCAACTCCTGCCCTCCTTCCTTATCTTCCTATATCCAGAGCACAGTGGGCAAAATTTGGGTTTTCAAGAAAACATTCCTGAGGTTTCATGCTGAACAACTCCAAGCTGGTATGAAAGAACAGAAAAACAAAAATTCCCCCACACCCGAAGTGTTACAAGGACAGGGGACTGAGGGAACAAAAACCAAACCTCAGACAAAAAAATAAAGGAAAGAGTAAACGAGGTTTTTCTGATGGAAATGTTTCTGAAGACCCAGCCATGAAAGTTTTCTGCTAAAGATCCACTTTCAGGTGAAAGTTCACAAGGTCTGTGAAGAGGGAAATAAAGATGGGGAGTCAAAGGAAAAGAGACCAGCATGCATTTGGGAACAGGAGGAGCAGAAATCAATGAGGAGATAAGAAGGCAGCCCCAAGAGGCAAGGTGCTTTCGGAAGCAAGGACAGCTGTCAAGGGAAGAGGACCACTAGGTGAGCATTTTCTCCAGAGGGCTAGAGCAGAAAACAGAAAAACTACCTTTTTCTCCCCCCCCCCCCCAAGACTTTGTTGATAGACAGCTGCTCAAATAAATTTGTATCCCCATTTCAACTGACTCATTTGGCTGGAACAATAAGCTTACATTCCAGAGCCTGGGCTGACCTCATGCACCCTACTGCCGATAAAATATTAAGTATGTAATTAGTGCTTTTTGCACTAAGAAGGACCATGAAATCTACTGGGTTCTTTTCTGTCTAGCTTCCGATGGCAGCATTCAGAGTTCAATGTTGTGTTCTCATGTCAGCCATTTCCAGGGGAGAAAGGAAGTGGGGAGGAATAAGAAGGGAAGGTGTTTTACAATGTATCAAGATTTAGGGATCAGCCCTTCAATGAAAAAAAAAAAAAAACCAAGTTGTAAATGAAGAAAATTACAAATAAGGTGGGAGGCTAGAATGATCCTATGGTGATGAGTTAAAATCAGTCTTGTAATAAACTAAAGTTTTTTAATAAACAGAAAGATAGACACATAAAGATATAAATATAGATGTGTTTGCATAGATTAATATACATATTTCCAAGCTCTGAACACTGAGAGGTCCTAGAAGCAAGGATTCCTCAGTAGCAATGAGCACACTTACCACTAATATCTTGGTTTCTAAACACCATACTCCAGTAAAAGGAACCAGGGCTCCTGGGAGAAGTGGTTGCTTCCAGACCTGGGGTAGGGAAAATACAAGATGAGCCAAGAATACCAGGCAGTACCAGAAATTAGGGAATTGCTTTAAAAGTTTGGGTGCTTACTAAGGCTAAAGGAGCAAACCTGAAGGAGCTCCCAATGGCCCAAGCTGGAACAATTTGAGCAACAACAACAAAAAACAATAGTATTGGATTATAAGCCTTATAATAAAATAAATGTCCTTGAGTTCATATTGTTAGAAGGAAGGAAAGAAGGGAGGGAGGGAGTCTCTCTCCTTAAAGAAGAATTACAATTAATAAATGTAGAGTGAGGGGCACCTGGGTGCCTCAGTTGGTTAAGCATCTGACTCTTGATTTCAGCTCAGGTCGTGATCTCAGCGTCCTGAGATCGAGCCCCACGTCAGGCACCGTGCTGAGCAGGGAGCCTGCTTAAGATTCTCTCTATTCTTCTCCCTTTGCCCCTCCTCCGCTTGCTCGCACCTCCCCTCAAAAAATGAATAAATAAATGTAGAGTGAATGAGGCAAATAAATAAAAATCACCATTGAACAGCGCAGTAATAATTGCTGCAGTAAAATCCATCCATGGATGCTAAAATTTAAGTGGGCAAAAGTTTGAGGATAAACAGGATAGTCTTGAAGTTTCCCTCCCAAGATATTTATTAGTTATAAAGAGAAAAATAGTAACTTCACAGTGAAGAAACCCTATAAACGCCACACTAACCAACTAATTGAGGTTAACATCACTAGTACTACGTTATGTTTTTATGCCTGATATAATTCGATAAGAAGGGCACTTCACCTCCATGGCATCCTCCCCCAGAACTCATAACCCCTGTTGTATCCAGAGAAAACATCAGACAAACCCAAACTGAGGGACATTCTACAAAATACGAGACCGGTATTTTCTTTAAGGTGTCAAAGTCATGAAACTAATAATAACACTATAGGTTAACTATACTGGAATTAAAATAAAATAAAATAAAGTAAAATAAAATAAAATAAAAGTGTCAAAGTCATAAGAGACAGGAAAGTCTGAAGAATTGTCACAGACTGGAGGGGACTAAAGAGACCCAATTACTGAATGCAGTGTGGGACCCTGGATAGAAAAAGGACATTAGAGGAAAAAACTGGTGAAATCTGAACAAAGTTCTTAGGTTAGTTAATAATATTGTACCCATGTTAATTTCTTAGTTTTGATAATTGTACTATAGTTTATTTTATTTTTATTTTTAAAAAGATTTTATTTATTTATTTGAGAGAGTGAGCGCCTGAGAGCACAAGCCAGGGAGAGGGGCAGAGAGAGAGAGGGAGAAGCAAACTCCCCGCTGAGCTGGGAGCCCAACATGGGACCCGATCCCAGGACCCTGGGATCATGACCTGAGCCAAAGGCAGATGCTTAACTGACTGAACCACCCAGGCGCCCCTGGACTATAGTTTAAAAGACACTAACATTTGGAGGTGTTGAGTGAAGGGTATATGGGAATACTCTGCTGTTCTTGTAACTCTTCCATAAGTCTAAAATTATTTGAAAATAAAAAGTTTTTTAAAAATGAGGTGCTGGGGCACCTGGATAGCTCAGGCAGTTAAGCATCCAACTCTTGGTTTTGGCTCAGGTCATGATCTCAAGGTTGTGAGATAGAGCCCTGCATTGGGCTCTGTGCTCTGCGTGGAGTCTGCTTCAGATTCTCTCTCCCTGACAAACCATAAGGGACTCTTAATCATAGGAAACAAACTGAAGGTTGCTGGAGCAGAGTGGGGTGGGGTGGGGTGATGGGGTAACTGGGTGATGGACATTAAGGAGTGCACGTGATGTAGTCAGCACTGGGTATTATATAAGACTGATGAATCACTGACCTCTACCACTGACCTCTGAAACCAATAATACATTGTATGTTAATTAATTGAATTTAAATTTTAAAAGTGGAAAAAATAATAAAGAAATAAATAAAAGTAAAATAAATAAACAAGAAAAAAAGATTCTCCCTCTCCCTCCTGCATTCTCTCTCTCTCAAATAAATAAATAAATAAATAAAATCTTAAAAGAAAAATGAGGTGCTGAGTTTACCTAGGTATTGCTGACAGGGTTTTCTAGGAGGAACCTGGAAAGTGTCCATTCAAAAACTGGTGTAAGAAATAAGGCCCTTAAGAGCTACCCATTTCTTGGGGGAGGGTTTGGAACGGGAGTTTCAGTCAACAACAAGACACGGTTCGGGGCCTCATAGAATTTACTCCCTATGGGAGGAGAACAGGCTCCAGATAAGTACAAAAGAAAACTAAAGTAATCGTGAGCTGTGCCAAATGCTGTGAAGGAAATCACTAAGGTCTGGAAAATTTTTTCTAAGGTAATGACACCAAGACTGAGACACCAGTCTTGAACGTATCGAGAACGGGAGAAGAACCCCCAGTAGAGAGAAGAGCACACCCAAAACCTGGAGCCAGGAAAGAGCTTGGTGTGTTCAAAGAGACAGGACGGGGATCTCCTAGAATACTAGGTCGTAAGTTGACTTAGAATAGAATCGTAAATCCACAGTAGATACCACCACCACCACCACAACTACTATCCACCACGTGTCATAGGGTCTTCCCAACAATTCTACCAGGTAGAGATAAATGAAACCACCACCATTACCACCAATAGAAACCCTCTCTAAATGATAATAACAAATGGAGTGTAATCACCTGCTATGGTCTCAGTGTTTGCGTCCCCCCCCATCAAATTCATATGTTGAAACCTAACCCCCAAGGGGATGGCGTTAGGAGGTGGGGTCTTTGGGAGGTGATTAGGTCATGAGAGTGGAGCCCTCAGGAGTGGAAATGAGTGCCCTTATAAAAAAGACCCCAGAGATCTGAGGACCCAGAGAGAAGATGGCCGACTGTGAACTTAGGAAGAGGCTCTCACCAGACACCAAATCTGCCGGCACCTTGATCTTGGACTCCCCAGCCGCCAGAACTGTGAGAAATCAATGTTTGTTGTTCATGAGCCACCATGTTTATGGTCTTTCTGTTAGCAGCCCGAAGGGACAAAGACACGGGGCCAGGGCTTTAGGGTTGTGTGAGGGCACATGGTGGAATTCACAGCAGCACGGAAATCGATCTCTGTGCTGCTCTTTTCCCCGGGCAAAACCTGCCAAGAGAAAAGCCCAAACTGGAGGCCTGTTTCTTAGCAGAGCACGTCCATGAGAGAAGATGCATGCACGCCAACGCCCAGAGCAGTTTGCAATTGGAGAGTTGAGAAGTAATGAACTGTTCTGATGAGACGAAAAGTGGAGAAGAATCTTTGGAAGGGACAGTAAAAGAAGGGAGAAGGGGAACAACATTCAGGGGACTCTGAAGATACCTAATGATCTGGGGCGCCTGGGTGGCTCAGTCGGTTACGCGTCTGCCTTCAGCTCAGGTCGTGATCCCAGGGTCCGGGGATCGAGCCCCACGTCGGGCTCCTTGCTCAGCAGGGGACGGGGCGGGGGGCTGCTTCTCCCTTTCCCTGTGCCCCTCCCCCTGCTCATGCTCTCTCTCTCTCAAATAAATAAAGTCTTGAAAAATATATATACCTAATGATCACTTGAAAGTTGTTTGGATAGAAAACTCCCTCCAGACCCTGAGCCCCTTGTAAAGCCTACTGCACCCTCGGGTCTGGTGTGTCTCTGCCTATCTGTGTGTTTGCTGGGCGTGTGTCTATGCAGTGTCTGTCGGTCTGCGTCTGTGGGTGCCGCTGCGCCTGCCCACGCCTGGGCACGCCTTTGTGTCTACGTGCCTCTGTGCGTGAGTGTGTGTGTGTTGTGTCTCTGTGTGGCTGTGTCGGGTGTGTCTGCGTGTGATGGAAGTGGCAGCGAGGGACTGACCGAATGCTTGCCAGACCGAAGACAAATGAATTCCCACAAAAGCCAGAGGCAGAAGTCAGCGCAGCCAGGAGGAAGTCGAGGCCCAGGTGACAGTGAGCAAGTAAGGCCCTAGGAATTCAGGGACATCCTTGTGGGGATGTTGGAATTTCCCCAGGACTCGGAATGCAGTGGGAGTGGCCAGTCCCTCCACAATGATCTAAAGACCTCAAAGGGCAGGACGACCCGCCCCCAAATTGGCCCCTGGCCTCCAGAGTTTTATCCTCTGATAACAGGATAATAATAAACTAGTCTCCGGGCTGGTACTTTCATAAGACTAAAGAGAAACCCCCCCACGCCTGAGTTTCCCTGAAGTCTTGGGTGGACTGGCGACCACCGGCTGAACACATTGAATCACAATGAGAAAATCATCCCTCTTTCTATTTGCTGAAATTTCAATCCCTCTGCTGAGAAAGCCTCTTGTTGGTGCTAGTCTTTCTTTAACGCTTCTTTTGCTCATCTTTTTTTAAAAGAAAATATTTTTTTCTTTCATATCAGTCAAGAGCATCCCAGCCTCAGGCACATTGACTAGAACATACTCTCTCACGGATACACAGAACTAGGCTCTACAGAAGTGTGATTTTGCAGCAATAACAGAATTACCCTCCCCCCCAAAAAAACAATCCTAGTATCATTCCTTGGTTAATTTGGCTGTCTTCATCAACATAAACATGAAGACATGGAAGAGAGCATTTTTCCATTTGGTAGACATCTTAATTTTTCTTAACTATTTTGGGAATAAAATATGAAGTGTTCAACTCATTAGAAACTAATACGGAAGCACTTCCTGAGCTTTTATTTATTTAATTTTTTTTTAAGACTTTATTTGAGAGAGAGAGATAGCAGGAGCAGAGGGGAAAGGGAGAAGCAGGCTTCCCGCTGAGCAGGGACCCCCAACGTGCGTCTCGGGCTCCATCCCAGGACCCCGGGATCATGACCTGAGCCGAAGGCAGATGCTCAACCAACTGAGTCACCCAGGCGCCCCCCTTCCTGAGCTTTTAAAAACTTGAGACTTTTGTGATACTAGAGGTACCTTCAGGAGATCTTTTATGTGCTTGTTTTCTTGCTTTTAATTTTTATTTTGAAAAAAGATCCAGACCTACAGAAAAGTTGCAAGAACAGTCCAATAAACTCTCTTACACTCTTCACCAAGATTCACCAACTGATGACATTTTTGCACATTTGCTTCCTTTCTGTGTGAATCTATGTACACGTATATACATGTAGATGTGTAATATATACCCATAAACATAAAGACATATGTAAGTGAATACATATATATATGCACACATGCACATATGTACACTTTTAAAAAATAAAACTGAAAGGTTTATAATGGAATCAGCCCCACGCTCTTCATTCCCTGGGGCAATAGTTCTCAAACAGCTCTGAACCTTCGGGGAGATTTTTATAAAACACCACCCTTGCAGGTGCTGATATAATTCAGTAGTAGTAGTAAGGCTCAGGTATCAGAATGTTAGTAGCTCCTGGGGGCTTTCAAAAGCAGAGAACCACTGGGGCACCTGGGTGGCTCAGTTGGCTAAGCAGCTGCCTTCGGCTCAGGTCATGATCCCAGGGTCCTGGGATGGAGCCCTATATCAGGCTCCCTGCAGGGAGCCTGCTTCTCTTGTTCTGCCCCTCCCCCTCTCGCGCTTTCTCTCTCCCTCTCTAATAAATAAAATCTTAAAAAAAAAAAAGTCACAACTACTGCCCAATCTTTTTTTCTTAAAGACAAGTCATACACACACTTATTACAAAAGCATTTGAGAATAAATTGCCACGATCATCGTCCTTTATCCCTAAATACTTCATGTACCCCCTAAGCACAAGGAAGGACATTGGCTTCCATCACCATAGTATGGTTACTAAACTCAGGAAATTTCCTAGTGACAGTGTGCCAGCATCTAATATTAAATTCATATTTGAAGTTTGCGAACCGTCCCCAAAAAGCCATTTCAGTAATTGTAGTTTTTTTAACCCAGCATCTAGTTCAGAATTACATTGCATGTATAAGTCCTTTCTCTTTACTCTCAATAATCTAAAGCAGTTCCTCCATCTTTCTTAGTCTTCCGTGACATTGCCCAATCCCCCCCTCTTTTTTTTTTAAAGATTTTATTCATCTGACAGAGAGAGACACAGCTGAGAGAGGGAACACAAGCAGGAGGAGTGAGAGAGGGAGAGGCAGGCTTTCTGCCGATCAGGGAGCCCAATGTGGGGCTTGATCCCAGGACCCTGGGACCATGACCTGAGCTGAAGGCAGACACTCAATGACTGATGAGCCATACAGGTGCCCCCGAGCCCCCCTTTTCACCAAGGCTCTGGAAAACCAGAGCCTTGAGCTAGTGGCATGCTCCGGCTAGAATGTAGTTGACTTTGGTTTGCTGAGTATTTATCTTTCCAGTTATCTTCTATTGATGGCAAGTGACCCTGATTTCTTATTTATGGAAGTGATACACAGCTTTTTTTTTTTTTTTTTTAGAGAGTGAGCAAATGTAAACGGAAATATTAAGGAAATAAGAGAACAGGTATGTAGAGGTAGTGAAGGTCTTCCCAACCCCAGCACTGCTGATGTTTGGGGCTGGGTAATTCTGTATTGCGGGGGGCTGTTCTGTGCATTGTAGGATGCTTAGTGGCGTCCCCGGGCTCTGTCCAATCGATGCCAGTAGCAACCTCTGTTCCCGCTCTGGTCGTGACAACCAAAAATGTCTCCAGACATTGCCAAGCATCCCCTGGGAGGCAGACTCTCTTGGCTAAGGGCCACTGACGTAGCCCCAACCACGAAAGAGGAGGGTGAATGGCTCCAGTTTGGGATGTTTACCAAGTGCTGCCATGTACCTGGCCCTGTGCTAGGTACTGGGGGACAGAGATGAGCACGGCCCAGTCCAGCTCTCCGGGAGCCAGTGTGAGACAAGCGGGGCACAGAGGAGGTCCAAGAGGCATAAAAAAGGAAACCAGGAAGAGGGAGCTCGGAAAACCATACCGTCACCTAGAATTAAGTCTCCTTAAGCCTTGTGACCCTCACAGCAGTTCTTCTGCCCCAATAATTCCTTTTAAGACATGAATCGGATCATTTCAGTTCCCTGATTAAAAGCCTCCAGTAACTTCCCATCACATGCTGAGTGAGATCCAAAAATCCTGCACGATGATGTAGCTCCTGTCTTCCACTTGGGCTCCCCCTGATCTGCTCCCCATCACTGTCTTCTCTGGCCGCTCTGGCCCCCTCTCTGTCCCAACGTCTCACCATGCTCATTTCTGAATGAGGCTCTTTGCTTTGCTCTGTCCTCTGGGTGGAATGCTGGGTCCCCAGATCTTCGCAGGGTTGACCGCTCATCATCGGCTCTCCACTCAGTTGTCACCTCCCCTCCATGTGCCATACCTGGGAGCCCTCATTTGACTTCTCCCCCTGCACTTCCTGTGGCAGGCACTGTTGGCCGGCTGACCTGACTTCTGCTATCAGCTTCCTTCTCCTCCATGGCCATCCAGGCAGAGGTGCCCATCAGACCCCCATCTGGCCTACGAGAGACACTAGCACTGCCCCTCTCCATCTTCCACCTGCCCACTGGATCACAGGGCTGATGACTGGAGCTGTTCAGGCATTCTATGACCAGGAGGGAAAGACCGTGCAAATATCAGATTCCTGCACCATAGAACCAGCACCAGCATCCTATGACCATCTGTTCCATGGAGGAAAATAAAACCCTAGGGTTTATGCCACTGTGATTGGGTTATCCGGCACTTGCGGCCAAAACCACCGTATCTGGCTGAAACAATCTCTAAAATTATCTTGTTAATTTAGGTGTTTGCTTTTTGTCCATATTCTTCCACTAGATTCAAGGTGCTGTGAGATAGGAATTCATGTCTGTCTTATTCACTACTGCATCTTCAGCCCCTGGGCATGGGGCCTGACCCACAATAGAACTCAATCGCTATTCACCTGTCTGTTCCCCAGTTCTCTCCCCTATAAAATAGGGACACTCAAAACACCTTGAAAGATCACAAGGACGAAATGAGTCAATACATGAATAGTGCTTAGAGCAGTTCCTGGCATATAACCATTGCTCAAAGGATTGTTTTATTTGTTGACTTAATGACCTAATTAACGTATGGAAGAAAGGGTTCCTTCTCTGTGTGATTTTGCAGCAGTGTCCTTTGGCTTCCTACATTCGCTTCAAATGAAAGTTGTGTTTACTTGGTGCTGACAAGTCGAGCTATTGATTAAGAAACATGACAATGGCCGTTGGAAGAAATTCACACCATATACAGTGAGCTGCTGGATTAGCACGTTTAGGGAGTGGAGAGGGAGACAGACACCAACACACAAAAGGGTAGAGTGCATAAAGCCTGGTATATTCCAGAGTTCAGGCCAAGAAATGCTGGAAATGAAATCCAATATGATATTGTGCGGTTGTGCCCCGTGGGAAGAACTGAAGTGTGCATTGCATTATAACTCACGCTTGGCTAAAGCCACGCAGAGGTAAATCGGAGGTTATAGGGACAGAGAATCACCATTATGTTGGGGGGGTGGTGGTGGGGCAAGCTATAAATCTGAAATGATTAGGTGATTCCTAGGGATCCCACAACCATTTTCCCCTAAGTGCCTTGCAACCAAGTAGATGCCAGTCCAAATTTCAGATCCCATGGGAGAGTTCATGACTAATACCACTGTTACTAACTAACGTTTTCCAGTATTTACTCTGCACCACTTTACCAACCATGATAGAGACCGTTTGCTAGGTCCCTATTCAGAATTCATTTCCTTTTTCTTTACTAACTCACTTTTATGCAGGGTCACACCAAGGAGCACATATCCCCAGATAAAATTGGTGCCAATCTTTATGATTAGCACCCAAATACACATCCTAATGAATACAGGGGCATGATTTCACTTACTTCTCACAAGTCAGCGAGGTAGGGGTTAACATTTCCCCCATCTTACAGTGGAGCAAACAGAAGTTCAGAGAGTTTAAATGATTTGCCAAAGGCCATACAGCTTCTAGCTGTTGGAGGTAGCATATGTGAACCCAAGCAGCTTGATTCCAGAACCTACACTCTTTCTATTCTTTTGGTCTCTTGCCACGTGTACAGAGAGATAGCACACGTATACCTCTCCTGTTTAACCTTCCCAGGAACCTTGGCAGGGAGTGTGATGGGTAAGATTTTCAAATATCTGCAGACATACATTCCCTAATCAGCCAGCTGGCTTCCTTCCTTGAACCACCTTCCTCCCCACTCCTAAAGCTAATCCCTTCCAGCACAGTGGAGTGAAGAGTGTAGAAGAAGTGGGAGAGAGAGAGGTGGGGAAGCAGTGAGCTGTGTCCGCATGTCCCTCTAGGCAGAACCCCCACGAGAAGATTGTTAGGGTGTGGGGTAAGCCAAAGGCGAGAAGATTTTTGCATCATTTCCCATTCGGGATTCTAGGAGGAGACAACATGAAATAAAATCAGTATATGACATAGTTAGGCGGAGGGAGGGCTTGAACTCTGCATCTAGAAGGTTCCGTGTGCCCTGCGGAGGGAGACACACAAAAAACAGCTGACAGAGCTGGTGGCCCCAGGGTGACCATAGACGACCAGGGACAAAGTGGGCGTGGCAGCCAGACCGCAGGGGGAAAGAGCTGAGGTCGGGCTGGTCAGCTGGGAGGCCCCTTGAGTGGACTGAGCTGACCCCCAGCTGTCTAGGCATCACCCAGCTGGAGACCCAACAACTGCGATCTGCTGAGATGGGGACCAGGGCAACACGATAATAGAGGCCACCTTCCAGGGCTATGAGGGCAAAGCAAGAGCCATGAAGGAGCATGACAGAGGTCAGGTGATAGACATGGGTTGTCAAACCTCATCTCCCCTTCCATCCTGCTGTCTTGCCATGGACGCTGCCGTCAGCCATGCCCAGAGCTGCCGGGACCTGGACGGTGGCTCAGGGACAGGAAAAGAGACAAACACACCTCATTTTAAGGCTTGAACAGAATCTGGACCTGATTTTCCAGGGTGAGACTCATTATCAGTTGGTGTTTATTGATAACAAGTAGATTAGGTAAATGAACCAACGAATGAGTGATGAAGGCCTTTCCTAGGGACTGGTGGGAGTCTTGGAAACCTTTAAGGCGATATCCTTTCTGTTAAAGACTGAAGACATTTGCATTAGAGGAGAGAGGGAATAGTTAAGTGGAGATTTCTTTTTTTTTAGCACAGCATTGAGGGGACTCAAGAGAGGAGGACAGCCAGAGCTGGAGCAGATAGGAAAGGCCACCCATTGGAGTCATGGGAGGCTCATGAATGCTTTCGACAGGATCATCTAAAAAGCAGAGGCAGTCACTTTTCAGGCTAAGTTTAGCTGTCACCTCCTCCAGGAAGACTTCCTGGATACCTCCAGCCTGGTTTAGGTGCCTACCCTGTGCTTCTCTCTATCATCACGTTATGTACACTAGCCTGTTAATTGTGGTTCTCTCTCCAAGGTGAGCTCTTAGAGACAAGGTTGCGTCTCATGTCAGTTTCTTATGTCCCTAGCACAGGTCTGGCCCAAGGTGGGCATTCAGGAAATAAGAGGAACCATTTATCAAGTGCTTCCCAGGTACCTGGCACTGTAGTACACGCTTTAGCTATCAACGTCTTTGACTCCCTCAATAAGCTCGGGAGTCGGGGTGGCCTTATCATTCATCATATAGGTAAGAAAGCTGAGATTGAGCAAAGCTAAGAAGTCTTCTAATTTTTTTTTGTACTTCTGCATCCTTCTCTTCCAGACTGCCTGGCCTAAATTCTTGAGGTTTGAGGACAGTGTGGAAGCTCAGGGTGCTGGGGCTGTCTGCCTGGGTGGTGGCTGGCTGGGTGGGTGGGTAGGAGGCTAGAACAATGAAGAGAGAGCACATGTTACAAATTGGCATCTGTGCGGCATGCAGACACAATGCATTCTCCCAGACCACCCGAGGAGAGAGGCCTCGTGGCCTCCAAGCAAGGGGTGTGAACCACGCGTTCTCCCGGCGCCATCTGCTCGCTGATTTGGAACAAAAGGGTGCAAGTGAGTGGTGCTGTTAGGCGCGTGAAGCTTCTGGCAGAAGGAATCGGGAGCAAAAAGCAACAACCTCAAAATTCCAGCCACACATATGGATGTGTGCAGAGGTGAGCTGACATGGGATGTAGACAGTGGACATAAAAATATCAGCCCCAAGAGCCAACAGCGAAGAAAAATCCACCAGCCCGTCTCACATCCAATTTTAGAAGTAAGATAAAATAAAATAGGGCTGCGATTTTGCTTTTCAAGGGAGTCCTAGACAGACTCTTGAAGTCCTCAAGGGAACCTCTCCTTTGTGGCCTTTCCTGACCACGCTCCAGGCTACCCGTAAATCTGACCCTATCCGCGGCCAGCAGGCCTCAAGAGCTTGGAGACTCACCGGAGCAAACAACTTCACAAAAACAATCTGTCCCATAAACAAAGTCGGTGGAAATCGTCCAGCCCCACACAATGGAGCTAATCTTCTGGGCACACATTTCCCGTCCAGCGTATTAGCTTAGACATCGCTTCCTCCTAGGTGGAGGTAACACCACTCGGCTTGCGGATCCAAGAACAATAATGCTCTGTAGATTCCCCACTTGTCAGAAGCATAACAGGCAGGAATTCAGAAGCAGGGAGCTGCTCCTTACCCCTCCTTTCTTTTCTTAAAGAAGCCCTGCAGGTTTGAAGGCAGGGTCACATCTGGAAAGAACAGGGCTATCGGGAGCCTACAACCCTGGGTTCCAACTCAGCTCTACCACTGACCAACCCTGAGTTTTGGGGCAAGTGACGGAATCTCAGAACCGTAATGTCCCCGTTGTTGAAGCGGGATCAGTATAAAGATGCCCAAACTCACTCGTACTCAGGGAGATGTAAAATTAAAATGTTGAATGGCCACTATCAAGAAACACAGAAAATAACCCATGTTGGCAAGGATGTGGAGAGATTGGAACCCTCGTGCCCCCTTGGAGGGGATGTAAAATGGCACTGCTGCTCTAGAAAACAGGATGGAGACACCTCGAAAATCAAAAATAAAATTATCCTGTGACCTGGCAATCCCCCTTCTAGGTCTATACCCAAAAGGATGAAAAGAAGAGATATTTGTACACCCATGCTCACAGCAGCATTGTTCACAATAGCCAAGAGGTGGAAGCAACCCAAATATCCATCTGTGGATAAATTGATAAGGAGAACGTGGTCTATCCATCCAGACAATGGACTATTATTCAGCCTCAAAAAGGAAGGAAAGCATGTCATGTGCTACAACATGGACGACCCTTGAGGACATTACACTAAGTGAAATAAGCCAGTCATCAAAAGACAAAACGTTTGTTTCCACTCATACGTTTTATCCAAAATAGTCAAACTCATAGGGATATGAAGTAGAGGGGTGGTCGTCCCCGGGGAAGGGAGAAGTGGGGAGTTATTGTTCAATGGATATAGAGCTTCGGTTTCACAAGATGGAAAAGTTCTGGAGAGCTGCAACAATGTGTACAGACTGAACACTACTGAATTGTACACTTAAAAATGGTCAGGATGGTGAATTTTATGTTATCTGTTTTTTTTACCATGATTTTTAAAAATCAAAATATTGAGATACCATTTCTCCACCCATCAGACTGGCAACAATCAAAAAGTTTTGGGCGACATCAAGAGTTAGTAATATTGTGGAGAAACGGAAACCTTTGTAAGATGTTGCATTGGGGGAGTGAAAATTAGGATAACTATTGTAAAGGACAGTTGGTTCCATCTGGTAAAATACAAAATACACATATTCTATAACCCATCAATTTCCCTTCTCATCACCTATCCTAAGACATGTACAAGGATGTTTCAGTCATCAATGCTGTAAATGCAAAAAAATTGGGAACAATCTAAAGATTTTATTTATTTATTTATTTTAGAGAGTGAGAGAGCTCAAGTGTGGGGGTGGGGGGGAGGAACAGAGTGGGAGGGAGACGGAGGAGAGGGAGGAGGAAAGAATCTCAAGCAGAATCCGAGCTGAACGTGGAGCCCGGCACCAGGCTCGATCTCATGACCCTGAGGTCACAACCTCAGCCGAAACCAAGAGTCAGATGCTTAACCAACTGAGCCACCCAGGCCCCAAATTGGAAACAATCTAAATGGCCATTAATAGGAGAATGGACAAATAAAAATGGCACATACTTATAATGTAAGGGAAAGAACCAGATCTGTGTGTATTAACACAGATTGATCAAAAAAATGTACTTTTGAGTGGGGAAAAAAGCATATTAGATATTTATACATAGCATATCACTTGTATATATGTGTATTTGTAAATAAAAGAACACAAAATACTAATATATACTTTCTGTGTATGCAAATATAAATGAAGTAACCAAAAAATAATCAGTAAATAAAACTCATATTACTTTCTACCGCGTCGGTCTCTGAACTAGCCCCCAGTGATCCTTGCCTATTGATCTTCATGCCCTTGTGTGTTTCTCTCCCATAGTAAATAGGAATGACCTGTGCCCTATTCATTCCAGTCTCCCAAGAGGACAGTATGGAAATGACGGTAGATGACTTCTAAGTCTGGGACATGAAAGACATTGTGGTTTCCTCCTTGCCCTCTTGTTTTCTCCAACTGCTCATTCTGGAAGAAGCTGGCTGCCATGTTGTGAGGACACTCAAACCACGGGAGAAGGAACGGAGGGCTTCCTCCCACAGCCAGCACCAACTTGAACCACCCCTGGGGTATACCCACCTGTCCCAGTCAAGGCTTTAGGCTTCCGCACCTCATCGGAAACCTTGAACCAGAACCACCCAACTAAGCTGCTTCTGAATTCCTGACCCATGGAAACTGTGATATAATAAACGTGAGTTGTATCAGGCCGCTAAGTTTGAGGGTAATTTGTCATGCATCAATAGGTAACTAATACAGATATAATTGCCTGCTGAAGGCTCTGAGCCTGAGACCTGCTCGCCATCTGTGCTGGCAAGTGTCACAAGGGTATGAAAGTCACATTGGTACTAAATCGAACCTTTTCTTCTTCAAGTAATCAGAAGGATTGATTGTTTTTCGAGGCTTATTTCTGCACTTGATGTAAAGTCAGTTCCACTAGCAGCAGGAACCCAGACTGTAAGAAACACTGCACTGGTCTGTTGTGGGCTGAATTGTGTCCCCTACACTCCCCCCCCCCAATTCACATGTTGAAGTCCTAATCCTCAGTACCTCAGAATGTGACTGTACTTGGAGACACAGCCTTTAAAGCGGTAAGTTGAAATGAGGTCATTAGGGTGAACCCTAATCCATTCTGACTGGTGTCCTTATAAGAAGGTGAGGTCACAGACACACACACAGAGATAACCACGTGAAGACACAAGAAGATGGCCATCTACAAGCCAAGGAGAGAGCTCTCCCCAGAATCCGAACATGCCGGCACCTTGATCTTGGATTCTGAGCCTCCACAGTTGTGAGAAAATACATTTATGTTGTTTAAATGACCCATCTGCGGTATTTTGTTTTGGTTCCTCCAGCAAACTGACACATAGTCGAACACACTTACTTGCTTTACAAATAATGACCCTAGGTCCAAAGGGCAGAAATGGCTTGGCCAAGGTCACCGAGAGAATACAGAGCAGAAGAACAATGAGAACCCTTATCTCCTCAGTAAAGTCCAGACGGTTCTTCCAATAAGGGAGACCAAGGCCCCACAGTGGAGAAGAATTCTCAGAAAAAGCTTGTTGACATCATTTGGGTTCCTTGTTCTTTGTTCAAGATGGCGAGTAAGTGGCCTCTGCCCTCAGCCTCCACCACCTTCTCGGCCTCACATGCTGCCATTTTTAAGAACCAGACCCAGTTTGATTTCCTCTTTCTAGGTTCACCTCGCATTAGAAGAGCAGCCATTCAGGGGATTATGCTACTTTCCAGGAACCAGTGAAAGCAAGACTTCAGAGCATCCAACACAGTGGTGGCGGCCAGGAGCCCGTGAACTTCCCAAAATCACATAAAGAGTAAACAAACAAACAAACAAAAGTCTTACCTCTATGTAAAGAGAAACTCTTGGTGGAAGACAACCCCTCCTTCAGAAGAAAATCTCCTGCCTCCACACACATTTCCAACTGCCTCTGGACAACTCCATCTGGGTATCTCCTCAACCAAACCTTGACAAGCCCCACATGGAATCAGCTTCCCTCAAACAACTCTGCCTACCATCGTCTTGACTTCATTTAATCCCACTGCCATAGCAGTAACAGTGATCTACCACCTACTGCGCGCCAGCAAGATGCCAGGTAATTTAGACAAATTGTCAATCACTCAAACTCAATCATGCAAAGTGGGGATTATCATTGTCCTTCTCCAGATGAGGATGCCTAGGCTTTCAAAGCTGATGACGTGGTCCCATGTCTTGTAAGTGGCAGAGCTGGGACACAAACCCCTGTCTGCCTGACTTCCAGGAGGACTGGCGGCCCACATCTGGTCTGCAGATGGGGTTTGTTTGACGGCAAGAGTGGGTTTTTGTTGCTTTTTGTTTTTAATCCTAATTAGTTGCTAACATTAAAAAGGACGTTTCACATAAAAAGCCAGATTTCTGGAGTCTCCGGAGGGGGAAAAAGGAGAGAAAGAGAGAGATAATCTGGCATAACCTTGATAGGACCGTTAACTTCTCTGGACTCAGGAGGATCATAAAAAGGGGGCAGGTGCTCAGTTCTAGAGAGTGTTTGGAGAGAGGGGGCTGGCCCAAAGGGTCGTGATGGTGGCAACGGCTAAGGTTTACTGCACACTTATCATGGGCCAGGCGAGTGTTCTAAGGCCAGACTCCAAAACACGAGGCCTGTGAAAACCGGGATGATGAAACCTGGATGATGACAGATTCAGGGAGTCCAGGTCCTGGCTACCCAGGGATCCGTCTGTGTCCCCTGCAAGATTGTGAGGATAGCCTCCAAGACTCACTCCTTTCTCAGTTTCCCCAGAAGCTGTCCAATACACGTTTGCTAGATCACACTGTATAAAAATTGGTGATCAAGGCAAGGTTCGAGCCTGGTTGCTTCTCCTCTCCCTGATAGGAGAAGCAAAGAATCAAGGCAAAAATAACCTGACACATACACACACACACCCTTTGAGCCTGCAATTCCAATCAGAGGCATTTATCCAAAAGGTATATTCACATGCAGGCAGGAATCACACATGTACGAGGAAATTCATAGCAGTGTAATAATTGCCTAAAATTGGATACTGATTAAATACAGTGAGGTCGGTGAGTCAAACAGACAACGTATGTGGGAGACTGTGTCCCAGTGTGGAAGGGTAGTACCCACACCATTGAGTGCCTGAGCATTACCACATGATAAACATTTTGCAAAGTGTCCAGCACCCATTTTTGGAAGCACAATCGAAGTGTGTTAGTAATAGTAGTAGCAATAATAACGGCAGAATTGCATGAACTTTTCAAAAGAGAAAGGGAGGAAGGCAGCTGAGGAGCAAATCAGTTGGCATAAAAGCAGATCTGCGGTCAGAAGATTCATGCTTGGGGATCTGCCACCTGTGGGCTGTGTCCCCCTGCAGTCACACAACTCTTCTGACCCCCAGTCTCCTGGTTTATGGGAAGAGGATTATCACACAGGCTCAGGGAGGAGCACATTCTAATTGCACTCTCCCCAAGGTCAAGTTCAGTGCAGGGTACAGTAGTTTAGAGTATAACTGAGCATAGCTTGGTGGTTTTGACTACTCTTGGGCTTGGGGGAACACATCTGGAGTCCAGCCACCCCAGAAGTGAAATCTCCAAAGAGCCAAGGCAAGAGAGAAAGCTGACTGCATTTCTGTCTCTACACGGTGGAGAAAAACAGACCCTTCTTGGACCCCAAGGACCCCAAGAGCAGAGAAACTCTTGTGTTTTGACATTCAGGCCTTGTATTTCCTGTTGTGACAAAGTACCCCCAGCTGGGGTGACTTAAACAACAGAAATTTATTCTCTCTTCATTCTCGAGGCTTCAAGTCCAAGATCAAGGTGTCAGTCTGTTCCTTGTGAGGCTGGGAGCAAGAATCTATTCCATGCCCCTCTCCTAGCTTCTGGTAGCCTCAGGCATCCCTTGGCTTGTAGATGGTATTCTCCTTGTGTCTTCACACTGTCTTCCCTCTGTACATGTGTCTGTCTCTGGACCCAGGACCCTGGGATCATGACCTGAGCAGAAGGCACTGAACCCACTGAGCCACCCAGGCACCCCTGCTTCTAAGGACCTTTTAAAATCATGTGATTTTAGTGGGCCCACCAGGAAATTCCAAGGCAATCTCCCTAATTTAAGGTCTCTAACCTTAATCACATCTGCAAAGCCCCCTTTGTCCTGTAACATAACATCTTAACAGGTTCTGGGGATTGTGGTGTAGGCATCTTTGGTGTGGGAGGGCTGTTCTGCCCACCACACTGAGTGAGGAGGTGGAGTAACGGGATTTACATCCTCACTCTCACACTTACTGTAACTCTGGGCAAACCTGGTAATGCCTGAGTTCCATTTTTTTTTTTTTTTAAGAATTAGTTATTTATTTTAGAAGGGGGGAGGGGCAGAGAAACCAGACTCCACACTCAGCACGGAGCCCTATGCCGGGCTCAATCTCATGACCCTGAGATCATGACCTGAGCCGAAACCAAGAGTGGACACTTAACAGACTGCCCCCGCCAGGCACCCTGAGTTCTAATTTCTACTTCTATTGGGCAGGGATGGGAGCCAGAGCTTCACAGCCCTATCATTGTCTTGTTGTACAATTTCAGCTTCAATAAAATTACATGCACAAAGGTACTTGGTGAATTCCCCATGAACATATAAGTCACTGTTATTATTGTTCTTGTATCACACGGTACTATGCTTGCTGTTATGGTATACGGTGCCCCTTGTGCTGCCCATGGGAATTCTCCAGCAGGAAGGAGTACCTGTAGCAGAGGTGGTTAAGAACCCGGGCTCTGGAGCCAGATCGCTTGTGCTTAAATCCTGGTCCCTCTGCTTCCTGTGTGACCCTGGACAAGTTTTTAAGTTCTGGGCTTATTTCATCATCTGGGAAACGGAGACAGTGACATCTGCCCCAGAGGGTAGTTATGAGGAATAAATGAGCTGACGTACACAAGGGGCTTAGAACTGTGCCTGGCACCTGCCAGCAACAGCTGTCACCACCGTCATCCACCTTATCATCAGCAACCACACCGCCACGTCCTGTCAGTGTCCTTCGCAGCCCTTTTCCCCATCCACAAGTGCAATTTTTGTCTGTGTGATTGCTCAGTCTATATTACTCCCACTAGATTTAAGTTCTGTAAGGAGTATTATGTGGAGGGGAGTTGCTGAGGATTCACGTTTAATTATGTAAGTCATCAAGAATACATTTTGTAGGGGCGACTGCATGGCGCAGTTGGTTAAGTGACTGAGTCTTGGTTTCGGCTCAGGTCGTGATTGAGCCCCACATCATGCTCCATGCTGGGCAGGAAGCCTGCTTGAGATCCTCTCTCTCCCTCCTCCCTGCTCTCTGTCTCTCTCTCTAAAATAAATCTTTAAAAAAAGAAAAAAAGAATACATTTTTGTAAACAGATTGAAACGCCCAGAACAAAGCTAATGTCTCCTTTGGACACCATGTTTCCTCCTGGTCCCTTCTCTCCCCAGAAGGAGGTAGCCTGAAGTCTGATAATATCAAGTGTTGCTATGGGTGTGGAGAAATGGAAATGCCCAGGCGATGTAAATTGATATGGTCTCTGCGGAGGGCAGCCTGGCAGGAGCTATTAAAAAAAAAAAAAAAATTGTCATTTTTCATGACTCAGCAGTTTCACTTCTCAGAAGATACCTTACAGCCACTTTGGTACATATGCCAAAGAAGCCATAGAGAGGGATGCCCATTGCTGCGGTCTTCATAACAGCAAAAATGGGACAACGTAAACCTTCATCCAGAAAGGAATGGTTCAATACAACACGGCTTCTCCCGAGAGGTGGTGCAAGAAGTAAATGTAGATCCTCTATCTGTGTTAACATCTCATATTTTTACTTGTACTTTACATGTTTGAATAAGAACAGCAAAGTCACTGTGAACCAGACACTGTTTACTCATTTAAATTTCCCAGCAACTGTATGAGGTGTAAT
Organism: Phoca vitulina; assembly: GCF_004348235.1. Lineage (NCBI taxonomy): Eukaryota > Metazoa > Chordata > Mammalia > Carnivora > Phocidae > Phoca > Phoca vitulina. Next base: position 6,218,479 of record NW_022589769.1, on the reverse strand, counting down.
TATCCCTAATTTAGAGAAGGGAAAGGTGAGCCGCTGAAGTTAAGTAACGTCCCCAAGATTATCGCACAGACCTGGAATTAACCCATGCAGTCTGACTCCCAAGAAAGTGAGGTTAATCACGATGCTAAACAGCTTTTTCTTGTTTGTAATGCACATAATATAATTAATATAAGAGTTCAAGTTCAAGTCTTAATGTGTATGAAAGCAATAAGCCACAAGTGAGAGTCATTGAAAGTTCAAAATATTAAGGGTGCCTGATCACAAAAGTTTCGAGATAGCTATAGAACAGTGGACAGCCACAGAAAGAATGGAGTGGGTCTTTATGGCCAGTTTTGTCCTGTTTACTTATGTTTTCCCAGTGCTTATCAAGGTATCTTGCACGTAGTAAGAACTTGTCAAGTACTGGGGAATGAATAAATAACCTTCCTGCAAGGCCTGCCCGAGCCTGACTGAGGGCAGGAAAAAGGAGCGGGGACTTGGGTCTTCAAGCTCCTGGCTGCCCCTCCCCCAAGGCCCTGTGTCCCTAGGATCCTGGCTGGGCAGGTGCAGGGAGGCTCAGGTTTCCTGGAGCATAGAGATGAAGGTCTTTGAGGCTAAGTGACAGAGTTGGAGATTCCTGGAAGAGCAATAGGAATCTAAAAAAAACCAAAACCAAAACCAGAAACAACTCCTAGAACTACTGAGGATAGCAAGGTTGCAGGATACAAGGTCAACACCAAAAAAATGGATTTACCTTTTCTATATACTAGTGACGAACCATTGGATCCAAAAAAAATTTTTTTTTAAAGATTTTATTTGAGAGAGAGAGAGAGAGAGCATGAGCAGGGGGAGGGGCAGAGGGAGAGGAAAAAGCAGACTCCCCGCTGAGTGGGGGCAGGGAGGGGGGAGGCAGGGCTCAATCCAAGGACCCTGAGATCATGACCTGAGCCTAAATCAAGAGTTGGATGTTTGGGGCACCTGGGTGGCTCAGTTGTTAAGCGTCTGCCTTCGGCTCAGGTCATGATCCCAGGGTCCTGGGATCAAGCCCCACACTGGCCTCCCTGCTGGGCAGGAAGCCTACTTCTCCCTCTCCCACTCCCCCTGCTTGTGTTCCTGCTTTTGCTATCTCTCTCTCTGTCAAATAAATAAATAAAATCTTAAACAAAAAAAAAAAAGTTGGATGTTTAAGTGACTGAGCCACCCAGGTGCCCCTGGATCCAAAATTTAAAACGCAATACCAAAAAATAAAATAAAATAAAAAATAAAACACAATACGATTTATAATTGCTCCCCTCAAAATAGAATACTTCTGCATAAATCCAACAAATCATTGACAGAAACTATATGCTTAAAGTTTAATAATATTGAAGAAAAAAATGTTTTAAAAGACCTAAGAAATAGAGAGATATACTCTGTTCATGAGTCGGAAGATCCAACCTAGTGTAGATGCCAGTTCTCCCCAAATTGATTTGTAGGTTTAACACATTGCCTAACAGAATCCCAGCAGTGTTTTTTGTAGATATAGACAATATGATTCTAAAATTTACATGAAAAGGCTAAGGAACTAGAATAACTAAACAATATTGAAAAGGGAGAAAGTGAGAGATTATAGGTTTACTCTGATGTTAAGGCTTATTATAGAGTTAAAGTAATTGAAACTGTGTGGTATTGGCAGAGGGATAGACACACGGATCAATGGAACAGGATAGAGAACTGAAAAGTAGACACACAAGTGTGCCCAACTGATTTTTTATAAAGGTGCAGAAACAACTGGCCATCCATAGACAAAGACATGATCCCCGAACTAGTCTCATACCTTGTACAAAAGTTAACTCAAAATGGATCATAGCTCTAAACATAAAGCATAAAACTACAAAACTTGCAAAAAAAGAAAAAGGAGATCTTTGTGACCTAGAGTTAGGTGAAGAGTTCTAAACATGGCACCAAAGGCAAAATCCATTAAAGAAAATATTAATTTGGGCTGGATCACAATGGGAAACTGTAGTTTTGTGAAAGAACCAGCTAAGAAAATGAAAAGACAGGCACCAACTATGAGAAAATATTTGCAAAATTCTGGATCAGAAATATAAAAAGGGCGTGGATCAAGACTATATAAAAGGGGGTGCCTGGGTGGCTCAGTCAGTCTGACTCTTGATTTCAGCCCAGGTCATGGTCTCAGGATCGTGAGATGGAGCCCTCTGTCCCGGGCTCCATGCTGGGCATGGAGTCTGCTTAAGATTATCTCTCTCCCTCTCCTTCTTCCCCCCCCCCCCCCCCCCCTTCCCCCCCTCTAAAAAAAAAAAAAAAAAAAAAAAAAAGATATATAAAGGACTTTAAAACCTCCAGCAAAAAAGAGAAGAAAAAATCCAATTAGGAAATGGGCAAAAGTAGATGTGAACAGACAATGGACATTTCACCAAAGAGGGAAGACAGATGGCAAATATGCACATGCATAGATTTGGCCATCATGGAAATGCAAAACAGAGCTACAAAGAAATATAACTGTACACCTGTTAGAAAAGCTCTCATGAAAAAATATTGACATACCAAGTGTGGGTGGGGATGTAGAGCACCCAACCTCTCCTATTGCCGGTGGGAAAGTGACATGGTACAGTGACTCAGGAAAAGACTTTGTCAGTTTCTTGTAGTTAAACATGCAGTCACCATATGACCCAGCAATGGTGCACCTGCAAATTTAAAAACCTATATCCACACAAAAACCTGTACGCGACCATTCATAGCAGCTTTATTTGCAATAGCCCCAAACTGGAACCAGCCCACTGTCTTTTGACAGGCAAATGGATAAACCATCTACTTCTCAGCCACAAAAAAGGAATGAAAGATTGATAGATCCAACAACCTGGGTGTTATGCTGAGTGAAAACAACAGCACCCTGATCTCAAAAGGTTACATGCTATATGCTTCCGTGTATAAGTATCTTGAAATGACAGCATTATAGAGATAGAGAACAGATCAGGGGTTGCCAGGGGTTTGGGTAGGGGAGGGTGTAATTATAAAGGGGTAGCATGAGGAAATTTCCTTGTAGTGATAGAACAATTCTGTATCCCAATTGTGATGGTGGATACAGATCCATACATGTGTCAAACTGAACTCTGCTGAACTCTGAAGTAGGTCTATAGTTTAAGGAATACTATTGTATCAATGTCAGTTTCCAGGTCTTGAAAATGTATGGTGGTTCTGCAAGATGTTATCACTGGGGAAGGTCTGAGGAAGGTACATGAGAACTCTGTACTAATTTTGCAACTTCTTGCCAGTCTAAAATTATTTCAAAATAAATAGGTTCAAAAAAAAAAACTTTAAAGGGGCTTACTCGTAAAGGTTTGGGGACAGTAACAAAGCAGTATACAGCCATAAAAGAGATGAAATATCTTTCTAGAGCAGTCCTGTCTTATTTACTATGATTTCCCCCCTGGGCTTACAACTGTGCACAGCAAATAGCAAGAACTTAACAAGTGACTAAGGAATAAGTGAACACACTTAGCGTAATGTCTGTCCTGGTCTGACTCCGCGGGTAGGAAAAAGGAGCCCAGACCCAGGTCTTCCTGCTCCTTGCTTCCCCTCCCCCAGGCCTGTGTCCTAGGATCCTGGCTGGGCAGGCGTGGGGAGGCTCGGGTTTCCTGGAGCCGGGAGATGGATATCTGTGACGCTGAGTGACAGATCTGTGGATTCCTGGAAGCGCAATAGGCAGAGGGCAGCAGTGCTGGCCCAGGCCTGGCAGGGGACACAATCTGCTCAGGGCTCCCTTCTGGCCATTTGGTTGGGCGGCTAGCCCTGGAGAGGAGGAGCCCCTTGTCCTGGCACAAACTCAGGCTTTGAGCTGCTTTGAACTGCTTTGAACTGCCTGCCTACAGCTCTTTGAATTTTCCTGCCCTTCTTGGTGCTTCTAGGCCTGGGTTTCAATCCCCACTGCGGCTCCCTAAGTTGTATGATCTTGAGACAAGACACCTCAGTGTTTCCGACTGTAAAATAGGAATGATATCTCTTGCTTGCTAGACTCTTGTATATGGATATTGAGATTATTCAGATCAAGGGCTTAGGGCTGGGCATGTTATTTGTCATAGGGAACAGGATGCCTTTCACCTTCCTTTTTGTGATGGCATTGGGCACCAGTAGAAAAGGTTGGGCCCAGCATTCTGGGTGGGTTTGTTCTCCCCACTGATGCCCTCCCCTGAAGTCTCCTTTGTATCCAGTTGGAAGGAAGTTAAAACAAGCATCCAGGGCATTCTCAAGGGGACATGGAAGCCTCTAAAGGGCAGCCAGGGAGGCAGGGGTAAGACCTTTGACAAGGGCGGCAAGATGCTGTGTCCTGGTGGTGAGTCGGGCTGCCGGGGTTCGAGTCCCAGCTCTGCTCTTTTCGGTCCTTGGGCACCACCATATTTAAGGTCTTAGAATCTCAGTTTTCCCGTTTTGGGGACCAAGACTCCTGACTCAGAGGGCTGTGTGAGTATTAAATATTTTAAAAGGAAAAAATATTGCACGGAAAGCTATTGGCACCATGCCCCACACCTGGCGGGTGTGCAGTAAATGGCAGGGCGACGGTAGTGATCGTCACCAGTTGGCTTCAGGGTTACTGTGCGCATGCGCATGTGGGGAATGGCATTGTGGAATCGGCAGCTATTAGGAGCTGCTTGAACTTCCTCCTCCTCCACCCTTGGGGTTGTCGTTAGGAATCAATGTCCTGCCATCAAAGCCAAGCCGAGGAAGCTGCCCCCCCCCCCCCCCCGCACTCGTGCTGTCCCCTGGGCGCACTGCCTCTCCTGGGCAGCCTCCTCTGGGGACCACGCAGGGAGTGGCGATCTGGGTTACCTGCAGCCTCACCTGACTCATTCCCTGGAAACTGGGCCCCAGCGTTCTGGGCCAGATAACATCCTCCGTGTCCTCAGATGCCCTGAGTTTCATCAGGTAGGAGCCTGGGCATGGAGAGGGGAGGGCAAGGGGTGAGAGCCCGTGTGCGATCCGCCAGCCGGCGGCCTTCGGAGGCACAGAGAGCGGGGGAGCTCGGGCTCCTGCTGACTTCGCGGCCCCGCTGCTGACTTCCCCTCTGGCCCAGCTACGGGGGTGTCACAGAAGAGACAGGTCTCAGGAGTCAGCAGGAGGCTCAGAAAAGCGTTCAGTCCGAAGCCCTTGTTTTCTGGTGAGGAAGCAGGTCCACCGAGGGTTGGCGACCTCCCTGCGGAGGCAGGAACCAAACAGCTCCTGGAACCTGGTCTCCTGGCTCTCAGCTAGTGCTCGCTGCACTGCTATGGAGTGAGATGTAATCGGGTTCAGCCCCCGGGTCTGCTACTGATTTGCTGTCACTTATGTGCCCAACACCGTTTTGATGCTCTGCATGCATTAACTCATTTCCCAGGCACTGATTCATTGGGTCACTCGCCCGGGGTGGTGGCAGGGCCAGTCAAAGCAGGCAGTCTGGATCCCGGGTCTATGCTTTGACCCTAGTGTAGGCAGGAGACCCTGTGATTGCACCACTGGGGATTAAAGCTGATTATCTGAGGTCATGTCATGGTCTGCAACTTGGCTTACCAGGAAAATGGTTAGAGAGCATGGGCATTGTGGGGGTGGCACCAGGAACTGGATTGTTTTGATGAGGAGACTCCCCAGGAGTGGTTCTCAACTGAAGGGCGTTGAAAAGAGGAGTGGGTGCCTAGGTGTGTCACCATGGCAGAGGGCTGGGGCTGGGATGCAATGGGAGGGGACCGGATGGGAAATGCACGGGACAGACTCACACAAGGAATTGTCCTGCGCCTAATGTCAGTAGCCGGCTAAGAAACCTGTACATTAAGAAACATCCAGAGAACGGGGGATGGTCTTATGAGGACTGACCCGAAGGTGAGCCTCTGATGGGAAGAGACACTTGGGGAGGGGCATCCAGGGCACCTGCCAGACTGGGCAAGCTCAGGGAGCCCTGGGCCTCTCTTCAGTCATCTAGGGAAAAAAATAAAAGGAAAACAGCCTAGGATTAAATGAGGTCAATGTTTCCCAAACTTTGATAAGAGATAAATGTATCATTTTAATGTATACGTTCTAACATGTACTAGAAAACTAACTAGCATATCAGATCCATACTTAAATGAATATTATTATTCCAGTTGAATGTAAAGGAAGTATTTATATTTGTTTTCTGGGTAGAAAGTGTCAAGTAAGGGCCGGAGAGGTAAGCGGGTGTGTAAAAGCGAGAGGTGGTGGGGATATGGGACCACGGGTGGCCAGCCTGGGCCATAAGGCCCTCATTCCCATTCACTGACACAGACCTGTTATGGGTTGAGCTGTGTCCCCCACACCTATGTTGAGGATCCCAGTACCTGTGAATGTGACTTATTTGGAAACAGGGCCTTTGTAAATGATCAAGTTAGTATGCAGTCATACTTGATGAGAGTGGGCCCAAATCCAGTAAGACTGGTGTCCTTATGGAAAAAAAATTGGAGTGGCGTCTGGGTGGCTCAGTTGGTTAAGCATCTGCCTTTGGCTCAGGTCATGACCCCAGGGTCCCAGGATCGAGTCCTGCATCAGGCTCCTTGCTCAGTAGGGAGCTTGCTTCTCCCTCTCCCTCTGCTTGTGCTCTCTTCCTTTCTCTCTCTCTCAAGGAAAAATAAATAAACAATCTTAAAAAAAAAAAAAGTCCTTAGAAGCAGAGAACTTTCTCTGGCTGCAGGCAGAGAGTCGCGGAATTCAGAAAGATGTGAAACATGGGAGGGAGTTGTCCCACTGCTGCTGGAGGGGGGAAACATGGAAACCATGAGAAGGAATGTGGGCAGCCCCCAGTTCCAAAGACCCCCCAGTCCCACAACCACAGGGAACTTGAATTCAGCAAACTACTGAAATGAGCTTGGAACCAGATTCATTCCCAGAGCCTCCAGAAAGGAACGTGGTCCCCCTGACACTTTGGTCTCAGACTTGTGAGACTCTAAGCAAAGGACTCACCGGGTCACGCTGTACTTGGACTTCTGACCTACAGAACGGTGGAAGAGTCCATAGATGTTGTTTTAAAACCATCAAACTTGTGGTTATGTGTTACAGTAGCAATAGAAAGCTAATACACCACAGGCCATTTGCAGGACCTGCATGCTCACTCCATCGAAAAATACCTCTCCTAGTGACCTGCCACATTGACTGACACAGTCCTGCTGTCAGAGGCCCATCTTGAAATTAAGGCATTGTTTTTCCCTTCGAAAGTCTTGTTGGTAAACACAGACACTATGTGAGCTGAAGTCATGCATTAGCAGCCTCTCACTAATTAACACACAACCAGAGCATTTCCCGCCCCAGAACATAGAACTGGCAGGTTTTGATGCAGGGACTAGAAGTTTCAAGCAGAAAAGGATCCTTCTCTGAAAGGGAAGATCTAGGTAGGAGACAGAAGTGGCTCGTTAGAGATAGGAAGATAGGAAGAAGAGAGGCCCCCAGCATAATTTTATCTGGAGCCACCACGACCTTGTAGTGTCCTGACTTACAGCTTTTGTAAGCTGGCAACCTGCTGTTGCCAATGCTGAGAACGCCCTTCTTGCAGCTCTTCTTGGGACTGGCTCCAGCGTCAACTCATGAAAGGTCTTCCATGACCATCCGCTAAGATAGCATCCCTCTCCCCTAATCACTCTGGTCTTCTCCACAGCCCTATGACCCTCTGCTATGATCTTCTCTGCATTTTAAGGTGCTTATAATTCCCACCCTGACTAGGCTGTAAGGTCCAAGAATGATGAGACTTGGCCTCTTTTCTGGTATTCCCAGTGCCCAAACAATGGCCGAGACATGATGGGGATTCAGCAAATGCTTACTGAGTGAATGGAAGACCAAAATACAAGGTAATGTCTGCCAAATACAACAAAAAGCATAAAGGATGAGATTCTCTAAGGGTGGAGAGGCTGATGGGAGAGAATTGACTGAAGAGGTCTGGTCCGGGATGTTTTCATGGGAGGCAGGTGTTTGACCTAGATAGGACCTGGTCTGAAGGAGGGTGGCCTAACCCAAGCAAAGGCAAGGCAAGGGGGTAATATGGGGGGCACTCGGGCAACTGGTGTCGATCCAGTTTGCCAGAATGAAGAGAGTGTAGACAGAGGGGAGTATGCTGTGAAACCTGCTAAACTGAAGCTTAAGGGTTTATCACTTGCATGGACACTTCCAACACCCTAGCAAGGTGCTCACATGGTCATGCGTTTCCATCAAATTTGCAAGAATAGGATCGTTTACTCACAACCAGTTAAGGCCAACCCTCCTTCCGGCTGGCTTCCCTTCTATCTCACCCATCTCACTTCCTCTTGCATTGGGTGGCCCTGGAATTTCTGTGGATGCTTTTTGGGTCTAGCTTAAGGAAGGTGAGTTGGAGATCCATCATGCAACTGCATAAATATATCCCCTTCAAGCCACCAAACCTGTGGCTGTTTGTCACAGTAACAAGGGAAAACTAACACACCCGGTGTTGGTGTCCCCCCACCACAGGTGAGTGGCGTGCCTTTGCACCTGCTGTTCTCTATGCTGAGTGGGATGTATTTATGCAGCTCACAGTCACTTCACTTCCTCTACAGCTCAGTAATTGCTAGCTATCTTCATGCAGGAATAAGTTCCCGGAATACTCTCGCTACCCACTGGGCTGAGTAACCTGGAATGATGATGTAAAGATACGTCGTGATAGGAATCTCTCCCCGAGTACGTGGGTGGTGGGGCAGAAAGAAGGTCTGAAATGCACAGAGCCAGAAGCTGGTCTGTGCAAAATTGCTCCAAACCTTTCGGCATGTGCATGAAAGCAACCTGATGGCAATTTTCCAAATTTAACAGTATTTCTAAAATTGTATCTATTACCAATAAAGAGTTGTAAAGCTGAAAGGAAAGTCTATAACCTAGGAATAGAAAAACCAATTCCATCAACCGACACGCTGTAGGAGAGATAGAATGATCATTCCATTCTCTCTAGAAAGTGGCATTTTAAAGTTGTTGTCAGACGTAGAGGCAGAGGAAGAAGAGGAGAGGCACCCCGGCCTCAGTCGCTGTGGACACTAATTGTAAAGAAGCAACAGTTAAAATTATAGGAAAGGGAAAGCCCACCCAAACCAGAGGACCAGGCGGCGAGGGAAGGGACAGGAGGAAAGAATCTTGAGGGTTCTCATTTAGGCAGAGGAAAGGCACCGGCATTATTAGCTAACTGGGATTGGCCAGGCACCGTGCTAAGGGCTGGATGTTTATTCCCTTGTTTCAACTCAAACAGCCCTACCAGGTAAGCGTGTGTGTCTTCTCCATAAACACAAAGCTGAAGCTCAGAAGAGGTCGGATTGCATGTATTATCTGTTCAGCTCTGACACCTATGTCATTTCCACCACAAGATGAGTGAGATGAAAAAGAAGTACTTTGGAGCGCCTGGGTGGCTCAGTCCGTTAAGCGGCTGCCTTTGGCTCAGGTCATGATCTTGGGGTCCTGGGATCGAGTCCCGCATCGGGCTCCCTGTTCAGTGGTGAGTCTGCTTCTCCCTCTCTCTCTGTGCTCTCTCTCTCTCAGATAAGTAAATAAAATCTTAAAAAAAAAAAAAGGAAAAGAGAAAAAGAAGTACTTTGGGGCAGTGACAGGAAGCTGGTAGAGGAAAGGATGTGAGAAGGAGGCCAGCAGTGCCCAAGACTAGAGCCAGAGAGAGAAGCTCAGATGCCTGCAGGGGTTGGGCAATCAGCAAGTGGCTGAGGGTGTTTACACAATAAAACTCACAAGCATCATCTTTACTTATGCAGACCCATTTATGCTTTCTTCTAAAACACAGACGGTTCCTTGGCCTGGCTTTCATTTCTCTTGGTACAAGAGCGATTTCTTGACTGTCAGGGAACAGGGCTATGTATATGCAATGATCCTGGGCTGTGGGTTCTTGGTTTCAGTGCCGGGACGGGTGGGAACTGAGGCAAATTGCTGAATTGCTCACACTACCCCGTTCCAGCCCATGACACCAGGTGGAAATGACCCAGGATCGTCAGATCTGATTTTCCAAGAGAAGCCAAAAAAGACAGATTATCGTGTGAACTCTTAATTTCTAAATGTTGTCAATGAATTCTCTCTCTCTCTCTTTTTTTAAAAGACTTTATGTATTTATTTGACAGAGAGAGCGATAGCGAGAGCTGGAACACAAGCAGGGGGAGTGGGAGAGGGAGAAGCAGGCCTCCCGCGGAGCAGGGAGCCCGATGCGGGGCTCGATCCCAGGACCCTGAGATCATGACCTGAGCCGAAGGCAGACGCTTAACTGACTGAGCCACCCAGGCGCCCGCCTCTCTCTTTTTTTAGAATAACGTACAGCCCACAAGACATATCTGTGAGTCAGATGTGAAACCATGTTTGATCTAGAATGAATATGGTCGGTGAGAATAAGAAACACTGAAATGAAAATAATAATAAAGGCGACGATGATGAACATGCGAGTATTTACTATGCGCCAAGTACTCTTCTAAATGCCTTACCTGAATGAACTAATTTAAGTTTCCACCACAACCCTGTAAAGGTAGATATTATTATCCCTGTTTTATAACTGTGGAAACTCAGCTCAGAGAGGCTCATGCCCAGGTCCCCAGGAAGGGTGGGGCCAGGATTTACAACAAACAGACTGACTTCAGAGCCTGAGTTCTTCTTCATCCCCAAGACTGGTTAAGGAAAGAGCTCTGGATTTTGCACTCAGGAATGAGGTTATTATCCTGGAGATTGGGGGTTGAGTTTAGGAGTCATGTGGATTTCTGAAACTACTTACAAATTTTTACATGGAGGCAAGAGTGTGTTTTCATTGGAAGGGAAGTCCCAAGCTTTCACAAAGCTCTCAAAGAGACCCTAGAAAGGGAGGAGTGACTGGTTCAGGACCGTGTACACCTTCGGTTCAGAGAACCCAGTCCCGTAGACTAAGCAGCAGAAGCTGGATGGCCAGGGGTTAAAGAGATAGTAAGCTATAGACAGGGAGGGCGAGCCCTTTCTAGAATATTGGCAGTGAAAAGAGAGAGAAAGCAGGGGTAAGGGAAGATTCTACAGATAAGAGAGATCTGGGCATTTTGTCTGCTGGGGAAGGGGGCCAGGGAGAAGGAAAGAATGAGGGATTTATGGTTCTCACACAGCGAGGACACTTTGGAAAAGGGCCACGCCTTGGCTCCCAAGCGTGAGGATCCCAAGGAGGCAGGATGAGCTGAATTAAAACATGGTTTCACCAAGTGGGAGTAGCTTCCCTCCTATTCTCTGCCCCCCCAACCCCCACCCCAGGAGCAAAGCTGGAGAGCTTTCCTACCCACCCACCGCTTTCCTGCCCTCCAGCAGGGCTCCCGCCAGTAGGCGTCCTCATGCCACGGACCTGGGGTCAGTGTGCCCCAGAGGATCTGCAAGTCTGTGCCTCTTACACAACCACCCAGCTTCTACTTCCTTCCAGGAATGGAGAACGGTAACCGCCTCTTTGCCTTCTCCAAGAAAAACAGCCTCGCCATCCTACTCACAATGTTCCCTCCTTCTGGCATTGTTTGACTTATCCCTCAGATTCGTTTCTGATTCATTTGAATTATCACTCAGATTCATTTCTCCCCAGTAGGAGAGACAGGTTTTAAAATATATAAACTACGGTAAGTAGAGGAATTTAAAAGGACAGGAGACCATGAGTGAATGCTCCCTACAGAATGTTTGCGTCCCCTCAATGTTCATAAGTTGAAACGTAACCCCCAAAGCCGAATTAGGAGGTGGGGCCTTTGGGAGGTGATCAGTTCATGAGGGTGGCGTTCTCATGCATGGGATTTAGTGCCCTTATACAAGACACCCCAAAGAGCTCCTCAACCCTTCTGCCATGGGAGGCCATGGGTCCTCCCGAGGCACGGAATCTGCCAGGAACTTGATCTTGGACTCCCCAGTCTCCAAAAGCGTAAGAAATAAATGGCTATGGACTAAAGCCACCCAGTCCATGGTATTTTTGTTCCAGCAGCCTGAAAGGACCAAGATAGTACATAACTTGGGAAGGGAATCAGCACTGGCTTTTCTGAAGATATTGCTTTTGAGGTGAGACATGCAGAATAAACCCAAATTAACTAGGTGAACAGGTGGAGGGTGCTGGTTGGGAAGTGAAGGGCAAATTCGGGCAGGGTGAACTGCGCTGTGAATGGAGAAAGAATGCTCTCGGATGGGGGAGGAGTAGGTCAAGGACAACCACATGCCATCATAGCTGAGGACACAGGGTCCTGCAAGAACACAGGAGTAGTCCCGAACGAGGAGGACAAGTCCTGGGGGGGCAGGGGTGAGTTAGTGGCAGCGGTGACATCCAAGGAGAATTAGGGAGTTTAACATACAATTTCTTGTGCATTCGATGACACCTCTTACGTACAATTCTTAGGTTTGGGAAATTTTCCGACTTAAGATTCTCTTCTCTTCAAGGTGGAAGCCAGAAGCTCACTTTCCTAGACTCCCTTGCAGCTAAGTCATAGGTGTTGCTCCTGGCTGTGTGCTCTCCAAGCCCGATTATTTGGTCCTGCTGGAGATTCTGTGAGTTACCTAATACCACCTAACACTGTTCCTTTCTTTTCAAAATCACTAACATGGATTCTGTTGTTTGCAATGAGAAGCCTGACAAAGACAGGAAGGATGACTAAGTCATTAGAGGGAAAAGGTAGGAACGGCGCTTATGCACAGGGGCAGAAAACAGTGTGATGTGGCAAGAGGAGCATAATACTTCAGGATGCAAATTTTCCCAAAGTCTGAGAAGGACATAGCTTCAGCTTGGGAGTAAAGAAGCCCCAGGTTTACTCTGGTATTGTGGACCCTACCAACAGCGTGTTGGGCATCTGCTAGTCCACACAGAAGATTAGGGGCATGGGGACACCCCCCTAATGATGCTGTAGGAAGGGGAACGTTGGGTTCAGCCAACAGAGTATTTTGTTCCTGACGTTATGGTATTAACCTGCATCTCCTCAAACCCTTTAACCACCGGCCACAGGTATGTATGGAAGAACACACTCCTGAGAACCAGAAGCCCTTAGGCTAGAGACCATGAATTGTTACCTGTGCGGCCTTGGGCACAAGGTCACTTCAAATCTCTGATCCGCTTTCCTGCCCTCCAGCAGGGCTCCCGCCAGCAGGCGTCCTCATGCCACGGACCTGGGGTCAGTGTGCCCCAGAGGATCTGCAAGTCTGAGTTTACTCATCTATAAAGTGGGGTAATACACGGTTATATGATACGGCACCTGTGAAAACTGTTTGTAAAGATTGTTGTAAGCAATCAACATCAAGAAATCATGATCCCCGGGTCTTGGGATCCAGTCCTACGCCTGGCCCCTTACACAGCGAGGAGCCTGCATCTCCCTCTGCTTGCCTCTCTCTCTCTGACAAATAAATAAAATCTTAAAAACAAGCAAACGCAACTTACATCTCATATCAAAAAGCTCCATTCAGGCCCATTTGGATACAAGGACTTAAGGAACAAAATCAAAACTCCATCTCTCCATCTCGTGTTACATTTCTTTTCTTTTCTTTTTTAAGATTTTATTTATTTATTTGACAGAGAGAGACACAGTGAGAGAGGAAACACAAGCAGGGGGAGTGGGAGAGGGAGAAGCAGGCTTCCCACGGAGCAGGGAGCCCGATGCGGGGCTCGATCCCAGGACCCCGGGACCATGACCTGAGCCGAAGGCAGACGCTTAACTGGCTGAGCTACCCAGGCGCCCCTCGTGTTACATTTCTTGTTGCGCATCCTCAGACAAATTCTCTCTTCCCGCTACCAAGAGGGCGGCAGCAACTATAGCCCTACATGAAGCTAGGCTCTGATCTATTTGAAAGGAACACAACTACATCTAGGAAATTTCTGTAAAAGCCTTTTAGCATCTCATTGGCCCAAATTAAGTGATGTTCTCTTACTTGAGCCAATAACTTATGACTGGGGGAATGCGATAATCCAATTGGTCAGTTCTCAACCACATGGTCACATCTGGGGCCAATCAAAACACTTCATTCACATGGCCTAGGAATAGGGCAGGGTGGTTTACACATATAAAAGTTGTTAAAACAACTTCAAATACCCACGGTGGGTAGTTACTGATGGTGGGGGGGGGTGTTATTTACTATGTTTTGAAGAATCTACATGGGACCCACCTTAAAGAAAAAAAATCATGCTTAAAAATGGTGCAAAGTCTCCACATCTCGTTTCTGGCTGGGAGGAGCCTCGTTCCAGCAGCTTCTATGAGTTGTTGGTCACAAGGGTTACTTGAATCTTGCCCTCTGAACAGACCTTTTACATCTTATGACTCTGATAACTTTCTATAGAGCTCCCACATTTGTTCCTGTATGTGATCTAAATTTAACAATACTATGAGTCAGAGAAGTTAAGTAACTTGCTTGAAGTCACACAGCCAGCCCTGATTTCCTGCCTCCTGGCTTATAAACCCACTCTGATCCTGGGATGCTAGCAAGAGAGAGTATGGGGAAGCTGGGAGCAGGGAGAGCAGGGGCAGGCACTTAAGCATGAAGAGTTATGAAGGCAGAAGGTAAACCAGACAGACTTGGTCTCTGTGTGCATAAGCCCCAAGTGTAGTGTGGACACAGATACAATGACAGACCCTGGTTGTTTCCTGTGCTTACGACAGGGGTAAGCCCAGAGGCCTCTGGGAGATCCCGCGGATTCTGCGGGCAACAGTGGTCTTCGAGTGAACACGGGAGCGAGCCACTGTGCATCTTTAAGGATCACATAACCCCCATTTTAATTATTAACTTGCTGCATTATTAACTGACCAGCTGTGTGTGGCAGAAAACCAAGGGTCAGAACTCCACGGTAACAATTCCCTCCTGGTGGAGTCCTCAGGCCAGTGGTTCTGAAACCTTCTCAGGGCACATTAAGCACCTGATGAATGGTGGCAAACCTCCTTCCAGAAAGATGCATGATTTGACTGCAATTTCAGGACTCAGTCCTACATATTTCCTCTCCATGTCCTGAGCGGCTACCCACATTAGGCCTAATGTCCCAGGTCCCCTCTTTTTCCTTGGTCTCTTTCCAAATAGTAACCTCACCCCCACTCCCCACCCCACCCCATCCTGCCACCAGCCAAGGGCAGCCTTGGGGAAAAGAGGAAGAGGAAGAGATTAGGAGGTGGGACTTAAAAGCACAAACCTAAACCATTTGGAGAAGAGAGAAAAATAAAGTTCTCTTCCAGAAGGCTCTGGCCAAACCGAACTACAAGTGGATATACCTATAGCATGCACACATTCATTCATTCCAAAGCTTCAGACAGGTAGATACCACTTTCAAAGGCTTTTTGCCTCGTTCCTCCCAAACTGTGACCATTTTTCTTTAAGACAATACACTTGAACTCAAAACTTCTTTTAAAACATTCTATCGCCACCATAGATGGAGAGCCACAAGTATTATTTGAAAAAAAAAAAAATTAAACACTCAGAAAACAAAACAACGTTATTAAATTCTAGCTTGCTTGGCCACTGTCCTTACCTCTGAGCCCAGAGATATTCTTTCCGTTTAAATAGACGGAGAGATTTTTAAAAGGGTGGCAGGGAGGGTGGGGAGAGGAATAGCATGTTTAAAAGAGATGTTAGAGATAACAGTCACACCAAACTGCAACTCTTGATGTTATCAGAAGGACTGAAATGATTGCAGAGCCAGTAATTTTCTCAGCGAATGGTTCAGACTTACTTCATTCTTCACCCAGTTGGGGAACGCTGTGATTTACATAACAGATACCTATTGAGCTGCCTGCTAAGTGCTCTTGGGCATAGCTGGATGGGGATGAAAGGGGAATATATATATGGTTCCTGCCCTCCCGGAGAGAATATTCCCTTGGAGGAGACAAACAACGAAAAGGAAAAGAAAATAATTTCAAATCGGGTTGAGTATTACCTAAAAAACCCCCGACAGATCCAATGAGGGGTTACAATAGTGAGTTGGAGAGGCATGGGGCATGCAAGGGTGGACTTCACAGCCTGGAGCAAAGATCAGAAGGCAGTTTGGTCTTTGGGTGAGTGAGACCAGAGTTTCCAGTAGGAAACTCATGTTCAGGATCAGACTCTCAGGGAGTGGGAAAGTGGTTAGCAGCTGTAACTTGATATCCCAGGCATGATCTGAAGGACACTAGAGAGACCTGTTCTTTGCCCCTGATTCAATCAGAAAGCAAAGCAGATGTTGTCTTAATAGTTTTCCAGTCCAATGGCCAAGAGAAAACAAAATATGTCATACATGTGGTTGTATTTAAAGTCAAGATTACAACACATGTCCAACAAACGTTGGTTGTTGCTGGAGCAAGAGATTCCATTTGTAATCGCAGTTGAATTAATCTAATTAACTGCAAATGAAGACAGTTTTCAAGTTCAGCCAAAAGGGTCACAAGTACATGGTATTTACAATGTTTTTCCCTCTTCTCTCTTTGTAGGGCCCCAACCTGCCATCCTGTTTTTAATCGCTGAAGTCCTAGTGACACGACATGAGGGTTTCTATTTGCTGTTTGGCTTGATCGCTGCAGAGACAAAGGTTCAATGCCCTGAAGAAGTTAGATCATTTAAAATATAAATCAGTACAACTGCTTTTGATTGCAATTGATCAATATCCAGGCCCCAAAATGGAGATTGTGCAATCTACTACCAGACTCGCTACACCCATAGAGGGTGACGCTCCATACTGTGCCTCCTCAGCCTTGCCTGAGTGCCAGGGCTCCCACCCTACCAGCCAGGACCTCTGTGTTTCCCTTAGAGGGTTCTGGATAGGAGTGTAAGAAGTGAAATCTCAGGCTCAACACTGGTCTCCTAAGTGCTGGCAATTCTTAGGGCAGTCGGGGGTGGGGGTGGGTTTGGCCAGGATGAAAGGCTGACTTTAGCTCTGCTTTGGGGGCCTCTTGAATCATCTTTGTTGGGAGGCTGGATATGCTGGGGGAGGATAATGAATTAAACTCATTCCATTTGAAAGAGTTCACTTAGATATAAGGAAAAAGATGATGACACCATTAGGGTTACAAACCACAGACAGTTTGCTCCCCCATTCCATATAGGATTAAAGCTCTATGGCCATTACGGGTTAGGCTCCCTGAAGCAGAAGGGTTAGGATCTGGGGCTTTGGACTCAGGCAGCCCTGGGTTCAAATTCCAGGTCTATCATCCACTATGTGTTGAAATGTACCTAAGCTGTTCTACCTCTCTGAGCTTCCATTTCCTCGTCTATGAAAAGGGCATGACTCTACTTGCCTCTCAGAGTTGCTCAGGAGGGAACACGATGCGTATGGAAATGTCAAGGTGATGCCATGAACAATGTCAATGGCACGTAATTTACATCTGCATTCAGTAATGGTACCTTCTCTCTGCCACTCTGCACGTTCCCCAGATCTGCCGTCTTGCCTCTCTTCTCTGGTTTCCTCATATGGCTGCCCCAACTCTAAACAATCTCTATGATGCCATCCAACCCTGGTCTTTCAGATTCTTCCTTAGGTCCGTGGTCCCTTCTCTAAGTGCTTTCCTTTACTTCTTCTCAGTTTGCCCTCCCAATAATGCCCCCTTTGCAGATTGAGAAATAAGGTTCAGAAAGGTTAAATGACTAGCCCATCAAGGTCTACTGGGTAGTTCCAGAACCATCTGTTCTCTTGTTGAGTCCAAGGCTCTTCTCTCTACATCTGGAGGAAACAGCTTAATATATTCCCTTTCAGCTAAGCAATCATAGAATCTATAAATCACTGGATGGGCTCATAGGATTGCATCGCCCAACAATTTCATTTTCTCGGCAATGAGAAAACCAGAGAGGGGAAGTGATTTGTCCAAAGAATTAGGGGTGGCAGAGCTAAAACTTGCACCTAACCTACTAACCTCCAGGTCAGCTGCCTTTACTTCATGCCCAGTGCTCATGGGTCTGGCTCAAACTCCTCGCCCCCTTCTTCAAAATATACATTTTCCCTCCCTCCAAGGTTAGTAGAGCAGTACCGTGCAAAAGACCTTTCTGAAATGGTGATGGCAATGTTTCAGAGCTATGATGTCCATTCTGATACACACTAACTACATGTAGCTGTTGATCACTAGAGATGAATCTACCACAGATGAAGAACTAAACTTTTCATGCTACTTAATTTTAATTACTGTACATTTAAATAGCTGCATGTGGCTTGTGGCTACCATACTGGACAGGGCAACTCTAGAGACCAGAAAACACATTGAGTCTATAGACCCAACTGATGCAATTATCATAGGTGTGGAAGATCCTTGTAATAACAATTGAGTCTAAGCTGCCTGGATCTTGTTAGGGGCTGCATTCAGTTTCATTTAATGATAGAGCACAACCTATCCCCAAAGATGCCTTTGCTCAATTTCCTCCTTTCCCTGGCAACGTCTTACCCGTGACTCTAATCTAGGCTCAAATTCACCCTCCTTCAGGAAAACTTTGCTGATCCATTCCCCTCCCACCAAACAGAGTGAAGAGATTCTTCTATGGAACTCCCACTGTCCTATAATTGTCCCCAGAAGGATGAGAAGGAAGAGAGTTTTTGTTTTGGTTTGGAAAGTGGGTGAGAGAGGAGAGAGTTTGTCTGGGGGGGAGAGAGTTGTAGCAGGGGCATTTGGGGAGTGGTGTGAGAGATATGAGGAAGATGTAACTAAGGGAGATGGGTGATATGTGACTTAGGCTTCTCTATCTGCCCTACAAAGTCTTCAGTAAAAGCAGATGTTACCAACTAGAGTGACACATGGATAAATCTCACAAGGCTGAGAGGGAAAAGCAAATCACATGCTTCACAATAAAAACACCTAACATACTAGGAGGAAAAGGGAATTTTCTCAACCAGATGAAGGTCGTCTATGAAAAACACAGAGCTAACATCATATATAATGGTGAAAGACTGAAGATCAGTCTTCAGTCCCCCTAAGATCAGTAACAAGACAAGGATGCCCACTCTTGCCACTTCTACTCAATATTACTGGAGATTTGGGCGCCTGGGTGGCTCAGTCGGTTAAGCGTCTGCCTTTGGCTCAGGCCATGATCCCAGGGTCCTGGGATGGAGCCCCGCATCTGGCTCCCTGCTTGGCGGGAAGCCTACTTCTCCCTCTCCCTCTGCTGCTCCCCCTCCCCACTTGTGCTCTCTCTCTGTCAAATAAATAAATAAAATCTTTATAAAAAATAGTACTGGAGATTTTAGCCAGGCAAGACAATAAGGCAAGAACGAGAAATAAAAGGCATCCAGATTGGAACGGGAGAAGTAAAACTATATTCACTTGCTGATAACGTAGTCTTGTGGGTAGAAGATCCTAAAGAATCCACCAAAAAACATTAGAACTTCTAAATGAGTTCAGAAACATTGCAGGATACAAGATCAATATACAAAAAGTAATTGTATTTCTTCTATACATTGACAATGAGCAAATCAAGAATGAAGTTAAGAAAACAATTTCATTACCATGACATCAAAAAGAATAAATATTGAAGAGTAAATCTAACCAAAGAAACATGAGACTTTTGAACTGAAAACTACAGAATACTGCTGCAAAAAATTACAGAAGACCTAATTAACTGGAAAGATATCCATGTTCATAGATTGCAAGATTTAATATTGTTAAGATGACAATACTCCTCAAATTGATCTATGGATTCAATAAAATCCCTATCAAAATACCAGAAACCTCTTTGCAGAAATTGACAAGCTGATTCTAAAATTCATATGGAAATTCAAAGGATCTGGAATAGTAAAAATAATCTTGAAAAATAAAAGAACAAAGTTGGAGACTCACAGTTCCTAA
The DNA here is from genome assembly GCF_004348235.1 of Phoca vitulina. Classification (NCBI taxonomy): domain Eukaryota; kingdom Metazoa; phylum Chordata; class Mammalia; order Carnivora; family Phocidae; genus Phoca; species Phoca vitulina. Next base: position 6,198,803 of record NW_022589769.1, on the reverse strand, counting down.
TTTCCTAACTTACTACAAAGCTACAGTAATCAGGATAGTTTGGAGCTGGTATAAGAATAGACCTCTAGACCAATAGAATGGAAATGAGAGTCCAGAAATAAACCCTCACATTCGTGGTCAATTGATTTTTGACAAGGGAGCCAAGATAATTCAGTTCCACAAGTGGTTGTGGGACACCTGGATAGTCACATGCAAAAGAAGGAAGGTGGACCCTGCACTCACATTATAAACAAAATTAATTCAAAGTGGATCAAAAACTACATTTTAAAGCAATAACTATAAAGCTCTTAGAAGAAAACATAGGGGTAAATCTTCATGACCTTGGATTAGTCAATGAAGTCTCAGACGTAACAACTAGAGCATGAGCAACAACAACAATGAAAAATCGATAAATTGGACCTTATCAAAATGAGACATTTGCTTCAGAGACAACACTAAGAAAGTGAAGACAATCCACAGAATGGGAAAAATCATATATCTGGTAAAGGACTTGTATCTAGACTACACAAAGAACTATGACAACTCAATTGTTAAAAGACAAATAACCAACGAAAAAACAGGTAATGGATCCGAAGAGACATTTCTCCAAAGATAAACAAATGGCCAATATACACCCGAAGAGATGTTGACCTTCATTAGCTACCAGGGAAATGCAAATCAAAACCATAATGCGATACCACTGCATACCTCCTAGGATGGCTGTAGTAAAAAAGACAATAACAAGTGTTGTGAGGAGTTGGAGAAATAGGAACCTTCATATAGTGCTGGTGGACGTGCCAAGGGGTGCAGCTACTTTTGAAAACAGTCTGGCGGTTTCTCAAAAAGTTATGCACAGAGCTACCACGTGACTCAGCAATTCCACTCCTAGGTATATGGAAGAGAAATAAAAACATGTCCATACAAAAACTTACACATGAATGTGCGTAGCATTATTCATAACAGCTAAAAAGTGGAAAGCACCCAAAGGTTTAGCAACCGAAATATGAGTAAATAAAATGTGGTGCAGTAGACACCCCTTATCTGTGGGGATACGTTCCAAAACCCCCAGTGGATGCCTGAAACTGTGGACAGTACCGAACCCTATATATACTATGTTGTTTTCCTATACATACATACTTATGATAAAGTATAAATACTAAATTTTTAAATTAGGCACAGTAAGAGATTAACAATGATAACTGATAATAAAATAGGATAATTATAACGATATACTATAATAAAAGGTATGAGAATGTGGTCTCTCTCAAAATGTCTCTTTTTGGCATCATTTTTTTTTTTTTTTGGAAGAGAGAGAGAGAGAGGAAGAGCATGCACACATGAGCTGGGGTGTGGGGGGCCAAGGGAGAGGAAAGAGAGAATCTTAAGTGGACTCCACACTCACTGTGGAACCTGATGTGGGGCTCAAACCCAGGACCCTGAGATCATGACCTGAGCTGAAATCAAGAGCCAGACGCTTAACTGACTGAGCTACCCGGGCGCCCTGTATCTCTCTTTAATTGAAGTATAGTTGACACACAATGTTATATTAGTTTCAGGCATACAACACAGTGATTTGACAGCTCTGTCCTTTATGCTATGTCATCACAAACATAGCTACCGTCAGCTACCATCTGTCACCATACAACATTTTTACAGCATCATTGACTATATTCCCTGTGCTGTACCTTCCATCCCGACTTCTTCATTCCATCCTGTACCTTCCCCCATTTCTCACTCCCCTTCACCCATTTTTCCCATCCATCCACTCTCTCCCTTCCGGCAACCACCAGTTTGAGGTGGTTTGAGGTCGCTTTGCATAATGCCCTCTAGGTCCATCCATGTTGTCGCAAATGGCGAGACCTCATTCTTCATTACGGCTGAGTAATATTCCATTGTATTTTTGTACCACATGTTCTTTATCTCAAAAAGCTGATTGTCCTGGACTCATCCTCCTTCTTGTGATGATATAAGATGATGAAATGCCTAGGTGACGGGATGAAGTGAGGTGAGTGACATAAACATGGTGACATAGCGTTAGGCTACCAATAACCTTCTGATGATACTTCAGAAGGAGGGTCACCTGTTTCGGGACTTCTGTTGACCATGGTCACTGAAACCGTGGAAGGCAAAGCTGCAGGTAAGGGGGGACTACAGTTCCATACACTGGAATCTTATTTGTCAATAAGGAAGCAATAATCCTAACTAGTGAAGACTAGATGCGCAAGCTTTACCTGGTTTCTGAATTTCCCACCTGCTACTGGCAAGGGTTTTGTCCGTGCTCCCCTCCCAGTCCCTGGACGAATCTTGCTGGGAGACCCAGGTTCTGTGGGGTTCTTCACCCCTTTGCAAGGACACATGATTGGCCAGCAATCAAAACTCACTGAGTAGAATTGCTTTTAAGAGTCCATACTTTGGGCACCTGGGTGGTTCAGTTGGTTAAGCGTCCGCCTTCGGCTCAGGTCATGATCTCAGGGTCCTGGGATTGAGCCCCGTGTTGGGCTCCCTGTTCAGCGGGCGGTCTGTTTCTCCTTCTCCCTCTGCCTCTGTGCTCTCCCTCTCTCTCAACTAAATAAATAAAATAAAATCTTAAAAAAAAAAAAAGAAAGCCCACACTTTCTAAAATGCCTGGGTGGCTCAGTCAGTTGAGCATCTGGCTCTTGATTTCAGCTCAGGTCATGACCTTGGGGTCATGGGATGGAGCCCCACGTCAGGCTCCCCGCTCAGCAGGGAGTCTGCTGTGTCCTTCTCCCTTCACCCCTCCCCCTACTCTTTCTCTGAAGTGAATAAATCTTAAAAAAAAAAAAAAATAGAGCCCCCACTTTCTTCCCCTCTTCTTCACTATTTTTTTTTTTTTTTTAAAGATTTTATTTATTTATTTGTGAGAGAGAGAATGAGAGACAGAGAGCACGAGAGGGAGGAGGGTCAGAGGGAGAAGCAGACTCCCCACTGAGCAGGGAGCCCGATGCGGGACTCGATCCTGGGACTCCAGGATCATGACCTGAGCCGAAGGCAGTCACTTAACCGACTGAGCCACCCAGGCGCCCCTTCTTCACTATTTTAAAAAGGCCTGTGAAGAGAGCTCCTTTCACTACTCTTGAAATCAAGGAAATGTATGAATAAGTTGCCCCTGTCACTCTCCACAGGTCATTTTGGTACTCCCAGCTATTGTTCATCAATTCCTGGAGGCTGGCTGGGCGGAACGGGGGCAGCCCTGGGGGCAGAGGGAAGAGAGGAAGGAAGGTGAACTGATATCTGTTTTGTAACCCTCCCGCATACAGCTGGGTGGGCTCACTCAGCCCTTCTTGGAGACAGGAAGCTTGGACGCCTTGGCCCGGGGCCCTTGGCAGGTAAAATCCAAGTGCATCCCAGCGCTCCCTGCCAGTGGTAGGCCGGCACCTGGGGGACAGCCAGGCAGACAGATGGGATCGGGGCCTGTGCTGGGAGCTGCCCAGGGTCCATGATAACTCTGGCTTCCCGTAGTCGCTGCTGGGGGGATCGCTCCCACGGAGGAAATTCCAGTCACTGAACACACCCTGGGAAGCGCATTCTCGGAGCTTTGGGCTCGAAGCTTCTGCCTCCACATGTCAGTTTCCTGCCCCCCCCCCCCCCCCCCCCCCCCGCCGCCCCCGGCACAGAGCCCTGGCAAGTTGGCTATCCTTCAGCTCCCTCTGGGATGTGGCTGGTTTGTTTTGGGGGAACTGCAGTCTCTGTGCCTGGTTCAGGTCTCCCCACATTCCAAGTCTGTGGCTGATGGAAAGGAAGCAGGGAGGTAGGGCCGCAGGGGGCCCCGTGGGCTGTGCCCTGGCCAGTGTGGAGAGCCTGCTGGCGGCGGCACCCCCAAATGGTCCAAGGAGGTCAGAGCATAGCCTCTGTTTACTCCCCATCCAACTGACCTGCAGTCACCCCACCGTGATTCCCTGGGGTCACAACCCAGCCTGGAAAGTGATGCATCATTTCAGTTTCTCCCGTGGTCCTTTGCGATCACTTGTGGCCACGTCTGTCCAGTGACTGACCCTTAGTAACCCCGGGGTCTTCGTGGCCGAGGGTGGGCGAGGATGGAATGGGACGGGTGGCTTTGGGAACGAAGAGAAAAATGACAGTCTGTTCTCTCCACTCCCCATCATTTCTCTGGGGTCCAGCTGGCCTGCTCCGCCACCCACGCAAAGGAGGGGCTTCCAAAAATCAGTCCCAGGGCTGCCATCAAGCTCTTTATCTTCTCTGCAGGGCTTCTGGGGGTCACCGCTTGCTGCCCACAGCCACTGCCCTCCTCCTGTTCAGCCTGGTGCCAGAGCCATTCATCCCAAACTCGAGCGGGACCGCGTTATTTGGAAAACCCTATTTGGCTCCCCTCCAAGGGCTGGAGGCCCACAGATGGGCCTTTGCTTGGCCTGCATTGAGTTTTTTAGACATTTCAAAGTTTTGCATGAGAGCTGGCTTTTCCAGCTTCTCTTGGGACATGGAGCCCTATTCCTGCATAAGCAGAGTTGGTTGGAGCTGAGCACTACCCCTCCCCAGGCAGGTTCTCCTCAGGGAGCAGCTCCCACTATTCTCTATGGCCATACAGCCCCGCTCTGTTCTTCCCTGCAAGACCTGCCGAGTCCCTGCCTACATGTGAGTTTCCCCCTCTAGTCTCCAGACAAGGGCGTGGAGCACAGCTTGGGGGTACTAGATGACCTGACCTCTATCTGCTTTTCTATCCTTGTTCCTGCTCACCCCTCCATTCCCTCCCTCCCTCCCTCCCCAGCTACCTACCTCTCGGCACATTGGCCACACCAGTCTCTCTCTGCTCACCAAATGAGCCAGGGACCCACACAAGTCCACACCCCATGCAGTTCCCACTGTCTGCATTTCTGTGTCTTCCTTCAGCAGATGTGTGTGGAACACCTACCATGCATGGAGGGTGTGGGCTAGGTGCTGGGGATGGAAGTACCAGGCCCCGTGTGTTGGTCTGGGTTCTCCATTGAAACAGAACCAATAGAATAGAGCCTGGGAGATAGATAGATGGATAGATAGCTAGAGAGATAGTAATTATAAGGAATTAGCTCATGTGATTATAGAGGCTGAGAAGTCTAAGATCCACCGTGGGCAAGCTGGAGACTCAGGAGCGTCCATGGTATAAGTTCGAGTCTGAGAGCCAAGGCACAAGAACGATGTCCCAGCTCCAAGACAGTCAGGCAGAGGGAAAGCATTCTTTCTTACTCAGCCTTTTGTTCTATTCTGGGCCTTCAACGGGTTGGACGAGGCCCACCTACCTCAGGGAGGGGATCTGCTTTACTCGGTCTACCCAATCACACATTCATCTCATCCACGAACACCCTCACAGACTCCCCAGATACAACGTTTAACCAAATGATCTGAGCACCCCATGGCCCAGCCAGGCTGACACGTAAAATGAGCCATGACATTCGGTCCTTGTTCTGCTGAAGCCAGCAGCTTAGCAAGGTATTCAGAGAGGCAGGAAAAGAATTCCAGAACAAAGTGGTTAAGTGCTGGAGGAATTCTCACTTAGACTTCAAACTTCACCTCAAATAGTACCTCCTACAAATCTTTTCTGATCTCCCCACATGATCAGTGACTTTCTCTTGGGAGCCCCCCCCAGAACACACATCCCTCGGGAGAGATTCTCTCTCTCTCCTTTTTTCACAATGAAATGTTCTAAGTCTACAAAAAGGTACAGAGATAATGTAGCAAAGTCCCATATACCCGTCCTTAAAAGATAAAGCACCACAGATAGAGCACAGCCTAGGGTGGCCAAGTTGTCCCATCTGGTTCAGTACAGAAAGTTCTGCAGCCTGGGACCCCTTGGTGCACAGCAGATCAGGATGATTGTTCCCACTAGTGCAGGCCTTCCCTGCCTCCCACTCCTGAGTACATCCCTTCCTTGAGATCATACCCCCCCACTCCCCATCAGAGGAAATGACTGATTTATTAAAATTGGGGGTTACCATTTATGTGACTTTCTTTATACTTTGAATCCACCCCTAAATGCCATTGGAGTGCTGTTTTGCATGCATGCACCCCAGATTGGGTCCAGGACGTTGGATGGCTGTGACATGAGCTTGGTGGCAGCAAGCAAGGATTTCTACATGTTTGAAGGCAAAAGCTAGAAGAGCAATCAGCTGCCTGAAAGGCAGACAGGGGAGAGGTGGGGGTGAGGGGGGGAGCAGGGGACTAGCGCAGGAGCCCGAGGAGGAAGCAGAGAGCTCCCAGGAGAGGCAGTTAGGAGAGCATCAGAGAGGGGACCCGGGGGCCGGGAGAAGGTCTTCAGAAGAGAATGTGCAAGGCATGTTTGCTGAGGTAGCTGCCAATTCCCCCTTTCATGCTCCACACTCAGGAAAATGCACAGCCCTCACTAACATGGGGGGGCACAGGGATGCGTCCAAGGGCCAGGGGGAGAGGTGCCCCAGCCTCGAGATCCCTAGTGCTTCCCTATGATGCTCCAGCTGCTTGTGCTTGCGCCCCACTAGCTCCCCGGGGCCTCCAGCTCACGGTAAGTGCTCAGTGTTATTTGGGGGGGGGGGAAGGAGGGGGGGGGGGGGGGGGGGAGGAAAGGGGGGAGGAGGGAGGGGAGGGAGGGATAAGGTCTGGGGGGGCCCCAAAGAGGCGCGTGGGGGGGCTTAGCAACCACAGGAGAAGATTTAGGGAAGTGACAGGACCATTTCTCCCCGAGCCTCAAAGGGAGGATTTTTTTTTTTTTCTAAAGAGCTGCCGCCTACACTGGCGGATCTGGTTGTGGCGGCTCAGAAGGCTGGCTAGGACTGGGGGTCTCCCCAGAAGTCGGGGCCATCGCTGAGGAAAGCTGGCCGGCCCCCGTGGCTCTCAGGGACTCCAAGGGGACCTTTCTCCTGGGCCCTGAAAGCAAGGGAAGGAAGCCTCGAAGGCAAGACATGGAGACACAGCCTCAGGCTCCTCTCAGGAAGGTGCTGGGTCTTCTCCCTTCCTCTTCGTTTCCCCAGGACCCTGCTGGCAGCCCCAGTCCTGCTCCTTCCTCCCCACTGAGAATTCTCAGTTGCTTTTCTTTCTTAATTTGATTTTCTCTGGCTCAGAGTGGAGATCAAAAGAAGAAATTCTTTCCAGCCTTTTAGGAATAATTCCCAGAATCTCCCACTGGAAATGCATATATAATTACCACCATTAAAAAAAAAATCTTTCTGGTTCTCTTCTCCATTTCTTTTCCATCTCTGCAGCAGGCTTGGGGAAGTGAGGGGAGAGGGAAGCTTCTAGAGTATCTTTGTGCTTGCAGGTTCAACTGTATTCACCATATTCTTGCAGGCAAAGCATGACTCCCCGCCCCCCCCCCCCCCCAGCACAGAATTCTAGATGGTATGGGCAGGAAATGCAAATAGCACTTCGCTAGGGTTCAACACCATGGAATCACCTGGTGGGAAGTTATTCCCTTTCTAATTTGTTTTAATTGTCTTCATTCCATCAAGTCTGGAGTTGGTGCTGGTGCTGGGTATGTCCTTAACGTTCCCTGACGCTTGCTAACCTTCCTTTTAAGAGCGGCAAGCAGCAATCCTCAGCCGCACAGCAAGCAAGAGCAGCTAGCTGCAATTTTATACCAGTGCTGTTTTGCATTGTGATTAGTGTGGTGTGTGCCAGGAGGCCGGGGGGAGGGGTGGGGGGGCTACTCTGTATTTGTATTTATGGCTTGGTTCCTTTTCAGATGAAAGACAAATAACTAATAATCGAAGCGGAACAGCGATACACTGCCTAATGGCGAAGGCTTTTGGAAAGGTCCCCAGTTTGTCAGCCCCTCCCCCACAATCCAGGATACCAGCCTTCCCCCTGGCAGGCTGCGGGTCAAGTGCAGGGAAGGATCCCATTCAAGGTCAGCGGGTCGAGTTGAGCCGCAGTTGGCACCAAGCAGCCTCAGATGGGAATTTTCCATTTTTGTTTTTTGGAGCTACTCAGCCTGGCTTTGCACCCACTCATAGCCCATTCTGTTCCCTGGGATTCCAGAAGCCAGCTCATCAAGGTCTACTTTGGGACACAAGGCCAGAGAGCGTGGGTGGCTGCCAAGGACACCTATCTTTTGGCTGCCATACCCGATTTCCTTTCGGACAACCACCAGTCTGTCCTCTCGGATCCAGATTTGAGTGGAGCAGACCCACCCATGGCTTTAGGGCTGGCGTACCATCCGAGCCTGGCTTCCTCTGGGCATCCCATTCCTCTGGCCACCATGATGGGTGGGTTCAGGGAAGGGCAGAGAGATGCATGGAGACTCTTGCTGGGAATACCGGGGGCTGGCTCTTTCCCACTGGCCTCGATCCTGAGCCGATGAGGCTCGGGAGCTCCTGCAGCCTTTTCTGCCACCACGAGGAGGGAGCCAACCACGGGGGAAGGGGGCTGAGAAATGGAGAGAGGGAAACCCGATTCTGATGGTATCATTTCCATCCCTGGATCCAGCTGTGCCTGAAGCTAGCCTCTACCCTTGGCTGCCTTTAGAGTCCCCACGGAGCCAACAAATTCCCTTTCTCATGTAATCCAGTTAGGATCAGTGCTTCGGTGACTTGCAACCACCAAGAGTCTTAACTGATAAAACAGCTGGGTGGAAATCCTTGGCCGCCGAGACAGAAAGAATGCAGAGGGCTTCTGTTACGTGCAGAGGTGAATGGCATTTTGTCACTGTACGCAAACACTGGTACAGGGAAAGCTATCGGAGCTCCAAATTCCAGATGACTAAGTGGTAGGCACAGGCTTGTTTACCCCTCGTAACAGTCCTACATGACCGCCTACTTTTGTCACCATTTTATAGACGGAGAAGACTGAGGCCCAGGGAGTCTTGGTGAACCTTCGTGGTTCTTGCCCCTTAGCACCATGTCATCCCAGCCACGCCTCTACAGCAAACAAGGAGAATGCCCACCGGTACCTACAAAGCTCTGGGAATGTGTGGTTGGGAAGGGACCAAGGGGTGAGGCTCTCAGGAGGCGTGGGGTGATATTTATGGAGCAGGTGGTGTGAATGTCCCCATCCACCCCCAACCCCCCAGTCATGGGGTGCCCAGCTTACAACGGCTGCATGCTGGCCTGCAGAAAGGGCGGTAACTCTTCTTTACCTGCGGTCCAACACAGAAAGACGGAAAAGGCCCTGAGTGTAGATCAGAACTCATGAGCTCTCATCGGCCCTGCAGCTCTGCCCCAATCAATCATTTCACTTTCTGAGCCCTGCTGTTTTGGCATCTGGAAAATGGAGACCCCAGCTCCTTGGCCTGGCTCATCTGCCCCAGCAACGGGAGCATCAGATGAGGACAAAGATGCGAAAGTTTATTTGCACAGTCAGGAGCAGGGTTGTGGGATGGAGGGAATCCCTTGGCTTCCCGGAGGTGGATGGGCAGGCCAGGAAAAGGTGTTAAGCCACACTTCCTCCTCCCCACCCAGGCGGGCGGCGCAGATTCAGGCCCAGCGTGACCTGAAAGGAACCTTTCTGTCCCCAAAGCGAGAGAGATAAGAACTGTGAGGGAGAGAAGCGAGCTCGGCTGCAGGCACTTGGGGGTTTATTTTTACCCTGTTATCTCTATCCTGAAATGTCAAGCGTGAAGCTGCCTCTCTCTCATCAGCCCCCCAGCCTCCCCAGCCATTCAGCGTGGCAACGCAGCCTGGAAACAGGCCCCATTCTCCTTCTCCGGTTCCTCTGCCTTTCCAAGAGAGTCACAGTGCTATGGAGACGGGAGGCATGGAAACCCTGAAATAGACAAGTGGGAGGTGAGACCTTTTATTTGGGTTCTGGAACAGGCTCACTTCCTTCTAGAGGCCCCGGGGTGCAGAGGAGGCCCTTGGCACTGCTGGGTACCTATTCTAAGGTTTGCATCAAATTGGCTCTTTATGTTGCAAGACTCAGAAATCCCTACTTAAACGGGGTTATGTAATAAATAATGTTTAATTGTCTGAGGCCACTGAAAGGCCTAGCCAAAGGTCAGGCTTCAGGTGAAGTTTGATCAAGGGGTTTGATGCTGTCCCAAAGCTTCAGTTTGCTCCATCTCTCAGCTCCATCTTCTGTGGTGTCGGCTTCATCCTCGGGCACCATGCTGTGCTTCCCAACAATCTAGCAGTTCCAGAATCTTCCTCCATGGTCACAAATGGCTGTAGCAGTGGATCTAGACCTTACATCCCCATACTGGCAGCTTCCAAGGAAGAGAGAGGAAACTTCTTTTGGTCAGACGTTACCAAGAAATGTCTTCTTGTGTTTCATGGGCTTTGACTGGGTTATATGGCCATCCCTGAGCCAATCACTTTGGTATAGGGGCAGGAAGGTGAAAAAACACAATGATTAGATTAAGCAAACCAGATTCCCAAGAACAGGGATGCAATGGTTTCCTGAAGATTCTGAACACTGTACCCGAAAGGTGATGGGAATGGATGCTGAGCAACAATCAGGAGACTGTTTTGTGCTTTATTCACTTTGCTTGATCCTTACCTACCCAGGAAAGCCCCCAAGGTTAGACCTGACTGTTCTTTCTTATCCAGAAACAGGCCAACATCAGTTTCTTCTCTATCTGTAGGTTAACCTGGGGCTCTGAGTTCTAAGAGTCCTGGGTCTGTTGGTCCCAAAATTTCACCCTGGCAACAGAATCCCCCCCAGGTAGATAGGTAGGCACAGGCTGAAGTGTCATCTGTTTATGTGCCAAAGGCCTCCTCTGCCTTCAAAATAAAATTTACACGCTACGCCCTGGATTCCCTATCACTCACCCCCGATCACACACTTAATACCAGCTTCTGGTCATTCCTTAGACAAGCCAATCACTCTCATGCTACACAGCCTTTCCCCCTTGATCTTTGTCTAGGATCTTGAATTCCTTTAAATCTTTTCTCAGTTGGCTTTATCTCATCATCCCGGAACCTGCTTCAATGTCACCACTTCTTGGAAGTCTTCTCTGACTGGCCTAGTGCATAAAACCATCTTTGTGATCACCCTGTGCCTCGATGGTTTGAGTATCTCTCTCCCTTCGCTAGACTGTGAGCTCCACGGAGCAAGGACGGTGCTTGTCCTATTGATGTGCAGACCTCGCAATTCCTGGTTATGTGGCTGGCATAGGGTAGGTACTTGATAAAAATTGGTTGAATCAGTGAAGGAGAATTCTTTTCTAAATGGCCTTGTAAGCTTGTAAAGAGCAAAGTAACTTCTGACATTTGTCCCTAACTGGGTGTCTACCAAAACAATGAGCACGAAAGAGACACACTGTGGTAAGTGGTATTTTTTTTCAAATGAAGAAATGAGCTCTCTGCTAAAAGGGATTTGCTCCAAGTTGCACGGAAGTTAGTACAGAAAGAGACCTGGGAATCGCCAATGCTTCTTTGAGGAATTTGCTTTTGTAAGCCAATGCACGTGAACGTTTGAGGGCGTGAAGCTGTATTGAGGTACGTGGGGGCCATCTCTCCATCCGGGTCTCTGACTCGGGTGGCAAGACCACCATTCACGAGTAATAGCGTGAAAACCACATGGGATGATACTGTTTACTCCCTTCCCCAATGAGGCAGTGAGAGAAGAATGTCTCATAAGAAGAAGAATATTTTACCTTGTCCACGGCTGCTCCATAAATCAACATCAGAACCTCAATACGCTGATGACTCAGAGGAACCCCCAGGCTCTTGGTGGACACAAACTCTCCTCATGGCCACCAAGACCTACCAGTCTGTGACAGTCCTCAGGACAGTCAGGTGAGTGTGGTGGGCTCCACGCAGCTAATGGAAACTCAAAAGGATGCCTACAGATAGACATCAATTGTCTTTGTACTCAGCAGATGGCATGCTGTCCGGAGCAACTCAAATATTCGGTTGCTGCTGATTCTCTGCTCACCCAACCAGATCCATCCCTCTCTTGGGCTCTCACACGACACTCTGAACTTTGCTCTACAGGACTCCCCAACGTTTGTAATACTATCTATATTTAGGTGATTACTTGAGTAATGTCCATCTTCCCCACCGGACTCCAAACTTCTCAAAGTTAGGGATGACCTCATTGGCTCACTACTGTCTCCAGTGGTGTAGGTAACCAACCCCGTGCCTAACTTGTAGAGTGAGCCTTATAAATATTTTCTGAATGGAAGATGGGTAAGTGAATGGAGCTCAGGGTCTGCTGGGAAAGCCTGTCACAGCCAGCCTGACGCAGCTGGGAGACAGCAAAGAGGCTGAACTTTTCAAAGGAAATCAGACCTTGTCACTGTATGACCACCTTGTCCTCTCCATCAAGGCATCTCTGGTGCCTAGAACACTATCTGTCGCAGAGCAGAGAGTCAGCAGATGCTGGGAGAATAAAGAAATGGATGGACACTATTTTTTCCCTTACCAAAGAAGATGGTTGCCTTCTCAAGGATAAATTCCTGGAAAGGGAGAATGGGAGGCGGGGAGCTATAATATACAAACATACTGAACCAAACCCAATGGTTTCCCTTAGGTCATTCCCTTCAGACTCAGTGAGTCTGCTTCTAGGAATCACTATACCAACAGGTCAGCATGGGAGAAGCTCGGAGCACAAATTACCCAAGTTTGCTCCTTTGGACTCATATGCACCATATTCCGGGGTTAGATACTTAGAGTTTAAGTGAGCTATAGCTCCTGGTCCTCATCACACATTCTGGAAAAACAAAAACAAAACCAAAAAAACACCAGGAAGGGTACCGTACCTTGAGAGGCTGGCCCCAGTCTCTGCTACCGGGTCAGGAGGGTGCTGGAAGGAAAGGGATTTTTCTTCTCCATTGCCACATCCTCCTTTCTAAGGGATAGCTGTGTCCTAGTGGTTCGTTTTGCATCTGACGTTTAACCAATCAAGGGCTCAAGATATTTGGTCTTTGTCCCTCCTTTGGAGGTAACAGAGAGATCCAAGATCTTGTTCTTCAAGATCAACTCAAAATCAAACACCAAAAAACTCCCCCAGAACCCTCAGGAAAAACCTCCGTAAAACCAAATCTCCAAACCTGCCTGGGTCTCAAGCCCGCCCCAGCCCAGCAAAGAAAAGCGGCTCACCTTTGAACTACAGAATCCCTTCCAGAACCAGAAGGAAAGGAAAAGGGATTTACGGGTCGCCTCAGAGTTGTAGGCTCTGGCTTGTCCCCAGGATGAGTTCATTATTTATTCTTAGAGACCGGACTCAAATTAAACAAACAGTGCCTATAAATAGAGCGGGATACACTCAGCTCAGTGTCACTGAAAGGTCCTTTTCACAGGGACAGATGCGTTAAAGGGATGTTTCTCAGGTTACCGTGCTGGTACTAGAGAAGAAGGGTTGTCCTTTTTCTTTTTAAGTGTCGTCCAGGAAAGGGGGAGCGGGGAAGCCGGTGAGCTGGACATGGGGGATTTGGCCCGATTCTGTCTCCTTCACTTTTTTTTTACTAAATTCTTACTCACTTTATAACTGAGAGGGAGCCGTAGAGGAAGGATATCACTCTACAAACAGTTGGTCAGTTGGCAGTTCCCTCTGGGAATGGGTCCTGGTTCAGGCTGTATTTGACAGAGTGTTCTGGTCTTTTAGATTAGATTGCAAACTCCCTAAGGGAAGGGACCAAATGGTAGTATTCCCTCTTGGTCGCTCCTATGGGGCCAAGCACGGGGATGGCTGGGGTTTCCACTGCCAACACTGAGCCCCGAATTAAAAGGACTCCCCTCTAGCATGGGGACCCTTCCCGTGGGGAGCAAGGGGGCCTGGGGTCCCAGCCGGCCATGACTTTGCTCTGACGCCCCACTGAGCAGTACACTTGAGAGGTGCTGTGATCACATCACCGCGATAGACAAGTTGGGGTAGAAAGACCTGGAATAACTGGGGACACATATCAAGTGATGGAGCAACAAAGTCCAGTCATTGGAGTAGCTAGAAGCTGTCACCAAATCAGCACTTGGCCAGCTCATTCCAGGCGCCGGTCGAAGCACTTGGTAAAAGCCTCATCTTTCTAAAAACCCCTACGAGGTAGGGACCATTCCACTCTCTGTTTTACAGATGAAGAAACTCAGGCACCAAGAGAGTGTGACCTTGCTCGGGGTCACAGGGCTGGTGAGTCGGGACTGGGAGGCAGGCGGTTGAACTCAAGAGCAGCCTCCTGAAGGACGGCGTACCCATCCATCGGGTTTTAGGGGCTGGGGCCGCCCAAGCCCGGGACTCCCCATCAGCACGGGATCCAGGTCAGGCCGGTGACCGTGAATCTCAGGACTCCCTCTGGGGATGCTGGGATGAAGACAAACTGAATTTCCCTCCGGAGTGGCACTGGAGGCAGGCACCTCGGGAAGTGCCACAGCCCTCTGGCCCCTCTGGCGGGGAGCCTGGCTGAGAGTGAAATCAGCACTGAGCAAGACCAGTTCCTGAGTCCAGCTGCACCTGAAGCTGCACTGCCCCTTGAGCTTTGCACTTTCAGGAGCCAGGATGTTCCCTCTAAGTTTAAGCCGCTTGAAGTTGATTTCCTATCACATGCAGCCGACAGATCCCCAGCTGAGCCTGGCTGGCCCAGAATACAGCAGAATTTGGCCACGCTAACAGCCCAGCCCCACCTATAAGCGAGAGTTCATCCTGCACTCCCTTTTCTTGCCCTGTTGGAATCTTCCAGAAACACGTACCAGCAGCTTGCTCCCATGCACTCGCACAATGGCTCCATTCTCTGTTTACTGAAATCCCAAGCACTCTGCTGAAGCTTCCTTCACTGCACCCAGCAGAACTACCTACGGCTTCGCTTGGTGGCTACCATATGGAACTTGCGCTTGCACCTATTTAGCGCTTACCTTATTCTGCCTTGGAATAGCCATTTACAAGTCAGTCATTAACATTCACTGAACGCACATCCTCCGCTCGGTGTGGGGGGTGGGGGAGGGGCTCAGAGCCAAGACTATCATATCAGCGTGTATCTGAGCTCTTTCTAAGTGTCAGGCGCTCTGCTTAGTGCCAGCAATTATATCGAGGCATCTCCTAAAAAACCCCACAGGGCAAGTACGAATAAGATCCCCCACGTTACATGTAACAGGATGGTAAATTGGGAGGTTCGGCCAAGACACTGAGATTTGAACAGAAATTGCAAAGCCAGTGACCAGATGAAGATGTAGATTTTCCCAGCAAAGACTTTACACCTAGTTTTAAATTTTAATCCCTCATTCACAAATCCCTAAGCCACAAAGAGGATATAAAAGACTCAATAGGTATTAAGAGAGGATTTTACCAAGTTTTTTTTTTTTTCAAATACCATGCTGTCATCTACCACCAGACACACACACACACACACGAGGTGGGGTGTTTAACTTATGCCTGCCTCTCAAGTTTGGTCAGAGCAGCTTCTTTGAGACTCTATGCAGAGTCTGATGAGCCGTCCCTGTAGCTGGAGATGGAGACACAGGGAGCTCTGTCTGACTCACTTCGGAGAAGTCCAGAGGGTGGGAGATGTGGCCAGGAAGTTTGCAAATGCAACGCTCATTCTGGCCAAGAGCACATGTGTTTCCCTGCAACCTCACATGAGCGAGCTGGCTGTTGGATCCTCTTAGATACTATCTCACAGGGCGGCCTAGAAGGGCCACAAGCCCTCATCAGACAGAGGCTGGAGGCAGATCATCAGACACCTCGGGGAGTGAGGGGGCTCGTGGTCTGAGTCATACCGTCCTGGTGCTGGGGACTCTCCAGTACCCGCCCATGACCCCATGTGGGACTTGAGCATACCGAGAGGGGTCAACACCATCTTTTGGTTCTAATAGTCAAGTAGGGACTCCACACCCACCCACCCACCCACCCACTCTTCTTTGCCCTGCATTTTCTCTTTTCCAATCCCTCGTGTGTGTGTCTCAGGGGAAGATCATGTCTATTTCCCTCTTCCCAAAGGCAAGCTGCCATGATGGTGGGCCACAGATGGAGGAAGAGGAAGATAGGCTTATCTTTAAAGTTTGAAGTATAGATTAATATATTGGACAGGACATTCTGATTTTGGAAATGAGACTCATCTATGACTTAGAAATCATATGACTTTTTTTTTTTTTGGTAAAAATGAGGCGTGAAAGGGAAGGTCATGTTGCCTGCCTGAAGTTTCCATCTTGTGCCAAGACAAGGACATACCTCCCCGAAATTTTAAGGAGATAAGAGGGGACAAAAGTAGAGTTGTCTTGATGACCTTGCTCTATGAGTTCTCCTAGACAGATGGACAGACAGGGTAAGTGACCTGCGCAGGGTCACAGAGCTCATAAAAAGGCAGAACTGTGTTCTTAACCATATTGCTATGTTGTTTCTACCCTCCAGGAAATTACTATCTCTCCTGCTCCTAACTGGTTTTTTTTTTTTTTTTTTTTTTTAAAGATTTTATTTATTTATTTGAGACAGAGAGAATGAGAGAGAGCGAGCACATGAGAGGGGAGAGGGTCAGAGGGAGAAGCAGGCTCCTTGCTGAGCAGGGAGCCCGATGCGGGACTCGATCCAGGGACTCCAGGATCATGACCTGAGCCGAAGGCAGTTGCTTAACCAACTGAGCCACCCAGGCGCCCTGGTCTGTTCTTATCTTATTCTTCTCGAATTCCCTTCCTTTACCTCAGTGTATTATACATGGCCCTGGACCAACGTTGACAGAAGCAGGGCATGATCAGAGGTGGGTAAGGTTATCCAAGGATGACTTCAGTCAAGAACATGAATCAAAGGCCAGCAAAGCCCTGAGCACCAAATCTGGAGAATTTCCTGTCTCCATCTACCTCAATGCTTTGATGACAACCATGATGCTGTTGGTATTATTAACATGACCACTGAACCTCAGTAAGTTCCAGGCGCCATGCTAAGTGCTTTTCACATGTTTTCTGATTAAATCCTAGCAACCCCGTGGAAAGGATCCTCCCGTATATTATTTCTATTTTCACAGGAGGGAACTGAGGCTGGGAGGATCTTGCACAAGGTTTCATGGCCAGCCAGCAGAGCCAGGTTTCCAAACCAGGTCTGAGCCTGGAGCATGCACCCCTCACCAGCACAGGGCTCTTGGCACATAGTACCTAGAACTCCACAGACCCCCTTCCCTTGGGGCACCAGGGACTTACTGCTGCTATGCCTTACTCACTAAAATGGACCCTCCATCAGCGTTTTTGTTGGTTTCCGATTGGTTTCCAAGAAGTTTATGTGATTGGATCCAATCACACAGGGCTCTTGGGTCTTGAGTTTTTTGAGAGTTTTTCGGTTCTTGCTGAGGGGGCGGGTGGGCTGAGAGCGAGAATGAGGATTGACTGCAAACAGGTTTGAGGTAATATTGGGAAGTGAGGGAATGTTCCAGAACCCGAGGGATACGATCTGTGGTTATGAAGGTAGTGACAGGATATGGGTCTTCCCTACCTTTTGAGATGGGATTACATGGACCCCCGTCTAAGGCAGAAACCAATATCCAGTAGAAGTTGGTGACCATGATATGGATCTCTCTAGACCTGTGACCTATCCTACTATGAGATCAAGCAAAGCCTGTGCCAAAGTTTTTCACCTACTCTCCCAATGGGGATGTCTCGAAAAATCTATCCATAATTAACAGTATCTCAATGGAATCTAAAGTAGTAGTTGTGAATGCAGGCTTGGGAGGCTTCCCAGTGCAGGCTTTCATTTATTAGCTACGTATCCTCCACCAAGGCACTTAAGCTCTGAGCTTTTAGTTTGGTAAATGGTGACAGTAATATCTTCCTCTTAGTATTTGTGAAAAGTCATTAGTCTTTTCACAAATATTCTAATTCTCCTTCCTCTTTAGGTACATGATAAAATGACTATGATACTTTTCATCCACTTTGACATTAACTACGCCCACGGGACTTGCTGGCCAGCAAAATAAGAGTGAGAGTGATTTCCCACCACCAGGGGGAAGTTTTAGGAGTTGGTGCGCAGTTTGCTTTTTTAACGTCAGGAGTTCCTAGTAGCCTGGGTCCCTGAGCATCTTTGATGAGCACCACCCCTCCTACCTGGCTCTATTCATCACTGGACACATTGCATGAGTGAGATATAAGCCTTTGCTGTTTTAATCCAGTGAGGTTTGGGTGTTGTTTCTTACTGCAACATCACCTACCCTAACCTGACTAATACGGTGTTGGTGGGAGGGAGGATTAGATACATAAAAAAAAAAAAGAAACAAAGCACAACTACTGCTATGTACCCACAAGAATGGCTGTAATCAAGGAGACAGACAATGGCAAGTGCTAGCAACATATGGAGAAACCAGGTCCCTCCCAGATTGCTGGCGGGAACGTAAAATTGTGCAGCCACTTTGGAAAACAGTTTGACAGTTTCTTAAGAAGTTAAACACAAGCTCCCTTCACAACCCAGCAATTCACTGAAAGTATCTGCCCGAAAGAAATGGAAAGATATGTCCACACCCAGACTTGTAGGTGTGAGTGCTCACAGCGGCGTTATTCACGATAGCTACAGAGTTGGAGCAATCCAAAAGTCCATCATCTGGCACATAGACACACAACATGTGGTCTGTCCACACAACGGCACACCACTCAGCAATAAAAAGCGAACAAAATGCTGATACAGGCTACCACGTAGACAAACCTCAAAAACACACTTAGTGAAACAAGCCAGATGCAAGATCATAGATTGAATGATTCAGTTTTTATGAAATGTGCAGAAAAGACAATTTTGTAGAGACAGAAAGCAGTTTAGTGGTTTCCTGGGGCTGAGAGCGAGAATGAGGATTGACTGCAAACAGGTTTGAGGTAATATTGGGAAGTGAGGGAATGTTCCAGAACCCGATTGTGATAATGACTGTACAACTCTATAAATTTTCTGAGAATCTTGAATTGTACACTCACAATGGGTCAATCTTATGGTATATAAATTCTATCCCAATGAAGCAGTTAAAAAAAAAACCAAACAAACTAAGCACGCTATCTGGCCCATAGGGAGAGCTCAATAGACATTTGTTATTATTCATCATTTTAGGAATGAAATTCTAGGACTGAGACTCTGCAATGAACTGATGAGGAGTGAAGATCTATATCCAGTGAAGAAGGGAGGTTTGGGGGAAGCCTGGGTGGCTCAGTCAGTTAAGTGTCTGCCTTTGGCTCGGGTCATGATCCCAGGGTCCTGTGATCGAGTCCCGCTTTGGGCTCCTTGCTCAGCGGGGAGCCTGCTTCTTCCTCTGCCTCTGCTCCCCCTGCTTGTGTTCTCTCTCTCACAAATAAATAAAATCTTAAAAAAAAAAAAAGAAGGGAGGTTTGGCAGTTGGGGCTTGGCAGAGACCCCCATTCTTCCACATCCCAGACTTCGCATTTCCTTTATGCTGACCACCACCTGCAAAAGCCCGAGGATATTTACAAGGTCCTGCACCAAGTTCCACTTAGGGACCAGGGCTCAGGGTCAGGTGTCCCAGCCCCAGACCATTGCTGTCCTCTCCTGAGGTTCCAGGATGCCCGGCCACTGCACCTTAGAAGCAGGTGTAACCTGGTCTGGCTGGAAAGTGTGTTTCATTCCCTGCTCTGCCCCTATCCCCAAACTTCTGCTGACATTGACAATTCATATTTTCAATCAACCCTCATCTCAGGCTCCCTTTTGTCTTGATCTTACTGCTCCTTCACGAGCCAGGAGGAGAGGAGAGAGTATTAGGGAAGTTGGGGTTGGGGTCGGAGAAGGCTCTTATACTAGGGTGTGAGAAACATGCCCAGTACATGCAGCTGTCTGTCACGGATGGCCATAGCATTTTCAGGCTGGTTGGTGCGACTCCAAACAATTATCACTAAGGCCCCGGGACTCCCCAGATAAGACAAAACTGATTCAGAGAGGCCTTGAACCCCAGGGGATAAAGTTTGAAGGGTCACCATTACAGTATCGACTTCTGGAAAGATGAAGTCCATCCCGTGACTAGAATCTTAGTCTGTTCAGGCTGTTACAACAGAATATCACAGACCAGTGGTTTATAAACAATGGGAATTTATTGCTCAGAGTTCTGGAGGCTAGAAGTCCAAGGTCAAGATGCTGGCAGATTTGGTGTCAGGGGAGGGCCTACTTCCTGGTTTATATATGGTCATCTTCTCAGGATTCTCCCACGGAAGAAGGGGTGAGAGAGGCCTCTGGGGTCCCTTTTCGAAGGGCACTAACCCCATTCATGAGGATTCCGCCTTTATGACCAAAACTCCTCCCAAAGATTCCCATCTCCAAATACCATCACACTGGGGAGTAGGTTTCAAACTGTGAGTTTTAAGGGGATCCAAACATTCAGTCTTCAGCAATTTAGAGACCACCTTGGCCCTCTATTTTTTTTTTTAAAGATTTTATTTATTTATTTGACAGAGAGAGACACAATGAGAGAGGGAACACAAGCAGGGGGAGTGGGAGAGGGAGAAGCAGGCTTCCCGCTGAGTAGGGAGCCCGATGCAGGGTTTGATCTCAGGACCCTGGGATCATGACCTGAGCTGAAGGCAGACACTTAACCGCTGAGCCACCCAGGTGCCCGCACCTTGGCCCTCTAGTTAGCATTTGGCAGGAAGCACCGGTAGACAAGCACTAATGCATATAGCAGCATTATCTGCCCAACTGGCTTTTTGGATGCATAGCCAGGTCCCCAGGAGAGAAATGTGTGTTCGATCTTTTCTATTCCAGGCCCTCTCTCCTACCTACAACATTCTCACACTGCCTCCATCTCTCTGGCTACTCCTTGGAGAAAAGAGAAAGCTTGAATGGTTTTATGATCAAATAAAAAAATTTTAAGAAATGAGCAATTAACTCAACCACTGAGATAAAAACTAATAAATCTATGGATGGCAGAAGGAAAGAAGGAAAGATTAAAAAAAAAGCAGATGTAAGCAAATGAGAAAACAGAAAAATGTTAGGGTTGATAATATATTTCATTCATATGTGGAATTTAAGAGACAAAACTGATGAACATAGGGGAAGGGGGAAAAAAGAGAGGGAAGCAAACCATAAGAGACTCTTAAAGATAGAGAACAAACTGAGGGTTGATGGAGGGAGGTGGGTGGGGGATGGGCTAGATGGGGGATGGGCATTAAGGAGGGCACTTGTGATGAGCATTGGGTGTTCTATGTAAGTGATGAAATACTGAATTCTACTCCTGAAACAAACAAACAAACAAACAAATAAATAAACCAAAAGCTAGTTCTTTTAAAAGACCAATAAAAGAGGGCGCCTGGGTGGCTCAGTTGGTTAAGCAACTGCCTTTGGCTCAGGTCATGATCCTGGAGTCCTGGGATCGAGTCCCACATCGGGCTCCCTGCTCAGCGGGGAGTCTGCTTCTCCCTCTGACCCTCTTCCCTCTCGTGCTCTCTATCTCTCATTCTCTCTCTCTCAAATAAATAAATAAAATCTTAAAAAAAAAAAAAACAGGGGGAAGTATAAAACAATCCCACCTTTAAAAAAAAAAAAGACCAATAAAAGAGATGAACTTCTGGCAAGGTTGCATGACGAAAAAAACAAAACAAAACCAAATAAATAGCACTAGAGTATAAAAAGGACTAGAAACGAAGACATGGAAGGAGATTAAAGCTAAGAGCATGCTGTGTTTAAATTTATGCTGATAAAATATTAGCCCGAATAAGACAACATAATTCACTCAAGACCAGGCAGAAAAAAATCCGACTAGACAAAAAGTCATGGATGAGACTGATAAGGCATTCTTGGCCACTGTGATGAAATGTTTGGGCCCCGATGATTTGCAGGGTGGGGGGACAAATTCTCTCAACCCTTAAGGTAAGACATAATTTCTATCTAATTTAATTGTTTCCAGGGTCTAAGGAAGGTTCAAAGTGTCCTAATTAATTCTACAAATCTAATCCAACCCTGAGAAGCAAATACTGAGAAGAGAGACAGAAATGCACAGGGAGAGAACAATACATCATAGACCAAACTTATTTAGGGATAGCGTACTGGACTGAATGGTGTCTCCCCCCAAATCCACATCCACCTGGAACCTGAGAATGTGACCTTATTTGGAAATAGGGTCTTTGCCGATGTCATTATTTAGACGAGATCGTACTGGATTAGGGTGGTCCCAAACCCAGGGACTGGTGTCCTTCCAAGAAGAGGAGAGGACATATGGAGACAGAAGGAAGAGGCCATATGAACACCAAGGCAGAGATTAGGGCAACGCAGCCTCATGTCAGGAATGCTGAGCATTTCTGGGAGCCACCAGAAGCCGAAAGAAGCAAAGAAGATTCTTCCCTAGAGTTTCTGGTGGGTGCATGGCCAGATTTTGGACTTGTGGCCTTCAAACTATGGAGAGCTGTGAAAGTATAAACTTGCAACTCAATTTGTGGGATTTTGTTAGGGCAACCCTAAGAGACCAATATAGATAGGGATGCAAGTATTTTTCTATTTCTTTTGTGATTTCAGTCCATTTGTAAGGGAAGAGACTATATGGGAATTTGCCATGTGGGAGGCAAAGAAATACAAAAGTCCCAGCGTTGCTTCCTATTGCGGGTCTCCCCCCAGGTGGCCTCGAAGGGTAAACTCAGCAACTGGGTTTTCTCCAAATAATTGTGGGGCCAGGAGCAACAGTATAAAAGGACGTCCATATGCCATATGGCTCAAATATTTAAAGCTCTATGTCAAGCTGACCAACGTGTTTAAGAATTGTTCTACTTCTCTGTTGATGAATATACTTAACCACTTCTGAAGCCAAGCTTGGATTTATAATTCTCCCAGGCTCCTCAGTAGTCTGAGATATTATTGTTGGGTATAAAGACAGCTGAATGTCCTTATGGCTCCCAGCTCCTTCCTACATCATAATGGGCCTTGTGGGAATAGAGTGAACACTCTGGTCCACATGTCCAGGCTTTGCCTATATTCCACACAGTCTGTTGTTCTTGGGTCCCTATCAGGCCCAGGAGTGCACACACCTGTAGTGTGGTTCTCCCTTGGGAGGACGGACCAGGAAGGAGGCCTGCACCAACCCTGGGTACAGGCTAACATCATTTAGGTAGAAAATTCTGGTGTCCTGGGTATTGAAGGCAGAGGGCACAGGGCCCTGGTACGCAGGCCCCCAGAATTCCCAACCCAAACAGGCCTGCACTTACTTACAGGGCCTGTCTCCTGGGTCTTGTGGTCTCTTCACCTGTTGGGGAGGAGTGGGGCCAAAAGAGGGACTGAGCAGGGCCCTATAAAGCTGCCCTTGCCTGGGTCTAACCAGCTGCTGGATAGCAGTTTGTTACACTGCAGAGAAAGATCCAGCTCTATAGCACACTGAAGACAGATGGATACTTCCTTGATAATTTTGTGGGACATCAGAGAAATGAACCACATTACAAACCACACGGTAGACACTCTTACACATCTCCGTCCTGTTGTTCAAAGTCTTCCCACCCTCGAGAAGCCTCTATAAAAACAAGATTTCTTTATTGAGAACAATCTAGCTTTAACCTTGCTCCCCCAGCAAAACAAAAGCCACATTGTCATCCCCCAATGCACAAGCATATCTGAGGGGATGTGATGAAGTCTTACGACCCCTCCTTTCCCTCAAAGCGTCATGTTACACTCTTTACCGGGGAAAACAAGTAGGAGATAGTGGTGGTATGAGACAGAGAGGCAATAGGTGAATTTTTCTGCTAAAAATACCTCAAACCAGGGGCGCCTGGGTGGCTCAGTTGGTTAAGTGTCCAACTTTCAATTTTGGCTCAGGTCATGATCTCAGGGTTGTGAGATTGAGCCCCATGTGAGGCTTTGCACTAAGCATGGAGTCTGCTTAATATTCTCTCTCTCCCTCTCCCTTTGCCCCTCCCCTGCTTGTTTGCCCGCTCTCTCTAAAAAAAAAACCCCCAAAAACCCAAAACTTATTTCCTCCTATTTCATAATCATTACATAAAATAGAAAATGGAATACAACTGTATATTTGAAAGAATACTATAACATGACTGAGTATAGTTTAATTTTACCAATTATAAATGCAAGGATGGTTTGATAATAGAAAATTTATGGATTCATCACACAGGGCACAGAAGAAAACTGTACCAGCTAACAGAATTCAAATTTCTCTCTTCCGGCAATACTCCTGTTAAATTGGAGAGAGGCAGAGGCTAAATATGAAAAATAATAAACCAAGAGATTACAAAATAGCTAATTGGTCAAATAATTGGGGGCATTTTTACTAATTTAGTAAAGGATAAGGCAAGAATGCCTAGTTTTCCAACTCAATACATTCTTTTTTTAAAAAAATATTTTATTTATTTATTTGAGACAGAGAGTGGGGAAGGGGGAGAGGGAGAGGGAAAGGATCTCAAGCAGACTCCATGCTGAGTACAGAGCCCGAGTCGGGGCTTGATCTTATGACCCTGAGATCATGACCTGAGCCGAAACCAAGAGTTGGATGCTCAACCAACTGAGCCAACTCAATACATTCTTAAATTCTAGAAGTTCCAGCCAAAGTGGGGCATATTGTGAGCCTGGGCTGAACCTGTCAGTCTATATTTGAATTGCCTGATGTTTAAAAAATTTGAATTCATTTTCAATGTTTAAGATACTTAACTAAGTATCTTATTAAAAAATGATCTTTGGTATACCTTTTTTGTTTTTGTTTTTAATCTGACCATCTGTCAACATGAGGCCTATTCCCCAAACAGCAGAAATTGGCTGGAATTAAGTATGGAAATCCCCCTTCAGACAAGACCTGTCTTCTCCTGTTTGCCAAAGACCTCATCTGTCCCAATTCACTCATTTATGTTACTTGCCTGGGCCCGCGGGCATCTGAATTCTCCAACCCATGCTGTAAGATAAGAAATCAAGAAAGAGGTATAAATATTGAAAAGGGGACAAAAGCATCATTATTATTTTTGAATGAAGGGATGGCCTACCTGTACTCTCCAAAAGAATCAACTGAAAGACCATTAAAATGAATAAGAGTTCTGTGTGATAGTTATAAAATCCATAAAAATTAATATAGCAGAATAATGAGGGGCTGGGGGAGGAAAGGGAGTATAGTCACAATCCGCAATAGCAACAAAAAACTTTGAATTAACTCAACAAGAGATGAGCCAAGGATTTATATGACTCAAACAGAAAATCGTACCAAAGAACCAGAAAAACGACTTCAACACAAGTAAAGTAAAACATGTCATTTCCCTAATATTGTAAGGGTGTCCGTTATCACCAAAAGAGCATAAATATAATGTGATTCCAATAAAAATCAAAATATAATGTTTGTTGGAAACCTGACCAAAAGAGTCTTAAATATTCATCTGGAAGAATAAATGCTTAAGGATAGCCAGCTAGCCAATAAAAATTTCAAAGAGCATAAAAATAGGGAGGCATCTGTCCAAAAAATATCAAAATTTATTATAAAGTGATAATTAAACTCATATGATAGAGGAACAATCCACATAACAGAAACAGAATTGGAAGCCCAGAGACATATTGAAGTATAAACACAAATATAGCATTAAGACAAAGGTACTAATTCACATCAGCTAGTAAAGAAAATATTCTTCGACAAATGGTGCTGGGCAACTAGCTAACCATTTTGAAAAACGTGAGCTCCATCGCAAACCAACATACATTTTTTTTTTTTTAAAGATTTTTATTTATTTATTTGAGAGAGTGAGAGAGAGAGAGAGAAGGAGGAGGGGGAGGGACAGAGGAAGAGGGAGAAGCAGACTCCCCCACTAAGCAGGGAGCCAGATGTGGAGCTCGATCCCGGGACTCCAGGATCATGACCTGAGCCCAAGGCAGACGGTTAACCAACTGAGCCTCTCAGGCGCCCCCGACATACGTTTTCAATGGAACAGAGATTTACATGTAAAAAAACGAGAAACAAGAATCCCAGAAGAAAATTTAGGTGGATTTTATGTATTCTCAAATGAAAAAGGAGTTTTGAAAACACTGAAAGCTTTGACAACATATACAATTTTGAAAACCTGAAAAGCAAAAGCACAAAGAGACAAAACACACATTTAGAAGGATATTTGCAATGTTTATGGAACTTCCTAAAACCCTCCCCAGATATAATTTGCAAAAATAAATAAGAGAAAGAACGTTTGATGGGTAAAAGGGGGAATTGACACCAATAGGCAATTCACACACAGAGAGAGAGAGAGAGAGAGAAAGAGAGAGTGAAAGAGAGAGAGGGAAAGGGAGAGAGAGGGAGAACACACACTCAAGAACAGGTGTCCAGAAAACATATGAAAAAACTGAACCTCACAGTGACTGAAGAAATACAAACTAGGAAACCCAGTCTTTGAACTTAGCGTACCAATGGTAAAAGGGACAACAACACTGTTCTTAGTGAGGGTGTGGGAGAATAGCCTCTCTTATATTCTGCCAATGTGAATACAAATGGATAAAACCTTTTTTTGGAGAGCAATTCAGCTGCATCTATCAAAAAGTTAAAACATCTTCTTACTCTTTGATGAGGAATTCCCACTTACCACAAGTTATGCTGAGAATGTGATCATGGATGTGCACAAAGCTTTAGAGTACAAGATGCTCATTTCTTCATTGCTTCTAATAGGGAGCAATTGGAAATGTAAGGTCAACAGTATGGATTGGTTTAATAAAGCCCAAAGCTAACTGAGGGTATGAGAGCACTAGAAAGCATCCGTTTGGATTGGTTGGTGGCTGTGAGGCATGCTTGGGGAATATTCTAGATTTTACCCACACAAGGAGATATTCTGTACCCCTCAGATCATGGTGTAGAAAAATGTTTCTTACACTGGAAAAGCAGGATACAATGTTAGGAAAAAAAAAAAAACAACAACCAACCTTACCAAATAGTATATGTAGGAAAATTCCATTTTATTTTATTTATTTATTTTTGTTTAAAGATTTTATTTATTTATTTGACAGAGAGAGACACAGCGAGAGAGGGAACACAAGCAAGGGGAGTGGGAGAGGGAGAAGCAGGCTTCCCATGGAGCAGGGAGCCCGATGTGGGGCTCGATCCCAGGACCCTGGGATCATGACCTGAGCCGAAGGCAGACACTTAATGACTGAGCCACCCAGGCGCCCAGGAAAATTCCATTTTAAATGGAATATAATACATATGTAAGGAAAGATAGAAAAAAGTCTAGAATACATGTCAAAATGTTAGAAATCATAACTCTGGCTAGTAAAATGAGACATTATTTTGCCTACCCTTATTTTCCAATAACTGCACAAGATTCTAAGTATAATTTCTTTCCCTTTCTTTTCTTTCCCTCCTTCCTTCCTTCCTTCCTTCCTTCCTTCCTTCCTTCCTTCCTTCCTTCCTTCCTTCCCTCCTTCCTTCCATTCTCTCTTCATGAGAGAGAGAGAGTGGTGGGGAGGGGAAGAGGGAGAGGGAGAGAGAATCTTAAACAGGCTCCATGCTCAGCATGGAACCCGATTCGGGGCTTGATCTCACAACTCTGAGATCATGACCTGAGCCAAAATCAAGAGTTGGACACCTAACTGACTGAGCCACCCAGGCGCCCCTAAGTATAATTTCTTTTGCAGAAGTTCATTGTATTTTTTTTTTTTAAGGTAATGGTCAACACTGGTAGAAGTTACTCCTAGGTCAAGGAAGGTAATGTCTAGAAAGTGTCCATGGCTAGGGTCGGGGTACTGATGTCAAGATAAAGAGGAGAATGAGAGGTGTGTATCAAGAGAGTTGCATGTGAAAATGTATGGTAAAATCCCCCAGTGATGGGATTATGGTCTTTTTCTTTCCCATGGTCTAAAATCGGTGAGATCATGGAGGAAACACCGATATAACTGGAGGAAAAAAAACAATACAACTAATAAATATTGTAAGAGCCAATCATGGGTATAAATCCCCCAGGGCCTGGCCCTATCACCCTGATATCTCACCCATCCCCCTGCCGTAGGTCACTGTGCTTGGGGTTCTGCTGCTTCCTAGCTTCCCACCTGTATTTTCAGCTTCTTCTGCTGGGAGAGAGAGCCTTTGCACTTTTAGTATAAAATACAGAGAAATAGCTTTTAGATAGATACTACAGTAGAAGATTTTATTAAACGATTTCTTAAAAGATTTCTTAAATAAAAAGCATTAATTATAAAAGATTGATACATTTTACTCTACTAAGAACTTTTATTTATCAAGAGATACCTTAAAGAAAATGAAAAGAAGTGCAAAGGATCGGTATGAGAATGTAGTTGGTTAAGCATCTGCTTTCGGCTCAGGTCATGATCCCAGGGTCCTGGGATCGAGTCCTGTGTTGGGCTCCCTGCTCAGCAGGGAGTCTGCTTCTCCCTCTGACCCTCCCCACCGCTTGTGATCTTTCTCTCTGTCATGCTCTCTCTTTCTCTCAAATAAATAAATAAAAATCTTTTTTTTTTTTTTTAAAGATTTTATTTATCTATTTGACAGAGAGAAACACAGCAAGAGAGGAAACATAAGCAGGGGGAGTGGGAGAGGGAGAAGCAGGCTTCCCACGGAGCAGGGAGCCTGATGCTGGGCTCAATCCCAGGACCCTGGGATCTTGACCTGAGCCGAAGGCAGACGCTTAATGGCTGAGCCACCCAGGTGCCCCTAAATAAATAAAAATCTTAAAAAAAAAAAAAAAAAAGAGCACAAACAGTTGTAGAAAAATGAGCAAAACCATAGATATTTCTCAGGCGATAAGAGACATATTTGGCCAATCACATACAAAGAGGTGCTCAGCATAACAAGTAAAAATGCAAATCAGGACCATAACGAGGTCCTATGTTATACACAAATCCATCAGCGAACATGAAGAAGGTCTGGGGTGGCTGGGTGATAGACATTGGGGAGGGTATGTGCTATGGTGAGTGCTGTGAATTGTGTAAGACTGATGAATCATAGACCTGTATCTCTGAAACAAATAATACATTATATGTTAGAAGAAGAAGAAGAAGAAGAAGAAAAAGAAGAAGAAGAAGAAGGAGAAGAAGATAGCAGGAGGGGAAGAATGAAGGGGGGGAAATCGGAGGGGGAGAAGAACCATGAGAGACGATGGACTCTGAAAAACAAACTGAGGGTTCTAGAGGGGAGGGGGGTGGGAGGATGGGTTAGCCTGGTGATGGGTATTGAGGAGGGCACGTTCTGCATGGAGCACTGGGTGTTATGCACAAACAATAAATCATGGAACACTATATCTAAAACTAATGATGTAATGTATGGGGATTAACATAACAATAAAAAAAATTAAAAAAAAAACTAATGATGTAATGTATGGTGATTAACATAACATAAAAAAAAAAGGTCTGATCATTCCAAGTGTCATGGAGGGTTTGGATGGATCCATACACATTGCTGATGCAAGTATAGGTAAGGACCCCTACTGCAGGACACAGTTTGGCATTATGCCCTAACGTGGGACACACATCTACTATCGAACTCAGCAATTTCACTCCTAAGTGTGTACCCAAGAGAAATGTTTGCACATGTATAAGGCCAAGTACGAGAATGTTCATGAAAGAACCATTTACAAAATCATGAATCTGTGCACAATCCAAATGCCAAGGAATGAGGATTGGCGGGTAGAGTGTGGTATATTCATCGAATGGAATATTACAGAGGAGCCAGAATAAGTGAATGACAGCAGCCCACAACAATAGGATGGATCTTACCAATATAGTTTACATATGACACGATATCTTTCTTACAAAGTTAAGAATGACACATATATATATACATACACGCACATACACCCTTTTGGGAATATATATAATATCTATAAGAAGCAATAAAACTAAAAGCAAGGGAATACTGAACACATAAATCAGGATGAGGGTTCATTTTGGCTTGAGAGGAGCAGGGTAATAGGGTTGAGAGGGTGGACCCCTAGGCTTAGATGTAGGTTATAATCTTAGGGTCAAAACTCTAGCTTTTTTTTGCGGAGGGTGCCAACTTCAGGAGTACTTTCTGCATTATTAAAACGAACAAACTAAATCAAAGCAGGTCGTGCATGGATCAGTGGGGAGTGTGTTTGATAAACCAAGATGATGATTTCTCCCAGTCTGTGTACTGGCGGTCCAGTTAAAAAAACAAAACAAAACAAAACAAAACACAACCTTCCGTTAAACAGAAGTTAGAATGTGGTAAGAGAAACAAGAATATTAATTAGAGGAATGCTCGAAAGCTTGAATTTGGACGACAGATTGAAGAGGCCATCGAAAGGGACCCAGGACCAAGGTTTGGAGCACCCACTGAAAGCCACATTCTCCTAAAGGGCCCTAAGGCGTACTTTAAACAGACCTACCCAGAGAACGTCTTTCCTTTTATAAAAATTCTCTCCCATTTCAAAGGTACCCTGTGGCACCAGAGACCCAGTGACTAGCCTGAAGATCCCGAACAACTAGGACGTGGGGGCCATAGCTTTTTAAGACAACCAAACTCTGGTCTGCTCGAAAGCCTCGGATCACGCGCTATCTCATTCCTACAAGGCATTAAATGTGAAATAAGGCCTTGCCTGGCAGCTCGCCACGACGTATACTCTTACCACTTCTGTAACCTGTGCTCACAGCCCCCCCCCCCCCCCCCCCACCAGGACTCCGAAATGCATAGCACAGCACTTGGAAGCTTTGGTCATTTCCAGGTAATGAGTGCACGTTTTTTTGTTTTGTTTTGGTTTTGTTTTGTCTTTTTTGTAGTTTTTGGGGTTTTTTCCCAAATATAAGTAACTCTTGACTGTAATTCCATTATTAGAAATACAAAACCTGGCTCTGCTTTTCGGACTCCTTTAGACTGGGAACAAACAGCCCGAAACTCCGGCCTATGGGCCCTGTTCTACCTTTTGGGCCCACAGTAGGCACTTCACGAATGTGTGCTGAGTAAACTGGCCTTGTTTTCCAAATAATAATGTGGACGACCCTGGATCATAAGAGAAACACGTGTTGAGTGAAACATTCTTCTGACAGATTGTATTTATATATCGAAGAGTGATCTACAAAGGTATGGCTGTGTTTACGGGGGTACGTCAAAACAAGAGTTGAAATTTGGTTCCGTCTTCGGAGATTAAGGACACATGTAGCCATTATATGTGAGATCAGCCACTGTGGTAAGGACATAGCTTCCAAGGAGACTCGGAATCCAGGGAGGCAGGAAATACACACACACACACACACACCACCCACACGCCCACACACACTCAAATATTCCATCCCCTACACACTCGGACGTGCACACACACACACATACACATTTAGTGAGGGTGACTGGCTGAGAGATCAGGGAATTGAGACAAAGCCCTCCTACATTAATGACCCTTTTGTTAAAGGTGACAGTCAAATCCCCTCACTCTGATGTGCAACACTGAACTTACTCACCAAAAGACAGCAGTGGGAGCAGACACACGGAAACATGAAAGAAACAGGTAAGAAGCAGGTATTTGCAAGAGGAAGAATCGCTCTTCCTACCCACCGAGCGTACATTCTCCGAAAGGAGAAAAAGGTCACGTGCGTTTCAGAAGCAGCTCATCACCAAGTCCACGGACACACACTTGTCCCTATTTTCCTAATTGAGGTCGTTCGCATTCAAATCTGGGCCAGCCCTCTGCTCATTGCTGTTCTTTGCCTCACTCCACCTGCCCGGCTCACTCGGTTCTTGGTCAGCATTTAAAGCACACGTGTGTTCACTCCCCGCTAAATTCACTCGCTCGCTGGTGTCCAAGTGTTAAGTCATTCACGTGCGCGGGATCTGTCGGCCCAGCCCATCCCCGCTGAGCTCCTGACAGCAGTCCCGCCGCCGGCCTGCCCTGACTTGCATTCGCTGAAATATGAAGGCACCTGGGGCATAAACAGCCTGCTGCGGCCTATGGCTGCCAGGGAGGGGTGGGGACCTCGGCGGGGGGGGGGGGGATGCTGTATTTCCTTTGCTACCCAACATCTGCCTGCGCTCCAAATTTGCTGCCGGCCTATGCTTTACCTGTCCCGCCTGCCTTCCTTCAGGAGGCATAAATTATAACCTGCCTCCCAACACACACTCTCAGAGTTGGGATCCAGGCTCAGCATCTCAGCATGAGCTGATGATATGACCTCATGCTCCCTTCAGGTGCGTGCGCTTTGCCTGTGTTTGCACCCAAATGCAGAACAACAGAAGGGGGTGGATAGGGAAGTGAGGGGGTGTCCAGATGGCTTCATGATAAATCACAATACAAATGGGTTGGCCAGGGTTCCCCCCCCCGCCACTAAATTCCCCCAAGAAATTGTATTTCTTCTTAAAATTCTTTGAGGGGTAATTCACATACAACAAACCGCACATACTTAAAGCGTACACTTTGATGATTATTGGCATATGTGAATGTTGTGAAACTGTCACAGCAAGATTCAACCCTAAATGGGTTTCCACGTGGTCCTGGCCAGTTTTAATTTTCAATTTGGAAGCCTTTTTTGGTTGGGGGGAGTGGGGGATTTGACCTCACCTAGAAGCCCAGGGCTCACTGTGTGGGGTCACTGATTGTATCTAAGAAATCAATAGCACTCCCTGCCCGCCATCCACACCCCACCCCCCAATCCACTTCTTCCGCAAGGAACAAAAATCCCTTCGACCAACAAAAGACTTGCGACTTCCAGTCTGACTCACCCTCAGTCCTGGGGCACATACTCGGGCTCTGATAAGAGGCAGTCAATCTGTCCTCCGTTTGTTTATAATGAGTCATGCTGGAAACAGGCAGCTACTTTTCTTCCCTCTCATGTCATGGTTAGGCAAGAATCAGAGGCAGATACACCCCCATTCAAAGTGCAGTCATCCTTAAAGTGTCCAGCGACTCCCGCGGAGCTCTGTTTAGGACCTGTGACTCAATGGGGACCCCTGCTGGTGGAGACCAGGAGCGCCCCCGCCCGGAGTGGAAGGGGCCTGCCTTATTTCCCACACTCCAAGGCCAGATCTTAGCAGCTTGTAGATTTGCAAGAGGGATGGGAAGAAACCGCTGAGTTTTCTGTGCATCCTGCCCAACATCTCCCCCCCACCCGACCAACCTGCACCCCCAATTAGTGACAGAGCTGGGCGTGAGTCACAACTTTCAGCCTATGCCCACACTAGAGTACTTAAACAGGGAATTGCTTCAGTGATGAACCTTCTCCCAGCTGCAGTCCGCCCCCGAGGTCGGAGTCTGGGCCTGGAGCCAGCCAGCCCGCTTCCATAGGCCTGCGTTGTGAAGGCCCCCGGTTCAAAGGGCCCAAGTTTCGGTTCTTGTAGTCAATACCTCCTTGGCCCCGACTGAAGATTCCTACACCCAAGTCCTGATGGGCGCATGGGGCATGTTTCGATGTGAATTCATGTCATGATCGAGTCAACATAAAGTAGATTTATCTGCTGTCTCAATGTATTGCGGCAAAGTGCTCTGTTTGGGGAAGAAATCACCATAGCAACTCGGCCGCCCCAGTTACAGTAAGCTCAGTGCGACCAAAATAAAAATCCTTACCAAGTCTCCGCGTTGGCTGGTGAGGGCTGCCGATCGCCGACTGTGTTTTCAGACCACATGTGCAGGCACATACTTGGGGTTCATAAATCTGTGCAAAGGATGCTTTAAATAATAATACAAGTCTACAGCCAGGTTACAGATGGAGGGGGTTCTAGGCCACGCCCCCTGCCAGCTTAAACACCAGACGACCTCACTGCCAAACAGCAGTACTGTGTTGTTAAAATAGAACGTTTCAGAAAACGGCTTATTGTTACTACTTGTGGCTTGCCGGTCCCTTCCAAGCGGGGGGTACAACGGTGCTATAAATGTTGGTTTTTAGGAAGAGGCAAATCAATACAAAAATGGTACAAAAATGGGTTTTTCTGTGGGTGTGAAAGGAAGAAAAGCAAAATCACTCTTGTCTCCCTTCCTCCACCCCCGGGACCCCCAACAGTGGGTTTTGGTTCCATTAATGATCTGCTCTCTCTAGCATCTTCTTTGGCTCTGCTCCTTCCTTCTGATCACCCACATGCAAGATCACCTTCGGAGTGCTGCTCGCCTGTTCTTCTTCTCCAGCCCCACCGTGCCCCGGCCTCCTCCCACCCCCCGCCTGGTGTGTGCCCGCAGGTTCCCTGGAAGTGCCACCCAGCACCACCAGGGCGCTCTGTGTTGTCATCCCTGTCCCAGTCCGAGCCTACCGACATGGCCCAGGCTCAGCTCCTAACCCTGTGGGCCACTCCTGGGAAATTCCTGGCCGCCTTTGATTCTGGTGGCTGTGAGAGATTCAGGATCTCCTCAGAGTCTGCGTCCTCTTTGTTCTCACCTCCTAGATTTGGGCATTTTCTGATGTTCTGTTTCATATTTTTTCTGTTAATCATTTATCTGACGTCCTCGGTTCTCACTTTTTTTTTTTAAGATTGATTTATTTTCGAGAGAGAGAGCATGAGTGGGGGGTGGGAATGGGCAGAGGGAGAGAGAGAGAGAGAATCTCAAGCAGACTTCCCGCCAAGTGCAAAGCCTGGCATGGGGCTTGATCTCAAGACCTAAGCGGAAATCATGAGTTGGACGATTAACCGACAGCCACCCAGGGACCCCACTGGTTCTCACTTCAGTGCAGACGCCAGCTACACCTTGAATCGAGAGTGTCTGCCCCACTATTGGTTTTTTCAAAATCAGCTTGTTCAAAACTTTCCCTACAAAATGATCAGGGCCTTTCTGTTCGCAGCATCATCATTTTCTGAGCCTCGGCTGAAACCCTAAATAATAATTTAGACTCCGCCTTGGCAGTGATGTTCTTTGCCACATTCCTCTTCAATATCTGGCCTTCTTTCCATTTCCAAAACTCTGATCTTAGTTCTGGCTATCATTCTCTAAAGCTTGGGTTGTTGCCACAGATTCCAGAATGGTCTTTCCATCTCCAGTCCTTCCTTCTAGGTAGCGAGGTGCTGCAGAAAATCAGTCGGCTTTGGAGTTTCAGTCCCATCTCTGCCATTTGCCCCCATTGTGACTTTAATTTTTTACTCTTTCAGTCTTAGCTGCCTCATCAGCAAAGCAGGGAAGAGCCCTACTTCAGGGTATGAGGACATAATAGGGTAAGGTACATAAAATATCCAGTACATTGTAAGCGCTCAACTAATATTTCCATTTCAAACTCACTACTGCCAGACCACAGTTGTAAAACAGACTTCTTGATCACGCCCTTCCCTTACTCATTCATTTTCCTGCTGAAATGTGAACAAACTCCTCAAGCCTAGCGTGGAAGAGATCCCTAAGATATGGCCCCAGCGAATTGCCCCAAATCTGCTGTTGTCGACTCCTTCTTTAAACACCACCATTTTCCTCCCGGTTTCTTTGCTAATGCTCTGGACGTGGATTTGTGCACACCACCCGCATCTGTCTGATGAAATTGTAGCTGTGCTGCAAGACTCATCTTGAGCTCTACCTCCTCTCTGAGGCCATTCTGGATCCCTACAGCTGGATGTGAGGTCTTCCTCTGACCTCCGGAACACTTCTACCTCTCTTGTGGCATTTTAATTATTTTACTTGCTCATGTTCTTTGGCTTCTCTTCACCATAAAGCTGAATGTCCCTTGATGGCATGGGCTTTTGCAGCATCAAGCACAGAGACAGCCCTCTGCCCTCTGCAGTAAATGCCTTATGCCGAAAACAAACCTGCCCAGTCATGTTTCCCTTAGTCTATTAAACTATCTGCTTCCCTAAGCTTCTGCTGGGCGTCACCCTTCCCAGAAACAAAGCTGCACAGAAAAGCAAATCTCTCAGTGAAAGGCATGCTTGCACCGACACCAAATTCTGTTGGAAAAGGGTCCCCAAATATCATTATCTTCATTAGACATGGTCTATTTACTATTTTCATGAATCCTGGGAAACTCTTGGTTGAAATCACAGGTTGATTTTGTTTACCTGACTCCCAGGCCCCTGGGGAGCAGTCAGTGTCCTTCTGATGTAGAAATATTTTCGTCAGGCAAGTGGATCCTTGGGAATATCTAAAATTCCTCTTCTTCCTCATTCTTGGATCAGTCTCCTTAACACTCATAGTCAGTGGCTACACAGAATCAGACCTGGGATTAAATATTCAGTTGCATTTTTGCAAACAGAGAAACAGGGGTCCACTGAGCCAGCATCTTAAAATGAGTCTATCGTTCTTAAATATTTGATCAATTGATAGTTTGTAATATTAACATCTTAGTATCAAAGTACAGTTCTTAAATATATATGTATATATATGCCTATGTATAGTATCCATCTTCTAGTTTACGAGGTTTAATTTTAGGTTGAATGAGGCTGGAAATACAGTTTTTTCATCATATGGGAGCTCATGTTGGCAACACCACTTGCAAAACATAATTTCTTCAGAAAGTTAGAAACATGACTCTCACACAAATAGAAAACAAACAAAACAAAACAAAACCAAAAACCATTAGTCAAAGATTTTGTTAGACTCAATTAGTGAGGAAACCAGTAAGATGTTAGGACTGATTTAAAAGAAAATGAAAGACCCAGAGATTTGTAGCTGGTCAAATGAATGCAGAAATAAATTTGCTAATAAATGCATGACTGGTTCATGTGTCGCTAGGTAATACCTTGCAATGCTACTGAACAAGAATCATTTGTATTGCTGTCAGGGTTTCTACACGTTAACCTCTATTCTCATAAAGTTGCAAAATAGTAAGAGGTCAGGAGCCCTGGAAATCAGATGACCCCCAAGGTGGCATATGCTACTAGATGACATCCAGCTCTTTATTTGACGAGTAATCTCTGCGCCCAGTGTGGGGCTTGAACTCACGACCCTGAGATCAAGAGTTGCACACTCTACTCACTGAGCCACCCAGGGTACTCGGGTATTCTCTTTGGCCGAGTTCTAAATTGTGCATACTTGCTTTTGCCATTGTTAACTAAGAGAGGTGTGAAAACAAACCAATTTGCTTTTTCTGCGACATATCTGTAATTAGGTATTTGAAAGTGGACGTAAACCCCTCTCCCCCCACCACTGGTCAGCAGTGTTTCATCATGGGCTCTGGGGTCAGACTGCTTGCGTTCAAATATCGTTCCGTCATCTACTACTGGGTGACCCTGGGCCAATGACTTAACCTCTCTGTCACTCAGTTTCAACCACAGCGAGAGGCTTTTCCGTGATATTACCTTTAGGTCTTTGTCATGAAGATTAAAGGGGATAAGGCACAAGAGCTCAGTAAATGTGAGTTATAGCACTACTCCTAAGAAAGGGTTAATTATTCTACCAGAGTCTTTATTCTGACATCAAAACATTTTGAAAAATAACCCGTCTTACGCCTTGTTAAAAAAAGGGATTGGTTCTACGTTTTCAAGCAGAAACCAAAATAACAAAATCATCAAAGTGAGCCAATTAGTAAACTAATTAAATAATTAAACCTAAGAGATTACAGTAAATTCTAGATGTGTCAAAAGGATAATTTACTTTCAACTTTGACGCTGAAGGAATAAAAAAAAAAAAAAAAGAAAAAAGAAGATGGTATGAGTCAGGGGCAGCAGGAAATTAATCTCTGTTGAGTTAAGATGTTCCAAGCATTGTGCTTACCACATATTCATTACATGTCAACAAATGAGTGTTTTCAGAAGGAGAATAGTCTTTTTTTCTCCCCCTCCTTAAGGACACATGTACAAAATAAAAAGCAGTAAGGGAAAAATAACCCAAAGAAAATCATGCTAAGGCCTCAGAAAGTGGGTTTATCACGCATGTCAAACGCAAAAGCAGGGGGTTGGAAGAGCAGTTCGGCTTTAATCATTTATTCTGCACAACAAAAAACACATTAAATATTCTCTTCATTTTAAATTATATTTACCAACGTGTTGGAAATACGATGCGCTGGGAATACATGTCCTTTCACTATACATTGTTATTTTTACTTTGCCCACAAAATGCTGAGGAAAATACGGAATAAATACACATTTTATTAAAAACACACTCACATACAACTCTTGTTACAAATTGATATAAATCAGTTATGTCTCCCTCCCATCCAAATTTTGGCTTACATACCCTTAAATCAAAAAGCAGCAGTGGCATGGCTTACCAAAAACCTGTGGATAAAGACGGTTAAGTACTGGAGTTTGAAATTGGACAGGAAGTAGCAATAAACCAAAATAGAAAGCAAAATAATGAAGAAAAATGACAATGCACATTGAAGCCTGGATATGTTTTAATATATTCAAGACTGAGAAAAGAACTTTCCTAAACTGTTGATTTTTAAAAGGATGTTTCTAGGCTAAACTGAACACAAAGGAAAGAGAATTTCCCTAAAGTTTTCTAAGCCAAAGGAAAATCAAATTATGCTTGAAAAACAAAAGCAAAGACTAATGATGTCTCTCTCCCCCCACGCACTTCTTTGCATTTGCTTCAGTGTAGACTTCCCTGCTGAAGGCCAGTTATTAATTCTATATTCTGTTATCTCAACACAACCAAATCTAGACTTAACCCTCTGTGTCCCGATGGGTTGATGAATGGGACAATTATTTTCAGTCCCTCGTGAGCTGGGAAACTGCATTCTGGATGTACTCAAATATACAGAGACATAGGGTCTCCTGAGCCCCAGACTGAAGAAGTGGCAACTTCTTGCCAAAAGGACATTATTTATGGCCACTATTACTATATAAAATGATTTCTTGTTGTATAACTTTAAAAAAATATCAAGAGGCACTATGATTTAAACAAAGTTGGAAACGATTTCTCTCATCTTCCACACGCTCTGATTTTTATGCAAAACCTTGGTAAAATAGAATAATGCTGATCTCAGGTTTTTAAAAAAAGGTTTTTAAAAAGCTAAGCATGAGTTCATAAGTAAAAGGGATATTTACTATTCTGAAGGAAAAAAGGCCAAGGTAACAGTATGATGCTAGATAATAAAGTGATACATTAATTTTGCAAATTCATGCATTAGTTCCCTTGCCAAAGATTCTTAGACTGTAAAAATTTGTAAAAGAATGTGATAAAAGTCAATACACGATGGTTGTACTAAAGGCTTTCCATAACTGGAGACACATTAAAATATATTTATTCAGTTGGAAGGGGAAGTGGGAGTGAGAGCCTTGCATCTATAATGAGCATTTTCGAGTTCATTAGAAACTACCAGTCCTAATTCAGATACACGAGACAGTGTACGTCTTCAAATGTCCAGCACGTACAACAGCAAATAACAGCATCTGAGAGCCAGAGACACCGGCTGTCTAAATACAACTAAGGCTGTTTTCCATGTTGTACTAGATGACAAGGGCTGTTCAAAATGGCGGCTTTAAGTACAGAGCTGATTTCTGAAAGCTTAAATTGGAGTGAAACGCATATCAAAAGATGTGCTAAGTTCTGATCTGCCTTTTATGTAATTAAAGAACAATATAAGGCAGGTGGAATTCTACAAGAAAAACCAGAAACTATATACCATAAGCAGAAGCGCCAGACTAGGGTGAAGAAAAATCGTAATAACCATCTCCTTTTGAGGCGCTATGTCGATTTTAATGTACTTTTCACTCTGACTGGACTCTTAAATACATAAAGAAGTGAAAATTAACACACGTACCTGACATCTTGTTTTCTAATCTCCAAGGTAGCTTTTTAACCCTCGGACAACATTTAGTAGCCCAACCCTTTATTCTATCTTTTTTTTTTTTTTTTTTAAAGATTTTATTTATTTATTTGAGAGAGAGAATGAGAGAGAGA
Source organism: Phoca vitulina (assembly GCF_004348235.1). Classification (NCBI taxonomy): domain Eukaryota; kingdom Metazoa; phylum Chordata; class Mammalia; order Carnivora; family Phocidae; genus Phoca; species Phoca vitulina. Next base: position 6,159,429 of record NW_022589769.1, on the reverse strand, counting down.
GAGAGCATGAGAGGGAGGAGGGTCAGAGGGAGAAGCAGACTCCCTGCTGAGCAGGGAGCCCGATGCGGGACTCGATCCCGGGACTCCAGGATCATGACCTGAGCCGAAGGCAGTCGCTTAACCAACTGAGCCACCCAGGCGCCCAACCCTTTATTCTATCTTAAACTAACTTTTGTTTCCTGTCCTCTTCTCTGTTCCTCAGATCACTATACAGAATTCCATATAACAACACGGTTCCCTGATACCCCTTAATTCATTCTTGTGGTACCTTGTATCAAGTTTGAAATCCAAATCTACTTTAGCAGTACCAATGTAGGTTAACCTACCAAGAGAACAAGAAGTCGGCATGGAAGGTTCAACTTGGAGAGGTCTGTTGAAAGAACTTCTGTGAAGGTGAAGACCATTATGTGTTACGTGGTCCAGTGTCTATTCTGAGCTCAAACACTGTGACGAACAAAAACACGGCCGACACGGAGGAAACGTGTAACTGTGTGGTATGGCTAGTGAGACTGATGTCTATACCCACATCAGCTCTTGAGGTAGAAAATTTACTACTCATTACTAGATAGGAGAGTAAGACCTAACTTAATAATGGTGAAATATAAAAGTTTAAAAACGGCACAAAGATGCTATGAATGTCCCATATGTACACTTCAGTAAAAAGCTAATCTAACCCAGCCGGAAGGTTTGAGAAGGAGATGGACTTGTGAGTTTTTAAGTATGTCTATATTTCTCTGGAATTCTTAGATATTCTATGCATTGATCTTCCATTTACTTTTTAAGTCCTTTATCTCGACTCCAGGAAGGAAAACCAAATCTTAAAGACTTGGTGGGCCACTCAATTGCTTGTGTGGGAACCCTCACAGAGATGCAAGGAGGCACTCCGCAGAGGGACAGGAAGAAGGGGGACCAGAGGGTGAGCTTATGCTGCAGGGAGAAGCTCTGGTGCTGGTGGTCTCAGGGCGTGGGAAGAGAGGCCCAGGGATGAGGAAGTCTTAAGAGACTCTAACTCGCCATTCGGGCTTAGAGATCTGAGTTTGGAGGGTAAATGTTTGAAAAAGTGAGCGTTCCAAGGACTCCTTCACTTGCACCATCAATTTCTGGAAAGAGGGAATTCATTTCGTGTCTAAAAACTACTGGCTTTGCACAATCGAGTCATAGTACATGTCGCATATGCTCGGGGGATTAGGAAACGAACCAGCGAGGTTTTGAGGAGGCTGTCTTACACGGGCGGGCACCAGGGAGTCCCCAGGAATTTCTCTTAGAGGCAGAAAGATGGAAGAACGTGTTTGAGGACAATGTGGGAGAACTGGTGAAGGATGGCAGAGGGGTTTCCTTCTCTGGGTTCCGGGGCGCCTCTGAAGAGGGTAAGAACGTGATTATGTGTTTTACCGGTTTGTGTCAGAAACATAAATTGCTGCCCGTTTCAAGAATGGCCTTCTAGAAACACCTGCGGACACCTCCGCGGCTCCGGACCCACCTCACTTAAGAACGGAGCACGCGGACCCTGGCCTGGGCAGCGAGGGGAGGGAGCAGAGCAGGCGCGCGACCGTGAGAACGGGGCCTGAACCCAGACTTCCGAGGGGCGTCTTGGCTTTGGCGCGCAGAGCCAGGAAGCGGACAGCTCGGCTGTTAGGTGCTGGAAGACGAGGCGGTCGGGAACTAATGATAAGTGGGGACCCAGGAATGCCGGCAGAGAGCGGCTGGGAAGCACGGTCTCGGCACAGGAAGACAGCCGTCACCGCTCATTTTCTCAGCTTCCCCTTGGACGCGACCTCCGCGTAAGAGGTGTGAATGAAGTCATAGAGCTGCTTGGCGTTGCCCGCGTTGCCCAGAAGACCGGCCAGCTTGTCCTGCGACAGGCTGGCGAGCTCCGCGATGTTGCGCACGTGCTGCATCAGGGCGCGACAGTTCTTGGCGTTCACCCCCGGCATCTTTAACAGGAAGTCCTGGGGGCCGGGACTGTACTTCTCCGACTCCGGGAGCGTTTCCGAGTCCGCCGTGACGGCCATGGCCGTGGCCGCATCGGGCTGTGGCCTGTTCTGCTTCAGCTCCTCGAACAGCTCGGCGGTGGCGTGCGGCGAGGGGCACCAGAGAAGCCGGAGCCTGGGGAAGTGCAGCGTGAGGAGCGTGAGTTTGGAGCTGACGTCGTTGCCGGAGATCTCCTGGCGCAGCGCGCCGCGGGCCGTCAGGGAGAAGGGCTGGCCGGGGTCGAACTCGATGAGCAGCACCGGGCGCTTGTAGTAGCGGGACATGGACACGCACTGGCCGTACAGGCGGCCGTTGCTTAACGAGCCGATCAGGTCGCTGACGCTCTTGCGCTCCACGCACATTTCCGGGGTCAGGATGTAGTCCCCAACCTCCAGAGTCACGGGTTCGATGTCGATGCCCCGACGGTGGATCAGGGACGGCAGTTCACTGCGAAACTCACGCACATCCACGACTATAGTCTGCTGCGGCCTGCTCTGTTCCTGGCCACCTGGAACAGAAAGCAGCATCTTAGGTGATGGCACTGAGGAAGAGCTCTCAAAGATGGATGAGAACAACTGAAGGTTAAAATCTGTGTTTCTGGGGCGCCTGGGTGGCTCAGTTGGTTAAGTGCTGGACTTGATTTTGGCTCAGGTCATGATCTCGGGGTTGTGAGATTGAGCCCCACGTTGGGCTCCATGCTCAGCGGGGAGCCTGCTTCTCTCCCTCTCTCTCCCTCTGCTCCTTCCCCTGCTTGCTCGTTCTCTCTAAATAAATAAATAAATCTTTAAAAAAATAAAAAATCAAATCAAATCTGTGTTTCTGTTGTCAACCTGTGATGCACGGTAACATAATGCCCCATGTTGTTATTCCTCATTTTTCTGTGTTTTCAGAAAGGTTTGTTTACAGAGTACATAAAGGCGATTTCTCTTAAACTAAATAGAGCTGCGAGGAAAGTCATGATGATTCGTGAACACCAGCATTTGCTGTCGCCTTCCCTCTGCAGCTCCCTGGATGTCCGGTCCCTGATGGTCTCACTGCCCACATTCTACTGACCATTGCATTCCTAATTCCTATGACAGAGTCGGGCATGTACTAGATGCCTAAAAACGCTTGCTGAGTCAACTGCCTTAGAAGCTGTCGTGAAAAATTCTGGAGCCGTCAGTTCTTGTACCAGTGAGTCTGGACATGGGAAAATGGAAGAAGCCGATGGACCAGAACTTCCCACATTCGAATGTGCCCAGAACCGCCTGGAAGCGAGTTAGAGGAGGTTCTGTATTCAGTAGGTCTGGGGTGGGGCCTGAGACTCTGCGTTTCTAACGACATCCCAGGTAACGCTAAGGCTGCTGGCTTATGGACAACACTTGTGAGGACTAGGGGCTGCCGCGTGCAGAATAACGGTCCCTTGAAGACTCCCATGTCCTAATCCCTGGAATGTGTAAATATGTTACTTTACATGGCAAAAGGGACACTGCAAATGTGATTAAATTTAGGAGATTGTTCTGGATTATCCAGGTGGGCCCAAAGGTCCTTACAAGTGAAAAAGGGAAGCAGGAAGGGTAGAGTCAGAGCCACCGGCTCTGAAGGTGGAGGATGGGGCCAGGAGCCAAAGAGCGCAGGTGCCTCTAGAAACTGGGAAAGGCAGGGAGATGGGAGTCCTCCCTAGAGCCTCCAGGAGGAGCACAGCCCGGCTCACAGTGAAACCCGTTTGGACTTTGGAGTTTTAAGACAGTAAGTGTAAGATAAGAAACGTATACGCTGTTTCAAGGCCCTGAGTTTGTGGTCAGTTGTTACAGCGGCCGCAGGGCATGATGACAAGGGCCCGGAGGGCTGAACTCCAAAGGACAGACTTCTGTAAATAGCATTCTGCGTGGCACCTACATGCTCAAATCTAGCTTCCTTCGTTCGGCCTGGCCTTCTATATTCTGCATGAAATGTCACCAACCTATCTGAGTTAATAAGAATCTTCTTCAAAAAAGACCTAGATGCTCTGAGGCCATGTTTCCCAAAGTTCAGTCCAGGGACCACTCCCATCAGAAGGCCCTGAGGTGCTGAGCCCGTTTCCGATGCACTGAATGAGAATCTCCATGGAGTGAGGCCTGTGGCTCCAGAGCTTTAACAAGCCTCTGAGGTTCTGCCCGAGCATACTGGGTTTGGGAGGCTCGTGGCTTTAACCGGGCCCCCACCAGAGGCTAAGTCAACTCCATCGTATTGCGCTCCTCAGGCCGCTTGGCTGACCACAGCTGCTGCCACGGGGAGACGGGGATTTGGGAAGCGGGGGTGGGGGGGGGTTACTTCTGGGTCACGCTGCACTTGGAATTCAGCACGTCTTGCTGGCATGCCACGGTTCAGACACTGCACTGCAAGGAGGGAGCCACGCACCTGGGATCTGGAAAAGTGCCAAGAAGCAACACACGGAGGCAAGAAGAGAAGTGGGGATGTGCTCCAGACAATTCCTGTCTATCTGCGGTAAAGCGGCTTCTTCGGGTAAAAATAAGAACCTAACTGCCACTTATCAAAGTTTCTTTGCAAAAGTACATTCTGAATCTCAGCCAGCCAACCGCATTTACAAGCAAGGCTGGACCGTGACTGATTTCGAGGTTGGGGTGCCTACAACACAGCCCCCTTATTCTACAGATGAGGAGCCACCGCTCTGGGAGGGACATGTGGTTCGTGAAAGGCAGCACCGGCACCCAGTTTGACGAGTTTGTTGAGAAAAACCCCACCTCTGCAGAGATGCTCTAGAACCCCAGGGCCTCCGTGGCAGGCACCGGGAATGCGTGGCACAGGGCGGGTCTCACCTGCTTTCCGGGTGTCGGCGGGAGCGCCTGCAGCCGCGGAGCCCCTGGCCAGCTCCGGATTTGCTTCGTCCCTACCTTCCCTTCCTTCAGGGACCACCATGCTGGCCTTCTCCCTGCGGCGGAAAATAGTTTAAACACTTTTTTGAACGAATTTCAAAATTCCAGATTTTAATCTTTTATAGATTCTAACATAGAAAATGGCCACAAGAGTGTCAAGATGAGAAATATGTTAGATAAATAAGTACAGTAAATATACACAAATGAGCGACAGGTAAAGGAAGGAGAAAGAATTTCTTGGTTGGGTGCTACTTCCGATCTTCCAGAGTGAAAAAGAGCTGCTGTTTATTTTCCATTCTCTATGTCCTTCAAGCACTTTGGGACATGAAATAAGCAGGTAAAAAATGCCACCAAGAGATTGAGACTTTTTATAAAAACATGCTAACGTGTTATTGAGCATTAAGAATAATTTTTTTTTTTTTTTTAAAGATTTTATTTATTTATTTGATAGAGATAGAGGGAGAGCACAAGCAGGTGGAGTGCCAAGCAGAGGGAGAGGGAGAAGCAGGCTCCCCGCTGAGGAAGGGGCCCGACGTGGGACTCGATCCCAGGACCCTGGGATCATGACCTGAGCCGAAGGCAGCCGCTTAACCGACTGAGCCACCCAGGTGCCCCAACATTAAGAATAATTTAAATAATTTATATTCTAATACGTTCAGAGTAAATCATAAATAGGAATGGTTACAAATCAATGATTAAGAAAATCAAAGCACAGATGACGGAACTTCGATTTAAAAACCTCCAGGTGGGAGGCCCCAACAGAGATTTAAACAAAAAATCAACATCTCCAGTTGGCAGTAGCGCAGCATGAATTCCCTCGCTCATGCATTTGTTTTAAAAACCTTTCTGGAGTGCTCCTACCTGCCGTGTTAGGTGCTCTGATCTACACATGGTTACGCAGTGATTCCTGTCTCCTAGGTAGCTTGGTAGCCCACATCCGGTAGACTGACAGGACAGTACGACCACAGCTAAGACTCGTAATCAGGGACGACAATTATGACAATATCCTCGATAACCAAAGAGCCAGGCTTGCCATGGTCTTATTTTTCAAAACCAGGGAAGTACGTTATCATCAATCCATGAACCAGCAAGCGCCATGTCTAGGAGGGACAGAAGGGATGTATGAGGCTGGCTCTCAGCCCTCGTAGGGCGGGAAACTGAGTTCGGGGAGCATGAGCAGGCACGAAACAATGGTGGGACTGACCAACGGCAGGAACAGAGCCCAGGGTACCGTGAGGCAGAAGGCGGATGGGTCCTCAGTACTCACTAATCATTTCAGTAAGGGCTAAAACAGCAAAGACTTTCCAATTACAGGAAATAAAACCGGATGGACCAATTTTCCAACCACTCTGGATAAATGATGTTTTAGAACAGGGTACCACTCCAAGATACCACTGAAGAACAGAAATTACAACTTTAAATTCTATACTCTTTGAAACAATATAAAAACACAAAGTTATTATTAGTACGGCATTTTGTAAACAGTTCACACGACGGGGCCGGCATAGTTCCAGGTCCGTTCTTCCTCACGATTCTCAATACGAGCATCAAGTGTGGCCTCCTGGAATAGTTTTTGCAATGGCTGTGGCCCCGAAAGCCACTCATTACTGCTCCGTGATACCTGCTGGACTTGTGTTGAGGACAAAGGGCAAACTATTCAGAAAAATTATTGCTCTTCAATTTCTTTTTCTTTAACATTTGGGATTAATACTGGGGATCTTTTTTCTCTTTATTTCCACTTACTTTACTGGCTAAGCTACATATCACACATGGGGGCATCCCCATTTTCTGATTAATCTGTAGTCTGTGAGTGGCTGTATAGCCTAGTGGGTTAGAAAATATTCCTATTCCGTGAATCTGAAACCACTGACTGGCCGTGTGGTCTTGGGCAAGTAGTTTAATGGCTCTGTGCCTCAATTTCATCTGTAACATGGGCATAATAATAAAACCTACCTCAAAAGAGGCATGTTAGGAGAATTATCCACTGTAGAAGGTACTCAGAACAGTGCCTGGCACATAATAGGCATTATAAAATGTTAGCTGTTATTATAACTGTGCTTTTCTTATAATGTGGTAACCTCATTCCCTAATTATCCATGATAATGCTGAAAAACCAAAGATTTGCTTTCAGATGATTCCACAACGGTTTCAATTAATATTGTTATATAAAAACAGCTAGTTTACTATGAAATGTTATAACTTAACTGGAAATTGAATCCAAGAAATAATAAGCTCCTGAAATGAAGCCTGGATTGTGAAGAACATAATAAGTCTCCCTAACTGGTAACTCAAATTAATGTAACAGAAACTTGCCATCATAATAAATATTCAGTTCTTTGCTTTCAACATTTAGCATAATTACCCAAGTCGCTCCGTGTGACAGATACAAAATGATAATTACAAATGCAGATTCTCATTTCCACTTAATCTAAAGTACAGAGGTTTCTTATTTTTGCTTTAAGATCTTTAATGATATCTGAATAGCCTGTACAACAATGATAATATAGGGAGGAGGTGCTGAACTAGAAGTCTTCCTCCAATGGGCATGTATTCTGGCCCACATGCTAACTCATTTTGGGATCACATATTTCTTTTTTTATTTTTTAAGGAATCTCTACACCCAACGTGGGGCTTGAACTCAAAAACACAAGACCAAGAGCTGTGTGCTTCACCGACCGAGCCAGACAGGGGCCCTGGCGATCACATTTTCTGACTAAAATTCCAAAGAACCTTACCCCTGCCTTTGAAAAGCAGTGACCTCTCTAAAACTATGTATACTCAGAATATTACTGCCAATTTTTCTACCCAGGGAGCATTTTATTATCAATATTTAGGAGTATCCTTTTTTTTTTTTTTCTCTCTTGACATCTGTAATCAACTGATCTAGCGCAGACAAGCTATCCTTCCACCGCCAGTTTGCCAGATTCCTTCCTTTCAGTTTATTTTAAATAGTAGCACTGCTTTTATTCTTACGACATCACCCACGGAGGTCCTGGCAAAAGCACATTGTCTTATTCTCACATTAAATTTCCAAGTACAGGCTCGGTGCAAATGCTCTTTCAGCAACGCACCTCACATATATTTTCCTTTTCAAAACAAACACTTCTCAAATTCCCCAAGTTTTCTGGGAAAGTAAATATCTTAAGATTCTAAATGGTGTAACTATCTGATTGCTGTGTAATACGGGAAGATCTACCTTAAAATAAGTAGACGGTCACCACTGAAGAGCTAGGAAATTAAACCAAGCCAGAGATAAAATTACATTAAAATGTGATATGGAAATTATCAGGTAGACTGAAACGCAGTAGACAGTCTGTATTCCAGATTCTGCTGGGTGGATTCCAGTATGGGCCAGGCTTATCCACACCTTGTCACCGAGCCCTCTGATGTGGAGACTCACTTGTACACAGCAGGAATGGCCCGGAGTCTGCAGTATCTTGCCACAATCTACTAGCCACAATCTACTAAAGGTATTCTTTTCTAGATGAGGTTCCTGATGCATTAAAGAAGAGGCAGCCTGGAGCATGAAAACTCACCTACTCAGGTGCCTTCTTCCCCACATTTTACCAGGCTCTCTTGGCTACAACCCTGCAGGAAAAGCCCAGTCTCCTCAGGGAGATGAGCTCTGAGACCTTGTAATATCCTCCCTTATAAGAGGGTTTTCTATGCCTGAGGCCTGAGGCCACATGGCACCAGTCTGATGAGATGATTTATGTGCACAACTTGATTTATGGTGAATACCTGTTTTTGCTCTGGGGGGGATGGAGTCTGTCATGTGGGTACTCTTGTGTCTACGTGACTGACCCCCAATAAAAACGCTGGACCCCAAGGCTTGGGTAAGCTTCCCTGTGGGTAACGCTCGCCATGTGCTGCACACGCTGCGGCTGGGAGGATGAAGCACACCGTGTGACTCCACAGGGAGAGGACACCTGGGAGCTTATGCTTGGGCTTTCCTGGACTTGGCTCCATGGCTTCTTATCCTTCTCTGATTTTAATCTGTGTCCTTTTGCTGTCATATACCCAAACTGTGAGGATACCAGTTTTTCTGGCTCCTGTGGGCCCTTCTGGTGAATCACTGAGCTGGCAGGTGGTCTTAGGGACCCTCAGCATGAACACCAGTAACCTAATCTGAATGATCTTGGCTCTCTGTACTCATCTGTAACTCGGGGACGGTTAACTCATGAAGACTCAGGCAGAGGATGTTTTGTAAAGAGTGAAGGACTGGTTAGGAGATACTGACCCACATCCTATAGCACCAATTCTTTTTTTTTTTTTTTTTTTTAGAATTTATTTATTTATTTGACAGAGAGAGAGCACAAGCAGGGGGAGCGGCAGGCAGAGGGAGAGGGAGAAGCAGACTCCCCACTGAGCAGGGAGCCTGACACGGGACCCGATTCCAGGACCCTGGGATCACGACCCCAGCCGAAGGCAGATGCTTAACCAACTGAGCGACCCAGGTGCCCCAGCACCAATTCTGTGATTCCATCTCCTGCATCTTTCTTCAATCTGTTCCCTTCTCCCTGTCAACCTAATCTTGGCTACCACCTTTTCTCCGGACTCGTTTCCCTGCTCCATCCATTCCTCCGTTAGGAGGCCAGCGAGAGCCTCTAAAAATAGACTTCCTACTGAGAACGCCTCAGTGCTATCTCACCGTCTCTAAAGGCACGTTAGAATCCTCAGCAGGGCTTCTGGTACCCTGGGGCTTTCACACACAGAAGCCCCTTCCCGCCCTGTCGACGTAGCACACTCCTCATGCATTGCTTACCTGTCACTTCTTCTGTGAAGGCACCCGGGTCCCCGCCCCGGGCCAGGTCTGACCTGCGCTAGCGCACCCAATTCCTTCACCTTTGCAGCCAGACTCTGTACATGTCTAGTTAGTGTAGTATTCATCATCACCTAATGTTCGTCTTTTCCACTAGGGGATGAGCCCGAGGAGGGGAGGGACCTCCAGCACCACTGTGACTACAGCATTTTACTATCAGCACAGGGCTTGGTGCCTCAGAGATGCCCAGTAAACATCTGTTGACTGTTTTGAGTCTTGGGGGAGTGATGGTCTAGAAGACACAGAGAAGCACTAAAAGCTTTGGACAAGAAGAGGCCAGCTGTTTAACACCTGGTTGGTTATCACATTTTCTGAAATATTTTATTTATTTTAAGCAGTTTGGTTAAGCGTCTGCCTTTGGTTCAGGTCATGATCCCAAGGTCCTGGGATCAAGCCCCACATCGGGCTCCCTGCTCACTGGGGAGTCTGCTTCTCTCTCTCCTGCCCTACCCCCGCCCCCCCGCTCATGCTCTCTAATAAATAAGTAAAATCTTAAAATTAAGAAAACCCCATACATACACACATATACCATATAAACCATCCCATAGAGCATGTTAACAGAAAACATTTTCATAGGCTGAAAGGACTGACCAGAAGCTGGAAGAATCTGTGGCCAAGGCACGTGGTACTCACAAAGGATATGGTGGGGGGGGGGGGGGGGGGGTCCTGCCCATGTAACATGCTGAGCCGTTCCACAGTGACTCAGTGGCCCTGATTCAGGAGGCACCTGGGAATGCATGCCCTGGATGGACCGGGGTACGGGGAGATTTTAGGTGTACACTGAGAGCCCATAGTCCATGTTGGAGGAAGGTTGTTCATTTTGAAATTCTGTGTAGAGCCCTGGCATGCTAACAGCCACTAAAAATGATTTCTGCCCTCTCATTGCCACTGATGCATTACCAATATCTGTGGCTTGGAAGATTGGTCAGTCCAAGCCATGGTCTCCTCTGGTCTACCCTTTTCTCTGGCTCAGCTCAAGGATGCCCCATCTAGCCCCTGCCCTGTCTTTTGAGGCTCCTTAGAGATCATGTGACCCATCTTCCCTCACCAAGCTGCCATCTCCTTGACAACACCCCTGGTACAAGGTTATCAGATTTCTCCAACACCTGTGGTGGGTAAAAGGTGGCCATCTAGTCTGTGCACATATCACTTAGAACATTTTCCGGATGTTACACTGGAAAGCATTTTCTATTTGGATTTGGAACATTACCAGACACTCATCCAAAACAGTACACGTATGTTCAGATAAACATCACACCTTCAAAAAAATATTTTCCCAGAGTGATTCTACTGCTGGTGATCTGAACTGACTCGGTTGTAAAAGCATTTCCCAGCAAATGGTAAGGCGGTCACCCACCCACAGACAATGGAAATTTCACCAGAAGAAAATAAATCATAATTCCAAGGGAAGGGAGAAAGCTTGTGTGTGGGGGTGGGGGCTGGGGGGGAGATCTAAGAACATGTATCTTAGAAAAGCAGTGGTTGAGCTGTATTTTTGGTGTTTTATGTTACATGTCTTTACAAGCAGAAAAGCAGCTCTCGCCACGTTTCCAATATTCTGTTAAACCACTGAAAGGCAACTGGAGATGGGTGGAAAAGAGAGGGAGGAGACAAGAAATGTGCACATACCCCAGGGATGAATCAGACCACAGGTTTATCTTGAGGTGATGCTCCCAACTTCTTCCCCCCTCCATCTTTCCTGAGGGCAATCAGATATGCCCCCACCCAGAGAAGCCTCTAGATCTTAAAAGGCCTCTATCTTTTACCTTATGAGTTTCTCAAAAGCTTCCTTTTCTTTCCGCAAAGCAGTGAGATAGCGCTGTTCCTCGGTTGAACCTCCATATATAAGAAAGTAGACCCTGCCAGTTAAAACAGAACTCTTTTAGGCTGTAAAAACGTAATTTTTAATCCCTGAAAGGAAGAGCGTAGCATTTGAAATCAGCAATCTAAACTGCTCAAATAATAAATATTTGACCAAGAATAAAAGGCTCCATTAATCACGTGCCTAAAATTAAGCTGCCTAAACTCCACCTGATAAAAGTCTCATTATCACGTTTTTCCCCTTCACCGAAAGGAGGAACAGAGTTTAGGTAAACAATGAAATATAACTAGAGGGACAGAATAATCCTTGCTTCATAACTATAAACAAATCAGAAAACACGAAATCTCAGCAGCTTCTCTTTTTTCAATTTTTTCTTTACACCTCTGCCAAACAATCATTTGCAAAGTTGGATAGTAGTTATAAAACGCAGCTTGTGAAAGTTCACGTTAGTGAGAAATAAACAAATGAAATCTATATGACCTTTATCTCTTTCTCGGCTCTTTTTTATCAGTGTCTTCACAGAACCAAGTCATCACACATGTTATAGAAACACAGATGCAGAAGACACATGGATGATATCGGGCTCGAGAAAATAATTTGGTATATTACTTTCTCCTAGGAAGAACTGCTTTTCTTTCTTATTTGTTGCTCAAAGCCTGAATTAAGCACCTCCTCTGACTCTCTTCCTCACCTTCTATCAGAGGTTTTTCCTTTTTTAGCCTTCGACATTTCTTCTGGACTTTATGCTCCGCGGATATATTTCTTTGAAGTGTGGACCGAGAAAAAAAACCATTGGACAATGAATCCAGAGACCTCAGCTCTCCCCCACAAGTGCTATGTGGCCAAGGGCAAGTCATTCGTTATTACTGGGACCCAGTTTCCCACCAACGCAGGGAGCAATTGAACTCCAAGGTCCCTTCTGGCTCTGACATTTTGTTTCCAAATATCACACTATTCCATTCTCAGGCAACAAAGAACTTGGGAGCACACAAGTGATCTACAAAGCTGATCAGTAGCAAAGTCTGAAAAATTTACCAGCCTATAATTCTTTGACCAGCTTCGTTTAATCTCTTCATTCTGTGTTATTTCTGACCCACCTGCTCCATTCATCTCTGCTCTGGAAGGCTGCATTAAACTGCTAGGAAGGTTTCTTTTGGCTCTGTTTTTGGTTCAGACTGAGTTCAGGATATTAATTTTGCTGTTTATTTCCCTCAGATAATTGGAGACCCAGAACACTATATTCTTTGAGAGGCATCATTTTCTCATCTGATATTTCTGTAGATTTTTTATCTGCTATTTCTTGAAACTCAAGAAAACTTGGTACAATAATTCCCCAAATACCTTCTCATTTTATGTGGATGTAATTTAGAGTCACTTCTTGAAATTTATAAGAACAACATTTTAGAAGATCAAAGCCATTTAGCTGAGTCATAGTTATAGTACATTTTGGTACAAGTTAGGATATTATACATTTCCTAGACTTGTTCAGATATAGCACCCCATAAGCTACAACCAATGCAGAAAGGATACAGTATAGAACAACAGAACAGCAAATAACCAGAACACAGATAGTTCCCTAGATTTGTTGTTCTACTACAACATCTGACATCCTTCCTATGCAAACTTCCCAGGTTGACCAGGATGCCAAAGAAGGATTCATAAATTTAACCTACATCATTAACAACAGAATGTTAAAGAAAATCCATGTGCAACTGGTAAAGTGTCTGTGTTAAAGCCTAAAGAACTGTGAAATTGAAGCATTTAAAAGAAGCAGCTCAATGGAGTATTACTGAGCCATAAAAAAGAGTGAAATCTTGCCATTGGCCACAACATGGATGGACTGAGAGGGTAGTAAGCTAAGTGAGATAAGCCAGATGGAGATTGACAAATAAATACCATATGATTTCACTTATATGTGGAATCTAAAAAAAACAAAATGAACAAAAAAACAACAACAAGAGAGAAACAGACTCAAATAGAGAACACAAGGATGGTTGTCAAAGGGGGGTGGGAGTAGGGAGAATGAGCAAAATGGGTGAAAGGGACTAAGAGGTACAACTTAAAAAAATAAATAAGCCACGGGGATGAAAAGAACAACACAGGGAATATAATCAATAATATTGTAATATACTTATCATGGTAAGCATTTTGTAATGTATAGAATGGTTGAATCATGACGTTGTACACCTGAAACTAATTTAATGTATGTCAACTGTACTTCAGCTAAAAAAAAAATCTCTCTCTCTCTCTATATGTAGATATATACACACCCACAAAAAAAAAAAGAGAGAAGAAACAGCTCATATTCTTTATAACTTGCCTCAGAGGCTTCCCGGGCCTGCTCGCCCTGTAAATTTCAAGCTGGCGAACGAACGTCAGTTCCGCATCGTACAGAACCACGTATCTTGGTTCCACTTCATGGAGCACCCTCGTCAGAGCATAGGGGTCACTACAGCCCAGGAGCGGATGGAGGATGGTGAGTGGGTCTTTCAGGATTCCATATGCGGCATCAGAGGACAAGTTTAAGTCAAATTCCTCGTGCTTAATTTCTTCTAAGGAGCTTTCTGGGCTACTGCCTGTGTCTCTAGGATAGCCTTCCTTGACATCTCCTGCCTCTTCAGGTTCTTCAGACTTTCCCATCATCTGAGTTAAGGTTAACCTTCGCTTTTTCTTTTTCAGAGTCCTTTCTTTGGTGGCAGCCCTTTGTTTGTTTGGGGGGCCTTTAGGCCTTTTGTTAGATTTTGCGATTCTCTTTGGACTGTCCTCACGTCTAAATTTCATCCACACTTCTTCGGCTTTGCTATCCTTCTCAAAGGTTTTCCTGTAGAGCCTCAGCAAGAAGGCCTCCGCTCCCATAGTGATGTACTCTCTCAGCTGGGAACATGTTCGGTCATCGCTTGCACAAATAAGTACTTGACCTAAAATTATGAAACAGCGTTATGTTACTGTGACCTCACGTGTCCCCCTGCTCTCTGCCTGCCCCCTCGCCTCTTCCCCTCCACAAAGAAGACACATCTTACCCCCAGCGCTAAGGGTACAGTATTCACAATTTGTTTAAAGGGTCTCAGATGCTTATCAAATGCTTTCCCTCTCTGACAGGATTAGTTAAATCTTTTGAGTAAAGTTGGAGCCAGAAACATTTAGTCTTACGAAAGCGTAGCCACAGTGTAATGGAGGCTTTATGGAAGCTCTTTTTAATTAATAATTTTCCAGAGGATTTTATATGCCAAAATAAATTCCAAATGGATTACAGAGTCAAACGTTAAATATTAAATCATAAAAAAAAAGGTGACTATTCTCCATCTCTCTGGATGGAGATGATTTTCTAGGCTTAAAAGGAATGGAAGAAATCTCAGAGAAGACTCGTATCTATAATCTAAAAAACTGTGCATTAAGAAAGCTAAAGACAAAAAAACACTTTACAAAACAACTATCATAAATGACGATATCTTTAATATATAAAAAGCCAATACCAACTGTGGACATAGTCTAAATTGGCAAAGAAAAAAAAGACAATTCACAAAAGAGGAAAAACATTTAAGAAAACAGTGAGCTTACCTAGCACCAAATTTCAAATGAGTAACATTTTTCTCCAAACAAATTGATAAAACCATTACACATATATAGGTATACATACAAACGAATATATATAGAATCTCCAGTCATTGTCAGCTAGGTGAAAAAGAGAGGAGCTCTGGGGCGCCTGAGTGGCTCAGCTGGTTGTGTCCAACTCTTGATTTCGGCTCAGGTCATGGTCTCAGGGTCGTGGGATAGGACCTCATGTTGGGCTCCGCACTCAGCATGGAGTCTGCTTGGGATCTCTCCCCCTCATCCTCTGCTCCTGCCCTCACCTGCTCTATCTCTCTAATAAATAAATTAAATAAATCTAAAAAACAAAAGTGACGAGCTTTTACGCTGCTAAAAGAAGTGAAAATTCAGAAAAATTTTGTACAAGTCAAATGTCTCAAGAACATTATCATTTGACTCGCTAATTATATATCCAGAAATTATATCTGCACTGTGACCTTAACAATGTGAGACAGAAAATACATAAAAGAAACCCTGGAAGCAAATATGCCAGTGTGACTCCTGGACATTTTTTTCCCCTTCTCTTTTTGCTTCATACTTTTCAATTTTTCTAAGTGAGCATGCATGACTTTGGGTCTTTAATCACAGTACTGTAGGTTCTCGGATAACATCACCAGCACATTTACTAAGATAAGAATTATGCGCTTGCGTTTACTGATTTGTAGGAGCTCAAAGTCTCAATAGATTTTTTTTTAATCTAGTTTTATTTTATAATGGGTTTTATTTTTTTAAATGTAGTTCAGGTTTGGTCTACCATGCTAATCTACTAGTATACTCGTGTTTGAAGACAGCAGCCCTGAAATCTGGAATTTTTTGGTGGTGGTGGGGGGCTAGGTCAATGTTGCTCCATACAACAGTGAAGACTTTTCTGGAAAGATGCTTGCTGAGAATAAAGCAAGCCCATTAGCTTTCTCCTTGGGGATTCCAGATTGAAATCCTGGTGAACATGTAGGTGGAGATAAGCTGCCTCTTTAAATAGAAGTCCTGAGAAGGCAACCAGCAAAAAAACCTGCTTTCATGAATATACAAGGATTCAACCTGGAGAAAATCACATCGAATGAATAGAAAAGGAGGCTGCCACTAGGATTTCAGTGTTCCTCTGGCATTTATTCTTTTACATTTTATAAATAAAATCATAGTAAGTTATTTTTAAAGAACAAAGAAGACTCATTTGCTCCACTTTGAAAGCAAATGTCACCATCTCTTTTCTCCTACCTGGACCACCAAGGGCTTCGCTCTCTTTATTTTCTGCCTCAATTTCTTTCAGTACTTCGGTTAATGCTTCCCACTTTGGGTTGCTTTCTAGGACCAATTCCTTTTTTGTTTCTGTACAGAAATAAAAGGATAACCTCATTCTACGTGATAACATTTATCCATAAAGTATTTCACAGCCTTTTAAAACAACAGATGACACAAGCATCATTCCAAAAGCCCCTTCCTTTGAGCCTCTTTCCGGAGGCCAGATAGAATCTTCTTTCTTGAAAAAGGTCTATTTATTAAGGTCTAAATGAAACACACTCCAGACCAATGTTAATAGAGGTTTCACAGTGCCCTGAGAACAAGTCACATGCACGGTCACGAATTAGAGAAGAGTCTGTGTTGTTGTCAATTGTGATGCTAGATATAAGCTGCTATTTAAAATGTAAGAATCAGTACAGAGTAATAGTATTTATTATTTCTAAAATCCCCATGACTTTCACAATCCTGAAGATGGGATACAAGTAGACAGCAATCAAATGTTTCTGTTAGTACTCAAACACATCACTAACATATTTAAGTTCTGAACTAGACCTTTGAATTAGGCAGAGGTCAGCATCAACCCTATCCCATGCCTTAAAAAACCAATGATATTTATTATATCTACTAGATAAGGGTTGGAATAAAATCCATACTTGCCTCATTCTAGTATATATATATTTAAAGCTAAAAGGAATGTCAGACATTCTGTTAAGACTTTAAGGTGCCAAAAGTAGTTATTATTCTGAAGTTAAAAAAAAAAAAATCAATCCGTAGCTCTTATGTAGCGGTGATAATACTCCTGACTGACACTTGGCACCTATTATTTGGAATCCCCTGACAATGGATTCTAAGACTTGCCAGCTGGATACTTTTTAACATGCATTGCATGTAACATATATTTAACATACAGGCACATGTTTTTCACATGGCTGAAGGATATTTAGGATTAATATATAGACTTGATAAGAATTTCCACACCAAATACTTAAATAAAGGACACAGTTAAAGATCAAGCCTACAAGATACCTTGCTCTTCTTTCATCTCCGTTTTTTCAGACATTTTGCCTTTTTTGTTCATTTTGGCATCTGGAAGATGGTAAACCCTTGCTCGAGCATTTATAAACATTGAGGTGCTAGAGTCAAGAAACAGCCAACCTAATAGGGAAAGTTAAAAAAAAAAAAAAAAAAAAGCCTTCAATTTAGGATGAATTTTAAAGAGTCTCTGATGGTCACATGCCCTATAAGGACAACTGTCCACCATCTTGTTCTCCTCTGAACCACATCTTCCCCCTTACTGTGGCCTCCATCACTGTTTGGTTAGACCAGTGGTTTTCAAAGTGTGGCCTACTGATGTCTGGGGGTCACCGAGATGTTTTCAGGGAGTCTGGACCTCAAAACTATTCTCATAAGAATATTAACTCATTATTTGATTTTCCCCCCACTGTGTTGACATTTCCAGTGATGGTGCAAAAGCATTGCTGGGTAACAGTGCTGGTACCCGAGTGTAATCAAGGCAGTGGAACCAAAGTGTACCAGCGGTCAGTGTATTCTTCATTGTCATGCATTTGTAGTTTATTACTTAAGAATGTCCCTGGGGAAGAGGTAAAAATTATTAATTGTATTAAATCTGGGCCTCAGGGGCCCATGGACTACACTTTGAAAATCAGTGGTTTAGCCAGTGACAGAGGCCACGATAGTGGGGGCAGATGTGGTTGGTAGACAAACAAGATGGTGGCCAGTTGTATATGTATGTTTCCCTACAAACCTCCTCAGTATTCAGCACTCTGGCTGATGAAACCCTAAACTGCCTTGCCATTTCTTTGGAGAAAATGAATTTGAAGTTCTTAACAACTAAACTTCCAGAACACAACCTATTTCTAAGTTGGGGACTGCCTGTAATATACAGAGTCTTTTCTAGAAATAAAATCGCCTGGAATGGATATGAATATTTATTATTATACAGAACAGAAGTTAAGTAGGCGGAAACATTAGCTATCAATAAAACCTATATCCTTGTGCTATGAACATAAAATGTAATTTGAAATCTTAGTATACCACATAGTTGAATATAGCACTCCCTACATCTGATTCCCCAACAAAATCCAACACTTTATTCAAATCAGCTCCCATAATAATATTAGTATTTTTATCTCCCACCTGAATTCTGACCAAAAGCCTTCTCTGTTGCTCTCAGAGATTCCAGAAGATTAAGGAATGTGATACAATCATACTGAGAGAGATATTGCAGCAAAGTTCGTAATATCTTCAAGTCCTGAACCAAGGACTTAGTCTTGGCTCCAAGCTGGTGCCACAAAGGATCCAGATAATGGCGGATTGTCTAAAACAAGAATAAAATTTAGTATTCCTAAAAATATGTTCAATAAAGCTATTATTAATACAAATTATACTTTCAATGAACATTATCCCCGTATACCTAAAAATGGTTAGGGTGGTAAATTTTATGTTATATATATTTTACCATACACACACAAAAAAACCCCCAACATCATCTCCCAAGAAAGCGGATAGAAAATTTCAGTTCATAAGATTCTAATAACAATGTTTAAATTTTCAAATATAAAGCAGTGTCTTATCCCTAGAATCTTTGTGAACAGAGAGTCAATTTATATTTATCCATATTTACATTATTAGGAGAAAAGGCCTGATAAACATCAGATAACCAGTCTTTTTTTTTTTTTTTAAGATTTTATTTATTTATTTGACAGAGAGAGACACAGCCAGAGAGGGAACACAAGCAGGGGGAGTGGGAGAGGGAGAACAGGCTTACCGATGAGCAGGGAAGCCTGATGTGGGACTCGATCCCAGGACCCTGGGATCATGACCTGAGCCGAAAGCAGACACTTAACGATTGAGCAACTCAGGTGCCCCCCAATCATTTGTTTTTATGAAGGATCAAAGCACGTAGCTTAGACATACCAATTTCTGCCAAGTTTGGCTGTGACCCTATCCTAGATAGATAAAAATGTGGGATCCAGTTGGACAGGGAACAGAGGGCATATATCAGGGAAACTACATGGTATCAAATTAAATAACAATGTCTCTTAATTTGGTGGTGTAAAAGATTTACTTAGGGTTTTTTGTTTTGTTTTTTAATGTGATTCATGGATGGGAAAATACTTGTTAAATTATCAATGGACTAAATTTGAATTTTTTTAAGACCCTAAAAAGTAGGAGCACCTGGGTGGCTCAGTCAGTTAAGCATCCAATTCTTGGTTTTGGCTCAGGTCATGATCTCAGGGTCATGAGATCAAGACCCGTATTGGGCTCTGCGCTCAGTGCAGAGTCTGTTGGAGATTCTCTCCCTCTCCCTTCCCCACTGCTCCTTCCCCTGCTCTCTCTCTCTCTCAAATAAAATAAGTAAAATCTTAAAAAAAAAAAAGTTGCTTAAAGCACAGAATAGCTTTTTGTATATACTATATAGGTATCTACATACCCACAGCTATATTATACACACACACACATCCTTTACAAACTGATTTTGTAACTAAAAAGGGTAATACTTATAGCTTGATATGGAAGCAGTATCACTACGTGGCATCTTATCTAAGAAAATTAATACTCAGCAGGAATAATTATTTGGATGGCCGTATAATTTATTGTCCAAACTGGGACTCTTGTGAAAATGAAATTATATTATTAATAATTATTCCAGGACAACAGGTAGATACTGTAACTGTCCTAGACAAACTGGAACATATAACTGCATACCTGTTTGGTAAAATCACCTACAAAAGTTAAATTTTCTAACAAGATGCAAAGTTATGTCTGCATTTACCTTTGGTTGCTAAAAGAATATCCAAAATAATACTTTGACTTTTACTAGCCAGGGAATGATAAACAGAAACTTAGTACAAAACATATTAGGCTATATTTTGTTTTTTTCTAATGACATATACATTCTATTAAAAGAAAGTGAAGGTTTATTTTTGATGGTTTTTTGTTGTTGTTGTTGTTGTTTGATCATGTACCAAACATTAAGAACAGAGGAACAAAACACATGAAATTAGTTTCATGTATAATTATTTCACAATAAAATGACTTTTTCGAAGAATCAGAGAAATGAGGAGTTAAATTTTTCTTTCTTGATAATCACTATGCATTATTTCCAGTGACAGATTGATTCAGAGTTTAAGACAGGAATTTGTTCCACCAAAATATGAAAAAAAAAAAAAAAAAAGCTGTCCAGAAATTTTTAAAAGTCAGCATTTTCTGGATCTACAATTCAATCTTCAACATTTATGGACCTGTATTAATACTCATCTACGATAAAAATAAATCAGTTAGAGGGGTGCCTGGGTGGCTCAGTTAAGCGTCTGACTCTTTTTTTTTAAAGATTTTATTTATTTATTTGACAGAGAGAGAGACAATAAGAGCAGGAATGCAAGCAGGGGGAGTGGGAGAGGGAGAAGCAGGCTTCCCGCTGAGCAGGGAGCCCGATGTGGGGCTTGATCCCAGGACACTGGGATCATGACCTGAGCCGAAGGCAGACACTTAACGACTGAGCCACCCAGGCGCCCCAAGTGCCCCACTCTTGATTTCAGCTCAGGTCATGATCTCAGGGTCATGAGATTGAGTCCTGCATTGTGCTCCACACTCAGCGTGGAGTGTGCTTGAGATTCTCTCTCTCCCTCTCCCTATGTCCCTCCCCCTCCTCACGCATGTGCACATGTTCTTTCACTGCAAAAAAACAAACAAAATCAGTTAGAATAAAAGTTCCTTGAACTAAAGTCCTAGTCTTACCATTTTCTCAATTCAAAATGTAATTTTAAGAGAGCAAGGTTCACATTCCTCAGTAATGAAAACTCATCCCAATTATTTTTATTCCAAACAAAAGCTCATAAATCATGAAGCATTCTTATGTAAAAACTCTTCTACCTGTAGATATCCAAATGCTGTCATTTCAGAGCAAAAAAGGTTATTTAATCCTTCTCTTAATTATACTTAAAATACGAGATAATCACTGCATAACTGCAAAAATCAGAGGTGTGCTTATATGTTGGTCCATGTATTTTACTACAAATGATTACTTTCCAGAAAACCAAAGAAGCTATCCTTAAATCAGCTCCAAGTTAATTCTAAAATAACAGCAAATTCCTATTAAGGACACTGCAATTACTAAAATAACTTGGAGTCTTTAAAATTATAACATCACAAACTGTGCTTAAAAGGAAAAGAGACGGAGTACCTTGTCAAAGGGTTTCCCAATAGCATTTTCTAAAGACAAATCTTCCACTTCAAGGGACGGGTTATGGCACTTGAGCTCCTTCAGACAAGCATTTAAAATGTCCAGTATGGCGGTTTGTATAGCAAGCATGGCGGGCGTCATAGAAACGTGAATTTCCACAACTTCAGGTTTGTGCTGCTCTAAAAACGAGTTCACTGCCGCGTGGAACCTATAGAGACAAATAGTTTCCAAAGATTTTCTCGAATTTCAAGAGCTGTGTATTTCTGGTCTCAGTTTAATACTCTTGTAGTTGTTTTTTTTGTTTGTTTGTTTTGGTTTGGTTTTGTAAATGCAATTAAGACACAAAATAGAAAGCAAAAACAATGCTTTCAGGAATACTTTTAACCTCAACGCATGGACGTTATCATTCAAATAAGGCAGGGGTCAGCAAAACTATTGTCTGGGCTGAACCCAGTGCCTGGTTTCAGCAGGAGTTTTAGGGGAACACAGCCACGCCCACTGTGTACGGACCATCTACGGCTGCTTTGCTGCTCTAACAGCTGAGCTGGATCATCGTGTCGGATCGCGTGGCCTGCAAAGCCCAAAATAGTTACCATCTGGCCCTTCACAGAAAAAGTATGCCGATCCCTTCAATAAGGTATAATCAAGAAACCAAAATACATATTAGCCTAGGTGCAAGGTGTTGGAACACTGGAACCTTATGGTTTTTCCTAGACATTTACATCAATTCTTCAAAAATCTTTGTGCTTTATTCCCCGACGGGTGATTTTCAAAGTGAAGTGGGAGTCTTAGCCAATAAATCTACAGTTCACCTAAAGCTGTTGTACATGTGAGTCTCTAGATTCCCTGGGGGTCTCGCTAAACACACAAGAAGGAATAAAGTGGCTGCCCTTGGACGGATTTGATGGGCTACCAGAAAAATAACCATCAAATCTCTCTCCTTGTAAAAGAACCACGGGTGTGGAGACCATCTATTTCTATTTGACGCACTTGTTATGAACCTGGTAATCACGTATCAGGTGCAATTACAGTACATTTTATGTCATGTTAATGTGCACACTTAAGTTATGGCAGATTCTCTCACAGAAATTTGTCGCGTAGTGCTGTTTACCTTGGCCACAGATAGAGCTTCCCTACAAAAAGATTCCTCATCACTCTTTCCACGTGACAAAAACCAGTATCAAAGGCGACAGCGTTGTCTGTGAAAGCTTTAATAAAGCCACGCTTGTTTTTCTGGCGAAACAGACGCAAGATGAAGGCTTCTTGACAAGACTCGATTATCCTGTGAGCTCTGTACACCAAGATGCCTGAGAGGAAATTTTATAATTTAGATGGCAGAATAGTCATAGACATTCACGCTCATTTTCATTTGCTTATTCACCATGTCTCTCCTGAGTACCTACTTGGGCATGGGCAGGCACTGCTCTCGGTGGGGGCTGCGGCAGTGAACACACAATACGTAAATCCCTGTCCTCATGGTCCTTATGATACACAATATAAACACGTGCACTGTTTAGTAGGCTATAGAGTAATAAGTGCTAGGCAGGAAAAAAAATGAATCAGGGGAGGAGAGGGAGCATGTGCAAGGGGTGGTGGTTGGCAACTTTAGGTAGGGTGGCCTCACTGAGAACCTACCTGAGCCACGGCTAGACGGAAATGAGGAGGTGAGCCTTGTCACCACGTGCGCCAGGAGAGTTCCGGCTGAGGGACAGTAAGAGCAAAGGCCTTGGCGTGGGGCGTGTCTGGCATGGTGGAAGAATCTCTGAAAGCGAAGTGGCTCACGGATTCTCTTTTTATAGGTGAACCAGATGTGGTCTACATAAAAGCAGTAATTCAGAAGTCTGGGCCACATCTGCATCACCTATTAGAGTAATTCAATTTTTGGAATCAGAGTATATTCAACTGAGAGGTAAATTAGTCCATTAAAATAAAAACCTTTAATGAATGTATTTACTACCTCCGTGTTTTGGGGTGGTGTGATTGACACCTCTGAGATCACAAAAACAAGGACAATTATTGCATTTCCTTATTTATAAAATGAGAATACTGGACCAGATGATCTTTCATATGTATATATAATAAATCCACATGACATTATACGTACATGTGCCATTTTGATGCAGTGCGATTAGTGATGAATTAGGAACACAGATGACACAAGACTGCACATGTCATTTCTGAATCAAAAACTCAATTATTCTATGATGAGTCTCAGTCTCTTAGACCTACATCAAGCCATTAGCTTATATATAAATTTGTCATAAATGTGCTTACATGTTTTTGTACCAATTCACATCACTCCTAGGGTCTGGGAGTGATTTGTGACCCCTTCTTCTACTAGTTCAGTGAGCCCAATTCAGATTCTACTGTTTTGGTGCTTAAATTTTGGATTGAGGTGGATGGAGCTACCATTTATTCTAGCTAAGCAAATTGTTTTTCAGATACAGTAGAAATTAATAGTGTTATTTAGGAATTTGTAGACAAAGGATTTTCAACAACTGCAATACATACACGTAACAAACTTACTACTGAGCAAGGATTCTGGACCTAGTCGTTGGACTTTTCCAAGTACTTTCCTGGGCTACACTTGCTGGCCTAGACTGAAATATCACATAAGGTTAAAGTAATAAAAGGGGACTTCCAAAGGAAAGATGAACCTCAATTTAAGGAAATGTTGTGTTCCAAAAGACTGTCATTCTTTAGAAAACCCAGGAGGAGGAGGAAGAGAACTATTCTATCCCAGGTGCAGGGGTTAGGTACTTTACTGGATTGTTATTCATTTAATCCTCATGAGAATTTTATGAGGTAGGTATTATTATGAGACCAGGAGAGGGAAATAAGTTGATCAAGGTCATCCAACAAACAATGGGAGACTAAAGGTTCCAAATCAGGGGGGTCTGAGGACAAAGCCTGGTTCTTCCTAAGTGACACCACCTGAGGACTCCCTCCCCCCCCCCCCCACCATTTTAAAAACTAGCAACATGATGACATAAGCAGGGGTGCATGGGTAGCTCAGTCGGTTAAGCATCTGCCTTCAGCTCAGGTCATGATCTTGGGGTCCTGGGATGGAGTTCTGCATCAGGCACCCTGCTCAGCGGGGAGCCTGCTTCTCCCTCTCCCTCTGCGCCTCCCTCCCACTCATGCTCTCTCTCCCTCTCTCTCTCTCAAATAAATAAATAAAATCTTAAGAAAAAAAAAGAAAACACAAGCAGGCTGTATTTCTGGGGGCAACTGCAGTCTCACAAAAGCCTAGTTACATTTCATTTTTATGCTCCCATGACAATTTGTATCTCATACTGTACTGTGATTACTTCTTTCTGTCTCCTCCACTAAACTGCTTGAAGACAGGGACATCACAACAACAAGCAGTAATCAGAGAATGCTTTACCATGTACTGAGCACAATGTGGAGAATTTTACATACATGATCTCATTTCACCCTCACACTATCCCAGGAGGAAGGCACTGTTACAGGCTTCCATTTACAGATGAGCAAACTGAGTCATACAAATTAAGCAATTTGCCCAAGATCACACCTTTGGCGCGCGGTGAGGTGGGCTCAAACCTAGGAGCAGCTTAACTCAGGAGCTCACCACACAGTCTCATTGATCTTTCTACCATCAGCACCTACCACATTCCTGCCAAACAAGGGACCCTTAGTAAATTTAATGTTTGTTGAATGAACATAAAACTGAATTATAGCACTGTGTGCACAAATCTAACATGTAACTTTTTTCTTTTTTTTAAGTTTGTCATGGGAAGTGTGTCCTCAGTTCTATTTGGAGGTGTCAGAGCTGTTTTAGCAATGAAAGCCTCCTGTCCTGTCTTTTGAAAGTACCATCAGGGTAACTATGTACACACTTCTCTCACTGCTGAGGAGTTGTGGTTGGCGAGGACCCTTGCGTGGGGTGTGGTAGTGAATTTCATAGGTAGTGAGAGGGGGCAAAAATTAGGGCAGAGGGCATTCAGAACCTTCTGGAGGGTTACATGCTTCAAGGACTGCTGTTTGGTCTGTGAGAGCCGTGGTGAAAGTGCCATGGGGAGCCTCTGGGGGCCAATCCCTCCAGGGTGCAGAATCTGAAGGGATTCTCTTCTGGCATTCATCTGCATTCCATTCAGCCAAGCGGCAGCAGCAGCTCCGGCTTCATTACTGGTTGGGACATGATCAGAAATGGATACAGAATTTTGTGCTTTTAATTAGGAGCTACCTAATTACCTATAAGCTATAATCTGGATGTTTCTTTGATTCATTATTGCTCTCTGCCTAATTGGGTTAAACGGCTACTAAAAGTCAGAGCAATACTGACATCTAGTGGTGGTTCCAGTACATTTCCCTCCCCATTTTATCCACTTAAATAAATATAAAACCAAGCTGAGAAGAAAGCAGCAACCAGTAAAAGACTTTATGATGTATCAGAATTTCTGGTGATGAAAAGCCAATACTTTTTTTTTTTTTTTTTTTGCTATTATTTACTGTTTAGTATGTCCCAGGCACTATCTTGAACAATTTATTTTCACTCATTTAATCCTTATGATAACTCTGGGAAGTGCTATTTTCTCAATTTAAAGAAATGAGAAAAAGAAAAGAAGACTTGAGCCTTATTAAAATTAAGTAACTTGCTTGTAAGTGGTGGCATCATCATTCAAAGCCAGGTGAGTCAGACCTCACCGCCTGGGCCTGTCTGATGACAATTATAAATGTTACAAAACTATAACAACACTGTTCTTCAATTAGTTTACCATGAACCACAAAAAGCATTCGTTCATACATTTATTCATTAAATATTTCTTGAGGGTCTTCTATATTCAGGGCCATAATGGGAAGTATGATTATGAATATCACAGTCTCTCTGCCCTCCAGAAGTTCACTGAAGGTCACAGCATATTCATGCATCATTTTATCCAACAAATATCTGTACTAGTTACTTAGCCTGGGATGAACAAGTTGTCCCTTATACTGATGAAGCTTGTTATCTCATGAGTGAGACAGACAAACAAACAGGCAAAGATAATGTAGTGTTCTTTACTGCTATGACTGGGGAGAAGCAAAGGGTAATCTGAGAGCAGCGAGTTAGGGCCCTCAGGTTACCTTTGGGAAAAATCAGAAAAGGTTTCCAAAAGGACGAATAATAATGAAAAATAATTCCTTTTCTATATTAATTCTAACTAAAACTAAACCATACTTCTCAAAATAATTAAGCAACTGCTTGGTTTAATTTCAAATCATGGGGGGAAAAAACTCTTTAGAGAGAAAACCAAATATTTTAGGAAATATACAAAGAATATTTGTAAACATTTCGAGTCTGATTAGGTTCTAAAAGGCCAGCCAACTACCAAGTATTTACCAGATATGAGTTTAGGAAACAAGGAAGAGTCATTCTTACTTTACTTACTAATTTAGTTACTTATTCGGGCCACAAATATTTTTTAAGCATCTAAAATGTGTCTGGTATTGTGCTAACAACTGGAAGCACAATGTAGAGCAAAAACATCCAGTGCTGCTCACAAGGAGGTTCTAGTTCAGTTTAGCAGAGGGGACAGACACAA
The DNA here is from genome assembly GCF_004348235.1 of Phoca vitulina. NCBI lineage: Eukaryota > Metazoa > Chordata > Mammalia > Carnivora > Phocidae > Phoca > Phoca vitulina. The sequence goes on along the minus strand of NW_022589769.1, from coordinate 6,132,380 downwards.
AAGAGTGCCAATTTATATACAAATCATAAGGTTTCAAATTCTTACCGGTAATTAAATCTGAAGGTATTCTATCAGTCAAGAAGTCGACCACAAGTATTCGACTTGTTGCAAATATCACACCTCCTTGTGTGTAGACCTCATAGCGACTGTTACTTGTGATTTCATTTGTTACCCGGCGAGGGAGGTGTTCGACTCCTTCAATCTTCAGCTGATTGATAAAGTACTCCTAAATCAAACCAAATTTGATTAGTAGGCTGTTGAATACAGGGCAGTTTTTATTAGGTTGCAGGTCTTTGAATTTAAAACGAGAGACAATACACTTGAGGAATGTACAAACCAAGTTACTACTTTACGTTGATCCACCGATCATCTATATTTAACCAGGCTTTTATTTTTGTTTTGTTTTGGGGTTTGCACTAAGGAATCATTGCACTTGAGTTGTTATTAGCATTTTAACAACAAAAAAGGAGCTTTAAACCCTCGGTTAAAAGACTTCTGCTAGCTACAAAATACGTCCCGCCAAAGCCAGGTTTGCAGGCAAGCGAACTATGTGAGGACATCACAAGGAATCCTTTTCCCGGGTGGTATTTTAGACTGCTACTTCTGTCCCGATCCACCCCAGAGGGGATTTCATGTCAACGGCAACTTGGCCCTTTGTATCTTCAGTTGAACACTTCCTCTGCTGGGGGCCCTGCCTTGTGCTAGGCTCTATGTGGGGTACTGGGGATACCTAGACAAATCAGACAGATCTCCACCCTCAAGGAGTCTGTGCTCATTCTCTGCGGACATCTTCCTCCTGGCCACCTGCTCTAGCAAGGGGCTCATCAGACTCGTCGGAACAGATTGTGCCACCTCTCAATACCGAGCCCCCTGTCTTAGCAGAGGTGTATCCCCCTTCGGTCTTCAGTGTCCTCCATTCCTTAACCGCAGGTGCCCTTCCCCAACATCGTCAGCTTCCAGCTCCCGTCCCTTCTGACCCAATGCCCCTCTCCCCCCAGCTCCGGTGAACCCCCCCAGTCCTCCCCTTCCCTACAGGGCTCTCCCCAGCCCCAGCATCTCCTTTCACACCCCGCAATTACCCTGTGAGATTCCTCCATCCCCATCACTGATCCCACTCCTCCGACCCCAACAAGCCCCGTGATACCCAGCTTGGGGACTCCCTCACCGTTCCTGTCTGTATCCTTCTCTAGACATCCCTGTCCTCTTCAGGGACCTCCAATCCTTCTCTCCGCCCCCATTCTCCTCAAATGACTCCCCTGCTCCTCTCAGAGCCCCTCCATCCGTCTCAGTGTCCTTGCACCCGTGGCAGACACCTGCAACTGCCTTACGCAGACCCTTATTCAAAGCCCTCCCGTCCGTGTCAGGAACCTCCAGCCTCCTCGGGACCCTGCCTACCCTCTGTGTCCTCGAGCTGTGGCACGGACCCGCATCTGCCTCAGAGACCCCCGTTCAACGCCCTCCCCCCGGCGCCAGGGGCCGTCTCCGCTCTCAGAAGCGCCAGGGCCTGCATCCGTTCAGGAGGCCCCCAACGCTCTCGGGGTCCCCTCTGCCCCCCGCGCGGCCGGCCGCACCTCCTCGGCCGGCTGAGTGTTGAGCACCAGCACCAGGCACGCCGGGTGGCAGTGCAGCCGGAGGAAGTGGTAGAGGAGCCGGTCCGCGCCCAGCCCGCGGGCGCACACTACCAGCCCGTCCGCGTCCAGTAGTTCCAGCACCAGCTGCCGCTCATACTCCAGCAGCGGCGCCATAGCTGTCCGCCGAGCCGGCAGTCCCGGCTCCATGAGCGCCCTTCCGGGGCCGCGGCCGAGCTCGGCCGAAGAGAGCCGAGCCCCAGACGAGCGTCGGTCGAAGGAAGCCGTAAAGAGCCGAGCGCGAGCCGAGCGTAGGCCGCGCTCAGCCGAGGAGAGCCGAGCCGGAGGCGAGCCTGGGCCGAGCTCCGCCGAGGAGAGCCGAGCCCCAGACGAGCTTCGGTCGAAGGAAGCCGAAGGGAGCCGCGCCCGACAGGGTGAGAGCCCGCGGAGTTCAGCCCAAAGAGGAGAGTTGCAGCCGGGAGGAGCGCCGGCCGAACTTAGCCGAAGAGGAGCCGAGTGGGGCCGAAGATTCGCAGAGTCCGGAGGAGGTGCCAGCGCTCCTGACAGGTGTCATCTCCAAGCCTCAGGCTCCAGCCCCGAGGCTTTAGTGAACCCCCCTTGCTTTGTCCCTTCGGTCTGAGAGTTGGGCGGCCTGGATCTACAACGAGCACCCAAAGCTACCCAAAAGCAAGGAGAGGAGAACTAAACCCAAGGAGCGTAGTTCCCCGACCTTGGCAATGAAAATGCTAATTGTCAGTCTTCCAAGCGCGCCGAGAATTAATAGCCCCTGTTTCCTACGGTGAGGTTTGATTCTTCCTTTTGCAATTGGCCTCTGCCTCCCTGTTAACATTTTTTTTGGGGAATATCCAGAATAGTTTACTACTTTCAGGCTCTTGTTTCTCTCGAAAGGTCTTGAATAAAAAGTCGCAGCCAGGTGTCCCCGCAGCAGCCGCATCCTTTCTTCCACTAGAGGGACACCTTCGGAAGTTTTTGTTCTATACAAGGACCGTCTGATAACCCAACCAGAAGAATTGTTCTGTGTGGAAAATCCCTTTGCCCCCCAGCCTTCCTTGTTAGAAAATGAAAATCACTCGTTATTCCGTGACCTAGAAATAGCCACTGTAACATCATGAGCTGGATACCTTCAATCTTTTTTTGTTTTCTTTATATGTACACTCTCTCACCACACAGTTCTTCTATTGATTTGAGGCCATAAATAAGGCAGGGTTCCAACTTTGTCACTAACATTTGACAAACCTCCGAACATGGTATTTAGTATTCTACAAAATCCTTTCACACAGCTGATGAGATTTCTGTCATGAGGAGGTACCACGCTTATTCATCTAAGCCCTTATTTGTGGACATTTAGTTTGTTTCCAGCCCTCCACCCCATTATAAATAATTTTCACCGAATATTTTAGTACGTAAATTCAACCATGCCCCTAAGATACACTTAGAATGGGTAATTAGTGGGATAAAGAGAACAAACATAAGGCTTTTCATTACATTCGCAGTGCTACGTTACCCTCTAGAAAGCCTGTACCAATTTACATTCGCATCAGCAGTTTGCAAGAAGATCTATGCCGTTTCTGCTTAACCAGGATTTTACTTACATTTTGTCGAGATTAAAACAGCATGCAATAATTCCTGAATGCTGGTTGAATGGAAAGGTTTGCCTGCAATATTCTACATGCAGCATTTCCTAGGAAACAAGTATTAATCTCTCCAATTCTGAGAGTGGGAGAATGGAGCCTCAGGGAGGTTATATAACTTGGGCAAGGCCACTGAGCGAGTTGGTATATTGCTTAGGTTTAGCTCGGGACGTGGTAAGTGGGAACACAACACAACTTTAGGGTGTGCGTGTTGAAGTGACAATGAAGTTGAAACCTGATTCCCAAGCTGTGGTAGGCAGAATAATGGCTCCCCAAAGATATCCATGTCGTAATCCCTGGGACCTGTGAATATGTTATCTTCAGTGGCAAATGGGACTTTGCAGATGTGATTTCAAGATGGGGAGATTATCTTGGGTCATCCAGGTGGGCCCCGTGTCAATTACAAGGGTCCATATAAAGGAAGGACGGAGACAGGAGGGTCAGAATCAGAGAAAGAGATGTGGCAATGGAAGCAGAGGTTGGAGTGATGTAGGAGGGACCAAGAGCCAAGGAACGCAAACCTTAAAAGGCAAGAAAATGAATTCTACCCTAAAAGCTTCAGAAGGAACACGCAGCCTCGACAACCCACTTTGGACTTCTGACCCCCAGAACTGCAAGATAATGAACTGGTGTCATTTTAAGCCACTAAATTCATGTTAACTAGGTACAGCAACAATGGGAAACATAGACAATCATTCATTATTTCTACTACACTGAGCTTTAAGATGTCCCCAGGAGACCAAAACCAAACAGAAGAGAACTTAGATGGGAGTATATAGGGAAGCAGTAATTGTGGAGGGTGATTGGTCAACATATATGTAAAATGTAATTACCTGTATAGATATACACACGAAGATGTATTCACTCAAACATTTATAGGGCACCTGCCGTATGTCAGGCAATGTACCCAATGCTAGGGGTTCATCAGTGAACCAAGCAGGCGACATCTTCGTCACCATAGAACTTATATTCTAGCGGGAGCTTCTGTACAAAGATGTTTATATGTCAAATCATTTTGGGGACTATCATTATTTCTCAGATATTTCAGCTACATGTCCAATAGTAGGAGACTAATTAAAGCATGCATGCATCTCTAATAAGTGGGATATCATGTGGCAAGCTACCCAATACATGTGATTATATACTGAAGAAAGCAGTTACACGACATTAATATAGAGCACAGTCCCCTTTGTCTAAAAACATTAGCAAACAAACAATACTTTCCCATGCAGTCATGGGAGAGCTCTGGAACTGAATCTCTTAACAAAAGCAGTTGCTTCTGGGGAGTTGAAATGAGTGATTGGCCTCAGAGTAAGACCTTTATATTTTATTTTATTCCTTGCTATTCTGTTGGTTTTTCTTACCATGAGCTTATATTGCTTTTATAATAAAACCAAAACCAATACCAATTCCCAGGTGCTATATAAATACTTCATCAGCACTAACAATTATTAACTTGTGAATTCTAGATTTAATATGTGTGTGGTGGGCAACGCTTAATGCCAAAATTTGGTTTCTGGGGACATGGACTTAGAAATTCTCACAGATTCTGTCTCGACATTTTAGTTTTTTCCCTGGAAAAAGTTTTCAACTTAAGGTGATGGGATTCTTCTTCTTCTTCTTCCTCTTTTCCTGTGCCTCTGTCATAATAATTCTGCAAAACTTTCCTTATTTTCTAGATGGTTCTGATCCCCACAGCCACCTCCCCTCTAGGTCACTTTGTAAGTTTCAGTTTTTTGCCCACGAGAACACAGGGCAGGTGGTTGGCCTTTGGCCTTTGGCATTGGGCTGTGAATGAGATCAAGCATCATTTTCTCCTCTGACTCGAGATAGAACCCAGCATGCCTTGGTTAACCTTTAGCTTGACTTGTCCTGCAATTTCTCTTAGCAACCTCAGTCTTTCACATACCTATGTGGAATGCCTACTAAATACAGAAGATGGGTAAAGAGCGAACGCTTCCTGGGCTTAACTCCTGTCCTAGGGCCAGAATACCTTTGAGTCTCTCAGAGTTAGCTTGTGGTGGTTTAAAGGTTGGAAACTGAGCTTAGGTACCTACTAGCTGTGTGACCTCATGCAAGTTACTTAACCTCTCTGTGCCTGAGTTGCCTCATCTTTAAAATGGGGCTGATAGGGGTGCTTGGGGGGTGAAGTCAGTTGAGCGACTGACTCATGGTTTTGGCTTGGTCATGATCTCGGGGTTGTGAGATGGAGCCCCGCTCTCTCTTGCTCTCTCACTCTCTCTCTCACAAACGAATAGATCTTTAAAAAACATAGGGCTGGTAATAGGACCTACCTCATGTGATTGTTAGAGAGATTAATTGAGATGAAGAATATAGCAGGACATGAATATTCAACCAATTTTATTTTTTTGTTTTTTTATTTTTATTTTTCTTTTATTATTATTTTTAAAGATTTTATTTATTTATTTGACAGAGAGAGAGAGAGAGGGAACACAAGCAGGGGGAGTGGGAGAGGAGGAAGCAGGGAGCCCGATGCGGGGCTCAATCCCAGGTCCCTGGGATCATGACCTGAGCCGAAAGCAGACGCTTAACCGACTGAGCCACCCAGGCGCCCCAGTATTCAACCAATTTTAATTTAGAAACTTCATGACAACTCTTTTAAAACAATCCAACCCATCCTAGGACCTGAAGTACATGTACCCCTAAGGATTAACACCAAACATTCCCTCTTAATGCCAAGGAGCGTTTGATGCCTGGATCACCCCTGCCCTCTGATAAGGGGAAAGTAATCCGTAGTTGCTAACTTTTGGGGTCCAGTTTTAAAATGGTTAAAGATGATTATGAAAGGAAAAGAGAATTTCAGAAGTTTTACATGGAGGGATAAAGAGGGTGCAGGTCAAGAACTTGAAGGAAGATGGGGGTGTTAGGAGTGAAGAACAAGCAAGGAGGTTTCTAGGTGGGGCCCAAAGTCCTGGGACTGGCTCTCAGGGAAGGTGTCCAGCCCACGTTCTGGAAGGGCAGAACTGAGAGAATGGGTCCCCCGAGGCCACATGTCACAGTCTTGCTTGGCCAAGAACCCCCCATAAGGAGCCTACAGCTCCTTTCCAAGTCTGTACCCGAGGGTGGGGTTTGCTACTCATGGCCCAGCCAAGTTGACACATGAAATTAATCATAACACACAGAATTGCAATACATCTGCTGTATTAAAATTTCATGAGGAAGGCAATTAGGAAGAATTAGAGGAAATAATGTCTTAAAAGGTAATGAACAAAATGACTGAGAAACGCTGAGCTGGATTGTGCTTTTAATGATCATGTGGGTTAGGAAAACCACTCAGCTAGAGACAGATGGGCAAGTGACCTAACCATGGTAACGATACCCAAGGCGTATCTATCATAGGTTTGCAATGTGCAGACACTACGGCTAGATTTTTCCATGCATCTGCAGGGCACATTGCTAACCACTGTCCTGGCTCTAGCTTGCTCTGTTCAACTCTTTCCTCCCCCTATACGGGGATGGGGGCTCCCTCTACCGCCATGATCCTCCTTGGAGATCAAGGTGTCCTGGGGCATTATGAGGTGGTGTCCACTAACATAATAAGGTAGGTACTATTATTTTCCTTCCTTGGCCAGTGAAGAGAATAAGACATAGAGAGGGTAAGTAGCTTGTCCAAGGCCCCCAACTAAGTTGGAGCAAGGAGCACAGTCTACCTGACTTCTAAACCTGTGGATACCCCTCCCCCAACTGCCTCCTTAGATGCCTGCCCCTGGCAGCCCATGAATGCCATCCTGAGTCATTTAGACTTGAACATGTGGCTCATATGGTCCCCATCCTTTCCATGCATATGCATCCCTTTAACATAAACTCAAAACGCTCTTGGATCAATCCCTCATGATGACAGCAGGAGTTTTGTGTCTGTTGGTTGCAACAATACTTTTAAAAAGCTACTATGAATTCAGCAACAGTTTCAAATAGATTTGTAGTTTATTAATCCCGACAGTATCTAGAAGCATTTGAAAATTTTTAGTGTATGACCTTGAGAGGTCTGTTATGATTCTGTCTGAAGGCAAGGGATGGTACACACAGGATGGAGGAAGCCGTTGCAATACTTGTAGAATTTTGCTGGGGATCTGAGGTCCATGGGAGACCCACTGGTGTGGATCACTTACATTAATTCTCTGAAAATGAAGTCACCTGTGTACTAATACTGTATCATAAGTCCACTGAGAGAAGACTTGTATTTGGTTAACTAATTATTACTCATAGAGGCAGAGGGAATTTAATCATTAAACTAATCTCTCCTCTTGGAAATAAGGTCTTTTGATGACTGTGTAATTAAAATAAAAATATTTTTACTGTTTGACAAACCATTCATCATTAAAGGAAAAGGAAAAAAAAAGTAAGAATGAATCTGAACGTGAAAACCAATTACCTGCCCCTCTTTGCAAGGACATCTGAAAATGATAGTGGTTCTTATGGATTAGGCAATTAACCTTTTGTACGGATTTACGAGGAGCCCAGAGGAGGCTCTCCCCTGGGGAAAAAAAATACTTAAGTCAGGCAAGCTTTGTGAACTGTGTGTGTTTTCCTTATTTTTAGAGACATTCCTTTTCTCTTACTGCATCCTCCCTCTCAGAATGTATTCTGACAAGGGACAGAGGACTAGCCACATAATTTGTGGGATCCAGTGCAAAGGAAAATTCAGGGCATCCTGTTAAAAAAGTAATGGGAATTTCAAGATGGCAATAGCAGAACATTCAGCCAAGCCTGGAGCCCTTCTGAGCATGGGATCCTAGTGACTACACAAGCCCTGAAGATAGCCTTGACAAAGAGCTCTGACCTTGTGAATGACAAGGTTCTAAGAGCTGTTCATTTATGGGGTTCCTGGGTGGCTCAGTCAGTTAATTATCTGTCTTCAGCTCAGGTCATGATCCCTGGTCCTGGGATCGAGTTCCGCATCCGGCTCCCTGATCAGCGGGGAGTCTGCTTCTCCCTCTGCCCCTCCCCCTGCTTATGTTCTCACTCTTTCTCTCTCTCAAATAAATAAATAAAATCTTAAAAAAAAAAAGAGCCGTTTGTCTTTGTCACTAGACACTGCTGACACTGTTGTAATCCATTTGCTTGATTTGGAGTTAGTGTTTCTTGTGAGGAAGGGAAAGTAGGGGTAGTGATGGGGGGCGGGTGCATTTCCCTGGCATCTTGTCACAAGGAGACTTACACATAGACTTTTGGTGTTTTCTCCAAATATGGTTCTACCTAGTCTCATAGAAGCAGTCAGAGGAAGAAACAGGTGGAAGACAATAAATTTGGGTCTGATTTTTGGATCACATTGCTTGTAGTGACCTATGACAATCTTAAAAAGAAATAAACCATGTCATTTTCCTGTAGGAACTTGTCATTGGGGTGGAGCATGTATACAGAATTAAATCTACAAATTATAAGTAATAGCTAGTTATCATCCCAAGCATACATGCAAGAATATTATGATTACCAAAAAATCCTAATATTTTGTTGCAATCTGTCCCCCAAAGCCCTATGGTTTCTCATTAATCAAAAGCAATTGATTTTGTTAAGTGAAAAAAAGCAAAGTACAGAATGATGTGTAAGATATTTTTGTCAATATATATTTATGCTTGAATATACATAAAGAAAATCTGGCAAGATATATAAGAAGCTAAGACTGTTGGTTTTTTTATTGGAGGAAATTAGACAGATGGGAACAAGGAGGAGAGGGAGATGTTGTTCATTGTTTATCTTATATTTGTTATTTTGAACACCTTGGTTCAAAAATGTATTAAAAGTTAAATAAAATTAACATTAATAAAAATTGAATTCAATAAAAAATAAGACATCAAATATACATTGTGCTGCATTTTGGGGATAAGAGCATTAATTCATTAAATAAATGAAATTAAATTATAACCTATCAAAATATTTTTTCATAGCCTGGTCTTTTCCTGACCTCTTCTTTTTTTTTTTAATTTTATTTTATTATGTTATGTTAATCACCATACATTACATCATTAGTTTTTGATGTAGTGTTCCATGATTCATTGTTTGCGTATAACACCCAGTGCTCCATTCAATACGTGCCCTCCTTAATGCCCATCACCAGGCTAACCTATCCCCCCGCCCCCCTCCCCTCTAGAACCCTCAGTTTGTTTCTCAGAGTCCATAGTCTCTCATGGTTCGTCTCCCCCTCCGATTTCCCCCCCTTCATTTTTCCCTTCCTACTATCTTCTTCTTCTTCTTTTCTTTTTAACATACAATGTATTATTTGTTTCAGAGGTACAGGTCTGTGATTCAACAGTCTTACACAATTCACAGCACTCACCATAGCACATACCCTCCCCAATGTCTATCACCCAGGCACCCCATCCCTCCCACCCCCCACCACTCCAGCAACCCTCAGTTTGTTTCCTGAGACTAAGAATTCCTCATATCAGTGAGATCATATGATACATGTCCTGACCTCTTCTTAATTTGGAGTTTGCTTTTTATATTTTCCTAAGAAATGCCTTGGGGTGAAGGTGCTTTCTCAGTTAAAAAAAAAAAAAAGTTTCAGGAAATTCAAAGTTGATTTATTTCAAAAGTGGAATTTATTATTATTTAATGTAGATCTAATCATTGCCCGGTTTTACCTGCACAGGGAGATAGGTTATACAGCATTGACATTTAGAGTCAGGAATTATGTTTCGAAGTCAAGACAAGTGCTTGGAACGACAGAAGGAGGAAATAGTTTGATAGTTTACCTATCATTTCAGTGGAAGAAAGGTTGTGAAATAGCTTATTCATGGGAATTACTCTTTAAGACAAATACATCACAAGGTTGGTTCTTTACTCAATCTGGAAAAAAGAAAGTAAATAGCATTCTTTCTTCTTTTCCTCTCCTGTGCCACTTTCCGATGAATCCTTGATTTTTTTTTTTTTAAACCATGAGTTTCATCGAAGAATGTGAAGGTCCGTCAGTGTAGTGGATGCTATGCTGTGCCACCCAGATAGAGCCCTGCGGCCCACATTCCATTCAAAATGGAAACATTAATTCCCCCGTCTGCTGGAAACTTTGAGGGAAAACAGTTCTTGTCCTAGCCTCTAAGACTTGCTTTCAACTGAAGAGTGCCACTTCTTCCTGGGGCTAGCCAGGTGCAATTGGAATGGACATATTTGATGGTTGGCCGAGCCCCGCATTGGTTTCTTGGCTATCAGTGTGCACGGGCGGGGCTGGGAGACTAACTGGCTTCATCGAGGGACCTCCATGCTTCATGTTCTCTAGATATTTTCTCTTGGTCACGTTTGTTTCTTGGGAGAAGAATCCACCAGTGTTCTACCCGGGGACACAAAGTCTGGCTTCCAGAGCTCTGGGACTTGGCTGGGAGGTTGCTGCAGAAGAAAGTCTAATACTGGTCATGCCTTTCCTCTGGCTCTGGTGGAACTGATCATTTCCACTTTAATATGCTTCTGCTGGTCTGGGGGCAGTTTTCATACATATCATTTCTCCTTCTTAGGGGTTCATTTCAAATCTGGAATGGATGTTAGATTTTATCAAATATTTTTCAGCATCTGTTGATATGATCATGATTTTTTCCCTTTGATCTATTGAAGAAATACGTTGAATTTTAGATTTCCTAGTATTAATCCATTCTTGATTTCCACAGTTATTTTAGTTAATTAGCTAGCAGCACTTTTTGAAAGTCCATGGATGTGCGTCTATGGGGTGTAAACACCGTAGCCCAGAGAAGTTCCATTCCAAAGAGTTTCACTGGCAAAAGCATGGGCTCTAAAACCAGAGAGCCATGCCTTGGAGTCCTTACTTCTGCATCTTACCAACTTTATGGCTGTAGGCAAGTTTCTTGAGCCTCAGACTTTTCACTTGTAAAACGAGAGTACAGAAATGAAAGGTAAATCGTGGAAATGTTTTGAGTATTAGCTGAGTTACCCGACACATAGTCAGAGCTCAGCAAATATTAGGGGAAGGATATTTCTGAATGAAGTGGATGTCTGCAAGAGCAGAGCAATTTGGTAACCATAGATGTCCAAAAGACAGTGTGTAGATAATTTTTTGAGGGTGAGCTACAGCTTTAAAGAACTGTATTTTAAATCAAATTGTCAGCACTCTGATAAAATACACATTTCTCTCCCAAACTTTTTATTCACCACACATTTTATTTCAAACACCAGTTACATATTAAATTATATTATTAAAATTAAATAAAGAAAATATATTTGGATGAAACTTTCATTTCTTTCCCCAGGAAATTACTATGGTCCCAAAGAAAGAAGACTGTAATGAAATAAATGGAAATTGAATATTAACTTTTTGGGTGAATTTATTCTGAGTTAGCAATAAATCCAAGGGAAAGAACTGAAGAATAAATGTATAGATTCAACCCAGTTAAAATACGGATGCATTTTAGATTTTATGTATGTGTGTGTATTGTATTGATCTATATAACATATAGATCAATGAGTTCGTGCTTTGCCAATATGTAGCACATAGAGTATGTGTGAATATAACTGCAAAAACTTAATCATGATTTGTGTGCATGTAACAATTAGTATGCTTTATTATTTTTGTTCCAATTGACTTGCATAAGTACAGATTTCCACCTTGATGGAATCAGTAATAGATCATATAGGCTTTGTCATCTTTTCATGTGCTATTCTCGAACATAACTCCACAAATATAGATGGTGTTTACCATCTTTTTGGGATGTGAGCAATTGCTTGTTTATTTTGATGAAAGAAATAAATTACCTTCCCATAACATCAGAGCGAGTTCCTAATCTTGTTAGATAATGAATTTAAAAGACTCCAAAATGATTCAAGACTAGTTAATAGCATCTTAATTATCTCACATCATTTCAGGAAAAACAAAACATCCCCCTGGGGTATATTTTGTCTTGGTAGGAATAATGACTGATGAAGGTCTAAGGAATAGGCGTGTATCCGTGTAACAGATTCTTTAAAAAGAAACACAGCTGAATCAGATCGGTTGATTGGACTCTGGCAAAGTAGCTGGTTGGAGGAGAGAGGGGAAACATGCATTGCAGGAGGAAGAGAGATGATACATGTTAGGGACAGAGTAGACAAAGCCAGTAAAGGAACTGGTTTCCTCTCTAATAGAGCAAGATTAAACAGTTTAATTCTTTGGGAGGAGTTTCCCTTTCAGGGTGAGGAGAGGAAAAAAGTGGGAGAAAGCCTGCCCAAAATTGAATGAGGAGGGGAGTGAATCATGTTTTAACTCAAGCTCTGAGCCTGACAGACACACCACTAGGACCCAGACACAATGGCTTTGATGTCACTGCTCATCACTGCAGATGTGCGAGCACACAAGAAACCAAGTGACATATGAAAGTGTAGCTGATTTAAAAAGAGTGGGATCAAACTCAGCAATCAGAACAAAAATCACCTTGTGAACTAGAGGTGTTGCAAGAGATGGGAAAATACTCAAATTTTAGAATTTTTCTAAATTATATTGTAACAATTCTTCGGAGCATTACATTTGGAAACATTACATTTGTGGGTGGTCTTACAGAGGAAATAGGTGGAGATCCAAAGGATTGTATGGAGAGAAAATAACACAATGGGTAAATTAAAATCTGCAATGGACCCAATTGTCTATTTATGGGTTGTTTATTGCAGAAAATGCAACCAGTGCCATGGGAGACATGCTTAAAAATGTCTCCCAAAACTCAAAGGAAGAGGACAAAGACTTGAACACGGACTTAAGGGAAAGATAAAAGAAATGTAAAACAGAGGGAGAAGAATGAGAAGAATTTCAGAAAGAACAAACAGCATATAGAGAAGGAATAATTCAAATGAATAATAGAGATGCCTTTTTTTTTTTAGCTGAATAAGTAAGGACTTACATGCTAAATTTATGGTTTACTGAGCACAGACCAAAACAAACTCATGAAAATAGACTAGCGAAGAGTATAACCCACACAGCATCAAGGCTAAGAGGGTTTTATGCTTGATTTTTTCAGAGGTATCAGTAGAAGGAGTTTGTAGAATCACAACAGTACCACCATATGGTCAGTGACTGTAAGGTGTACCCCAATTCCAAAAGGCAGAACCATGTGCTAAAAAGTTCATCTTCAAATCAAACAGACTTCTCTGATGAAATGTTTGAATTTTGAGGAGAAGAAAAAGAATATGATGGGCATTCAGACAGGAAAAAAAGACTACTTACTAAGAAAAAAAAATACAGCTAAGATTTTTCTTATCTGCAAAACCAGTGATCAAAGACAATGATATGGCTCCTCTCTTGTTCATGTGGAAATGCAAGAGACAATCTCAGACACGATCAAGAAGTATACTTTAACATACTCTTCCTGAAAGTATTTGCCATCATACTCCAGACAACTAAGAAATGAATCAAATTATGGAAATTAAGAATGTGGAATTCATGGTATAAAATAACTGCTTGCACTAAATCTAAATTAATCTTGCTAATATAGCTATAAAGCAAAGCAAATATTTTTAAAAATCTTTCAAGAGAAGCATGTGGGGTGCCTGGGTGGCTCAGTTGTTAAGTGTCTGCCTTCAGCTCAGGTCATGATCCCAGGGTCCTGGGATAGAGTCCGGCATCGGGCTCTCTGCTCAGTGGGAAGCCTGCTTCTCCCTCTCCCACTCCCCCTGCTTGTGTTCCCTCTTCACTGTGTCTCTCTCTGTCAAATAGATAAATAAAATCTTTAAAAAAAATAAAGAGAAGCATGTAATGTATAAATATATTAATCAGGGATCTCTAGAGAAATGAAACCAATAAGGTGTGTGCATGCGTGTGTGTGTGCATGTGTGTATGTTTATAGATCCAAGAAAGATGGAGGAAAGCCTATCGTACAATTTCAGTCCAAAGGCTGGCAGCCTAGAGATCAAGTAGAGTCGATAATGTAGATGAGGTCCAAAGGCAGTCTGTTGGAGACTTTTCTCTTACTCATGGGAAGGTCATTCTTTTTCTATTGAAGGCTTCTATTTAAGCCTTCAATTGATTGGATTAGTCCCCCTGACATTATGGAAGACAATCTGTTTTACTCTATTGATTAAGATGTTAATCTTGTCCAAAGTCACCCTTGCAGAAACACCCACAATAATGTTTGACCAAATATCTGGGTACCTCATGGCCCTATGAAGTTGACACATAAAGTTAACCGTCACAGCAAAAACAAGGCAGAGGATCATAGGGGAAAAGAGGAAAAAATGAAACAAGATGAAACCAGAGAGGTAGACAAACCATAAGAGACTCAATCTCAGGAAACAAACAGAGGGTTGCTGGAGTGGAGGGCGGTGGGAGGGATGGGGTGGCTGGGTGATGGACATTGGGGAGGTTATGTGCTGTGGTGAGTGCTGATGGACATTGGGGAGGTTATGTGTTGTGCTAAGCACTGTGTGTTGTATAACACTGATGAATCACAGACCTGTACCCCTGAAACAAATAATATATTATATGTTAATAATAATAATTTAAAAAAGTACTTTAATGATGATAACCAAGATCTACGATGACAAATCATATCCATAATGCTGGGAAACACTGAGAAGTGGAGTGAAGGAAAGAAGTACATACAGTGGTGTGCTGGTAAACCAATTCTCTGCAAAATAAGCACTGTGATGTTGCCAAATGTTGAGGTGGGAAGAGATGTGTACAATCAGCTGTGTGAGCCAGTAAAAGATGCCTCCTGCACACCCTATCCATGCATATGTGCGTATACACTGAATTTTCACCTACTTTACCTCTCATTCATGCTTCGTTTTTGATTTGCATTTGTCTGATAGATCTTCCTCTATTATTTTAAGCTTGCTTTTTGGTATATATATCTTAATCAAAATAGAGATTTATTTTTTAAGACCTTATTTGAAATTCCTAACCATTTGACAGGGAAATGTAACCCATTCATATTTATTGGCACAATCAGCATGTCTGGTCTTTTTTTTTTTTTTTTTTTTTAATTTGAGTACTGTGAATACAGCGTTACATTAGTTTTCAGTGTACAACATAGTGATTCAACAAGTTTATACAGTATGCTATGGTCACCACAAGTGTAGTTACCATCTATTACCATTCAATACTATTACAATACCGTTGACTATATTTCCTATGCTATACCTTTCATTCCCATGAATTACTCATGCCATAATTGGAAGCCTCCAACTCCCCTTCACCAATTTTGCCTATCCTCCAACCCCCCTTCCCTCTGGCAACCATCAGTTTGCTTTCTGTATTTACAGGTCTGATTCTCCTTTTTGTTTGTTTGTTTTTTCATTTGTTTTTAGATTCTACATGTAAGTGAAATCATATGGTATTTGTCTTTCTCTGACTTACTTCACTTAGCATAATACCCTCTAGGTCCATCCATATTGTCACACATGGCAATAGTTCATCCTTTTTAATGGCGAAGTAATATTCCATTGTGTATATTGGCATGTTTAGTCTTATATCTGATATTTTGTCTTATGGTTACTGATTTTGTACTTCTATCTTTCAAAAAATTGATTTTCATTGCTTTTTTCCCCCTTCTCTATATTCTTGAGGGTTTTCCAAGTTCTCTATAACACAATTTTCTACAATATTCTTTCTGTTTTAAACTATCTCCAACTGTCTCCAATGTGGATTTTAATTATCCTATTAGGGTTAGATTTCCTTGAATTCTTTTAAAATTTTATTTGGCTTTTTTTTTTTTTTTTTAACACATTTTTGCCTTCAACTCTTGTGGCTTCCTACTTGTGTTTCATAGAGGAATCTTCATTTTCTTCCTATTTGTTTATCTATCTGTCTATCAATTGATAAAAATTAGTTGCTATTTACCAGTGAGTATTTTTTAAAAATTTTGTTTGTTTCTTTTAGAAGATCATTGTTAAGTTCTGTATTTCCTCCAAGTCTTGGGTAATGTTCTCTTTCCTTATGCTTTAGTACCTTTTTATAGCCTCAAATGTGAACCATAATTTTAAGGAACCAAATCTTTGCCTCATTTAATTAACTATTCCACCTAAATATTTCTGATGGATAATAAGATCTGTGATAGTTTATGACAATGTATTTTAGGTCCTAGTTGCAGAGCACTTAAAAGAAAGTACATTCTGTGTGTTTTTTGAAGTCCTGGTATAAAAGTAGCTTTAAAACAATTCATGATCTATACAACTACTTACTTTCATCTACTGAGAAGAAAGTATAGATATAAGAGAGATTATTAGAAATTTATATAGATGGACTCTCTCTCCCTCCCTCTCTAAAAAAAAAAAAGAAATTTATATCGATGGAAAATATTTGGTATAAAAATGGCCTCATTTTGTTAGTAATATTTATTCAATCAGAAAAATTAAGTTTTATTTGAGGCTTTCCCAATATCCAAATTAAAGTTTGATATTTTAATCTGAATTCATAAGATTTAGGGTTTTAAGAACAAAAAAAAGCACTTTAGATATTTACAAATCGGTTTAGTGAAGAAATCTCGAAAGAAAAGCAATGCTTATTCACAGTTCTTCTGCCTCTTTCTGCCTTTCTCAGGAACAGTGAATTTTAAGTGCATTAGCACCAATATCTATGCTCATATATCAGACTTAGCAAGCCCCTTGTAAAAGTGGAAACGAATTCATATAAGATGTATGCAGTTTTCCAAATGTTGTTTGTTTCTAAGTGTTCCTATAGAGAAATGTGAGAGGTGCCTATTTTTACAGTCTTAGAAGGCACATACATTTTGGGCTCCGGGAGTGAGAAACACCTGCTGGTGTAGAAAGAGCCAAAGATACTCTATTTTGTCTTCAGAAGAGCTATCAATATTCCACAAGAGCACCTGTGCTGAGAATTAGTCAGTTTTTGCTCTCAGATACCCTACCGTGTGATTCTCCACAATCGTAATTCCTTCTTGGTGCCAGTGTGCAGGCGACGTGTGCTTCATTAATGGACTTAGCATTAAATATCATTATTCTATATCTGGAGGAATTTCTGCCAACATGCACTTGGTGAACGTGACCCAGAAGTTCCTCTCAATTCGCTGCTTTGGGGTAGCTCAGTATCTAAAGTGGCAGTGGGCTCTGGGGAAGGAACATGGACTTCAGTCATGTACATCTGGACTGAGGTCCAGCCTTGCTTTAATTAACAGTGTGGCCTTGGTAAGTCACATGGTGCATCATTTATTAAACAATTTGTCTTAAGTCGGATTCACCAGGAATAGAACCTGAGCTGAGGATTCCCCTATATATCATGGGGGAGAAGTTGGAGAAGCAGAACCACAAGGAGTAATATGGAAGGAGGGACTTACTAGAGGGCTGAAAACTGGAAGAACTGAGAAATTATAACCAGGAACCACTTATTCTGAGTCTCTTTTGCCTTATCTATAAATTTGGGATAATGATACCTTCTTTTGAAACGTGCTAAACAGTGCAGAGTGGGTGCTCAAAAAAGTAAATTTCCTTACACAGCTAAAGCAGGCTCTAGGCAAAGCCATTAACTAGGTCAGTGGCTCCCAGAATTTCATTTTACAGACTGACACAGTAACTTTAAAAAATGGGGAAAGTTACGGGCGGCTGCCAACCTTTTATTTTGCCAAGTTAGGACATTAGATAAGCAATTACTATGATTACTATCAAGTCATAAAAGAAATGACATTTTAAAACAAAAAAAAAAATGTAGGAAGGCCATTTATTATCGTCAATCTTAGCAATAATGAGGGATCGTGTTGTCAATTCAGCTTTATAATGACATGTTCTTTGTTTTTCCTCTTTTACCACAGTTCAGTGAACAGTGTCACGAGCAGGCCTTGGTACACAAGTGCATTTTGAGAACAACTGGACTGTGTTGCACCTGAGTGTGTCTCCTTTCCACTCATCTGCATCCCTATTCCTCTCTGCTTCCTCCTCATTGGTTTGCAAGAATTCTGTTGCCTTTTTTCCCCCTCTTGGGAGTATCCCACTGTGATAATCACTACTTCCCATCCTTCCCCTCTTCCCGGACAGAGAAAAGACTACATTTCCCAGCCTTCCATGGTTGATAAAGCCATGTGACTAGTTCTGGCCAATGGGTTGAGGGTAGAAGGGTCATCTGACACTCCTGGGTGAAAGCATTTAAGAGTCAGTGTGTGATTCTCCATGTTCTTTCTCCCTTCACAGAGAAGCATCTATTGAAGTGGAAATGCCATGGAAGTAGCTACCACCTGGAGGGCAGCTTCCCCAGAAAGCTGCCCAGACTTCGAGCTTTGCAGGAACAAGAAATAAACTCATGTAAAACCCCTGAGATTTTGGTGTTGCTTATTACTGACTGCAGCATAACTTGGTCCACTAACCAGCATCAAGAGTGGATGGACACAAGCAAATTCACATCCGATTTTGTAAATAATTACTACACAGAAATTACCGTCTGGAAAGAAAGTAATACATGATTTTCAATTTTTTTTAAAACTCCAATATTTTCTTCTCTCCGATCCATACTGGGAACCTATGTTGAATTCTTCCATTAAAGATCTAAATTAAAATCACGTAAGTTGGTGGAAAAAAATTCAGCCATCCTTGAATCTCCTTTATTACTGACCAAATGTGTTTTTAAAGCTGCCTTTTTTTCTGGGCATTCTCAGAGAATCTGGATAAATATCTTCCGTCTTGCATTTTCTCCTGGGTCTTGTTATTCTTTTAATGTTCTTGTTACATAAGGTGCCGGGTAAATACAGCATGATATGTTAGTTTAGGTTGTTTTCCAAACAGTGCAATCGACACTCCTCTTGTTAACTTGATTCAAGCAAGCAACCAAGACCATTTGGATATATAGATATAATTAAATTGTTGATTAATTCTTATTTGTTCTTTAGGCATATATGTGCATCTATTGAATTCTGGCCCTTGTAAAAACAGATGAAAGATGGGGGATGTGTGCCTGAAGTTCAGGATGCCTTGAGGTCATGGAAAGGACTTTGGGTTTGATTCTGAAAACGGGGGCTGCCTTCTCACATCCTCATAAGTAGCAAGTTCTGAGAGTCATCCTAATTGGACATTGAAACATTCTGGCTAGAGGAATAGAATAGTGTTGATTGGCCAGGCCTCAGTCACATGCTAACTCCTGAACCAATCCAAGGACAGCCTGACTATTTTTGTTAATAAAGTTTTATTGGAGCACAGCCACGTCCATTCGTTTAGAGTGTTGCCTATGGCTTCTTTGAAGCTGCAATGGCAGAGTTGAGTGATTGTCACAGAGACCATAGGGCCCAGGAAGTCTAAAATGTTTATTGTCTGGCTATTTCTAGGAAACAGTTTGCCAACCCCAGGGCCAGGGATGTACTAGTTTGCTCTGGCTGACAACAAAATCATAGACCAAGTGGAGTAAACAACAGAAATTTACAGTCTTATAATTCTGGAAGCCAGAAATCTGAGACCAAGGTGTCAGCAGCTTGGTTTCTTCTGAGGCCTCTCTTCTGGGCTTGTAGATGGCTGTCTTCTCCTTTTCTTATAAGGATGCCAATCATATTAAATTAGGGCCCACCCTTTTAATGATCTCATTTTAAATTAATTACCTCTTTAAAGACCCTATCTCCAAATACAGTCACATTCTGAAGCCCTAGGGGTTGGGAGTCCAACATATGAATTTGTGGGGGAGGCTGGTGGGTGGGGGGACATAATTCAGCCCACAACAAGGAGAATATGGGCTCTGATTACTTGTGGCTGGGTCACATGTTCCACTGGGCGGGGGGGGGGGGGGGGTGTGTGTGGCGCTGACAATGGGGAGAGGTAATTTTCAAGTGGAAACCAGGATGCTATCACCAAACTATAGGAGAATGGATGCTGGTTGGTAAGAAAAATTGTCCAGTGATATGTTACCATTGCTTTGAATCCTCTAGAAGAGGAAAATGTATGGGTCCACTGGAAAGAACTCTGAAGAAAAAATTCATGTTTGGCTATGGAGTGAACTGACCCACTGTAGAGATAATGAATCAAAATAATATCTTAGAGGACAAAATATATACAACTATCTTTAAATGCAAAGTAAATAGCAAAACCGAAATCCATAAACACAAAAACATTTTTTTTTTTTTTGCCACACAATTTTGAACGATTGTCTATGAAAGGTCTGGCATTAAAGATCAAGGGAATGTGGAAAATGTACAAGATAAAGCACTCACAAATTGAGGATTTACATTAATTACATGGATCTCTGCCAGGACCTGGAAGTCCATGTTAGCAAGTTAGCAGTGGTTCTTATAATGGTAGACATGGACGGGCATACTGCCAAGAAAGGAATAAAAAAAATCAGGCAAAAGGTACAGTTTGCTATGTCTCGGAAAGGAATTCGTGAGCCAAAAGCCAGAAAGGAAAAAACAAGAATGACTCAGTTCCCAGTGGCTTTTTTCCTTCACAGTCTCTATGAAGAAAATCATCCAAATAAATTAGGAATGAGCCAGTGTAGGTGTTCTCAAAGTGTATTTCCCAGAGCATCAGGATCAGCATTACCTGGGACTTGTTAGCAATGCAGATCCTTAGGCTTTCCCTCAGAATGACCAAATCAGGAATCTGTTTTAACAAACCCTCCAGTGAGTCTGGTGTATGCCAAAGTTTGAGAATCACTGAACTAGTGAATTCACCCACACTCAGAGTGAAATCTTTAAAGTGAGCAATTGCTGTATCAGTTAAGATAATGTTCAGCAGCGGCATATAAAAGAGAACCAAAATAACAGTGGCTTAAATATGATAGATGTTTATTTTTCTTATATATAGAAGTCCAGAGGTAAGAGTTTAGAACTGGTAGTGTGGCTTCATGGCCATCAAAGGACCTATATACACACACACACATATATATATTTTTTTGCTTCACTAAAATGTAGGCCATCATAGTCAAAGTGCCTCATGGTTCAAAATGGCTGCTGGAACTCCTGCGATCACATCAGCTTTTCCAAGCAAGAGGTAGGAAGCAAGGGGGAAAGAAAAACAGTAATCTAGATGAATCAGCCTTCTTTAAGAAGCCTCCCTGGAAACTCTATCCAACAACTTATTCTTATATAATATTGACTAACTCTAGTGGTGATAGAGGTCAGGAAACACTCCTTCTGCTGGTCACATTGCCATGTGAAATAAAATTGGGGTTCTTTTAGTAGAGAAGAGAAGAAATAAAAATGGGAAGGCAGTTAGCAGTCTCTCTTATAGTTGCAAAATGACTCAGCCTTAGGGCATGGTAAGCGGGAGTGGGAGGTGTGTCCAGGGAGGAGGATAGCAGCTCTCCTTCTCCTCACTTTCCCAGAAAGGTAATAAAGATTTGAACAGAGAGATTCGGAGAAGAAGTTTTCAGGGAGAATTCCGGGCCTGAGGTTGGGCAAATCAGATCAAGAGTGGGGAGGATGGCACCTAAAGGATTTTGCCACTTGTGTTTAGATGTGGCTTCCTTTTGCTACTCAAAGGAAAGCCTGAGCAGTGAGGACTTGAAAGTTTCCCTTCTTATATTGAAGTTTCCTTCTGCAACTGACCCAGGTCTTCAGTAAAGAATGTCACAACCCAGCACCTTCACACTTCATGGCGGTGGCCTTGGGGAGAATGAAGGACACGGCAACAAGGGGAAGAGAAGGATTTCAGGGCAGGCTGACTCAAGAGTGACCATTATGCATTACAAAATAACATCAATAACTTAAAAAGTAACTTAAAAAATGAACTCAGTTGAATTAGCTGACAACCACACTCTTTACCCTTCCACCTTTCTTCCTTTTTTTTTCTGCCTGGTGTATATGGATGTGATATCTGGAGCTCTAGCAGCCATTTTTGACCATGAGGCAACACTAGGATGGAAGCCATCTCTGAAGGATAACAGTGTAGAAAGAAAGGAAAAGCTCAATTTTGAGAGGTACATCTACTTCTAGCCTTGGTCTATCTCTGGACTTCTTTTATGTATGAAAAACAACAACAACAACAAAACCCTGAGTTTGTTTAAGCCACTTGTATCTTTTAGGGATTTGTCACAAGCTGCTGAATGCAATTCCTAACTGGTAAGAGACCTCTTTTGCCCTTTAGGAGTGTGATGTGCTTATAGGCACATTAAGCACTGTTTTAATTAGTGTGAAAAACTGCAGTTTTTTATTAAGAGGGTGAGTTAGACTGTAACATTATGCTAGGAATATCAGCAATAGGCATTTGTAGTATGCTCTGGGGATAGCTGTGGACTGTCGCTACCCTAATAGGAGGTGACACGTCCAGTTGCAGCCAGGATCTTGGTGGCAGCTGCAGGATCAGTGTTCTCTGATTTGCTCATTGTTTGAGAGCCGTGCAAAGTGGGTGAACTGGTAATAACACTCACGCTGCATGTGAGAGACTTTCATGCATAAAATAAGATGATTTCTTTAAGCAGAAGCGGTGCATGTCAACATGGGAACCAGGCCATAGGGCACTTGAGTAGAGACATACGCACGAGAAACTGGGAATAAAACATGATGGGAGAACTCATTGTAGGTATCCGGCCTGTGGCCAGGTTTCTTCTTCCCTAAAACAGTGGAGGTGAGCTCAGATGACAACATTAGGTGGAGAGGGATAAGTGGACTTAGCTTCTAGAACTTCTTGTAAAGTGCTTCTCCTGCATTCTCTACAGGGTGGCTAAGTCTAAGGGCTGCTTGGGGTGGGGGAGGGGATGGTGGTGACAATGAGTACATTGAGTGACAATGAGAAACACTGGTGTATCTAGTGTGGTAGATTACATTATTGGTCCCCATTCTTCACTCTGACCCCAGTTTTTGACTTTGGGTTCAGCCATATCATTTGCTTTGGCCAATGGGATGTTGGAGCTTGTGGTGTGAGCAGAGGTTTGCAATGTGATTGTGGAGTTGGACCTGTTCTCTTGCATTTTATTTTATTTTTATTTTAAGATTTTATTTATTTGGCAGAGAGAGAGAGAGCATAAGCAGGGGGAGCAGGAGAGGGAGAAGCAGGCTCTCCGCTGAGCAAGGAGCCCGATGCGGGACTTGATCCCAGGACCCTGGGATCATGACCTGAACTGAAGGCAGAGGCCCAACCGACTGAGCCACCCAGGGGCCCCTCTCTTGCATTTTGGTAGCCATGAAACCCACTAGCCCTTCGGTTTGGACCCGTGGAGCCAACCTGAACCGAACCTACAGCCTGGAGCAGAGACACCTAGTCAATTGCAGATGGAATCAGCCAAAGAACATTCCATCTGCGGACCCACGAGCACACGAAGAAATGCCTTTTTTTTTTTCTTGTAAGCCACTGAGATCTATGCAGCGTTACTGTGGCAATAATTTTCTGACACACCTGGGGTTCCCTTACAGTGGATCCCTGATCTCTCAAAAACAATGATTTCCACTTTTGAAACCGGGGTACACTGTGACAAAATTACCCCCAGGTTTTACTTTAAACCCGACAGAATCATCATCTCGGATGTATAGCCTACCTTGCCGTTATTTCTAGCTCTGGTCCAATTCCGTCGGTGGCCACCACTGAGATTGAAGTGGACTGTAATTTCATCAGGATGTTTGGATGCCTGGTGGCTTTTGGATGTTTTAACTCCCGCCCTGTGCTGGCGTTCCTTTGAAGACGTGACTTAGTGGGGCTTTCCTTCCAGCCTCTCTGCGATTGGAAGGCTTTCCGGCTGGTGTGGGAATCCACAGGCTCTGGGTTAATGGGGTTGTCCAGTAATGCTTGTTAAGTCAGATGTGAGTTTTTACTTTAATTAATTAAGTGTCATTTGGTATGCGCTCTTGCTTCGCTTACTGTGAGCAGGATGTGAAGTGAAAATCAGCTCTTTGCCAGGATTCTTTTTCCTCTATGTCTTCAAATGTATGTAAATATCTCAAGAATTGGCTCAGTGTAGACAAAACAGTTTTGCTTCCGATGTTTTTGATGTCACGTAGATACAACCACATTATAGCATCTTTGAAGAGTCATTTTGAAGAAATTCTTCAAAGGAATCGCTGACGCATTGGTTTCTAAGAGCAGTTACTATTTATCACAGAGTTTTATGGCCTTAAAGCATTTTGTGTGCAGTAGAGAAAAGTAGCATTAAAATACATTATACTTAAAAATGCAATCAGTGAGTAGTCAAATGAACAAATGTATTTAAACCCTAACCAATAAAACACAAGAGCATGATATATCGATCTTGCCTTTCCTTCTAAGCATGAGTATAACTTAAAAGAAAATTCTCAATTAAATTCAAAATCACAATAACCATAATTTATGACTGGATATTGTGTCGTGGTCCTGAAAGACGGCAGTCTGGGAAGGGAAGGATGGCATTTGCATACCACATTTTTAAAAGACAGAATTGTCAAAGCCCAAATAAGCTGAGCTTTATCTTCTTGCAGTTTTTATATTAAGGAGCCAAGCTTTTTAAATTTCCTAAATGCTTCTCTCGCAGTGAGGTGTTAGAGAACCTCATTTGTGTCGAAAGACAGTGGATTGGGGCTTTATCCCCTGTGGGCCAGGATTCCCTGCCTCCCCACCTCCGGGCTCGTTACCGTCCAACACTTTACTATTAGAAGTGTGGCTCAAGGCGTGCGCAGTACTGGCTTACCTGGGGGCTTGGGAGAAATGCAGAATCTCAAGCTCTGCCCCAGAATTACTGTATCAGAATCTGCATTTTAACACGATCCCAGAGGACTTGTGTGCACGCTAAGGGGAAGGGCCAGAATCGATCTTCTTTTTTTAAAGATTTTATTTATTTATTTATTTATTTATTTATTTATTTATTTATTTAAAATGAGAGAGAGCAAGCACAAGCAGGGGAGCAGCAGAGGGAGAGGGAGAAGCAGACTCCCAGCTGAGCAGGGAGGCTGATGCGGGGCTCGATCCCAGGACCCCGGGATCATGACCCTGAGCCGAAGGCAGATGCTCAATGCCTGAGCCACCCAGGCGCCCCCAGAACCTATCTTTATCTCAGTTGCCAGAAAAAGGCTGGCATATCAGCCTCATCACCCTTTAGGGGCCTGTTATGCTCATGGCCCCCCACTCCCCCATTCTGGAAGGATGTCTTTTTTTTTTTTTTTTTTTTGAGAGAGAGCGAGCACGGGCCACCGGTGGGGGGGGGGGGGCGGTGGGCAGAAGGAGAGGGAGAGAGAGAATCTCAAGCAGGCGCCATGCCCACATGGAGCCCAACATGGGGCTTGATCTCAGACCCTGAGATCATGACCTCAGCCAAAATCAAGAGTCGTTGCTTAACTGACTGAGCCCCCCAGGCGCCCCTAGAAGGATGTCTTTAAATGTCAGGTTCACTGAGACAAATGCTCAGTCACATCCCTTGATTCGTGGAGCCCTCCAACAGGGAGGGAGAGAACGTACACTTGGCTGTCAGTCCTGAAGGAGGTCTGCTACGCGGGTGAGGGAACCGCCCCCTGAGTGCAGATGACTTTGTGTAGAGGAGAACTTGGCCTGAGGGGGCCTGGCTTGGGGCGGAGGGAGCCACGTTGCAACTAGCACAGGGCGCGGAACTGGCCTCCGTGGGGCCCAGCCTCCCCTGGAGGGCCTGCTGTCCTGGGGAGGCGGTTGGCAGTGGAGCCTGGCAGCGTCTCTAGGGGCTGAGCCTTTGGCCCAAGACACCCTGAAACACGACTTACACTATGTCTCATTTATGGGGTGCCTACCATCTACCAGGCACCAAGCTGGCTGCCTTATGTACATCATCTCATTCAATTGGAACCCTTCTGAGAGACGTAGCTCTTACTATTATCATTTTCTAGGTGAGGGAACCAAGACGCAGAGAGGTCAGTGGTTGTTCAAGAACCCTTGACCCGTAGTGGTAAATGGGGATTTGAACTCAGGACTCTCTGAAGCCAAACCCAGGCTCTTCTTACTCCATAAAGAGCTAAGTACCTGCCATTTTCCGAGCAATGAGCCAGGGGTTAGGGCTTCAGGGTTCATGACCGAGATTGCCCCCCATTCCCACAAGGATGATGGTAAAGACTGAAGTGAAGTGCAGGCTGTATTAATGGTGGGCCCAGTGCCTGGCACCTTCCTTCCCCCATCCCCACAGAACTAGACTTCTCTTGCTTGTGTGTGTGCTTGCGTGTGAGAGTCCAAGAGGGCTTCCTGGACCATACTCCCTAGAGTTGGGAATGGCTGGGTGTGTGAGCCACCCCGGGACCACAGACCATAGCAGCCATTGGAGGAGGATCCAGGGGCTGCTTTGTCTTTTTGCTCCATGACATGGAAAGAGAAACAGGAAGTGGGAAGGAGGCCCACCATGCATGGGCACAGAGGCAGAAGAGGAAGGGTCTAGCTGGTTCCTGCCTTTATCCCAGTACCCAGCTGACTAGTAAAATGGGGCCCACTGACTGTCTCAAGATGCCACCTCCAGTTAGCAAGTCCTCTTCCCCATGGGGCTGGCATGAACAGAAAGGACACAGAATCATGGGGGAGAGAGTCAAGTGTCCTACCTTCCTAAGTGTTGAGGCATAAACATTCGCCTTTGCCCAAGCAGAACCCTGGGGGGCAATGCCGAAGAAGCTGAAGACAGATTCTCTACCCCGAGAAATACTGGTCCTAGTTGGGCAGCAGGCAGTGGGTGCTAGAACCAGCAGGGGCAGTCTTGTGAGAACCCGTTGTATGTGTCTTTTCCCACCTCTGCTTTTGGTGATATTGTGTTGGGAGGCTGACACGGGCCACCGTGGGAGTCTTAGACCACAGAGATTGGCAAATGCTACACACCAGGGTGTCTTTGTCCCAGAGAGCCAGTTGTTAAACCTTGACCAGCAAGCTTCTGGAAGCAGGTATGTACAAAGCACAAAAGATCCACAGAGTGGAGCTGAAGAGTAATTCAACAACAAGTCATATCTGATGTTCAAGTGAAGTCCTCTTGCAACCTGTGCTAGCAAGAGAAATTTCTCGAATAGATTTCTAGCTCTGGCAAATGGCCTTCTGGCTTTTCAAAAATAATTCCAGTGAATCCAGAGTTTGGGGTAAAGGATATTGATGTGGATGATCCATCAGGCATTAAAAGGGATTAGAATGGTGCTCATCATGTTGGAGGCTGCCTCTGGATCCCCCGGGGGGCTTGTTAAAACTCCGATGGCTAGTCCTCACCTTTGGTGTGTCAGATTCAGGAGCTCTGGGCTGGAGCCCGAGAACTTACATTTCTTATATGTTCTCAGGTCATGCTGATGTTGCTGGTCCAGGGACCACACTTGACATTTTGACAACCGCTGGATGAGGGTCGGGGACCAGTTCCGAAGCCTTTCAGGGAGAATGTGAGTGAGGCTGGGGTTGGCAGGAGGGGAGTGGTATGAATGCACAATGAAGGCGTGAAGGAAGCACCCCATTTATTAAGCACCTGCAAGGCACTGGGCACCGAGTGCCCTGAATTTTCCAGATGTTGTTTCCTTTAACATCCACTCTCTGATTAGTAAATGCATTCAGAGAGGATGTCATAGAAAACAACATTCTGGCGAGAACAGCCGTGTCCTCCATTGTGGAAAAAGTGGGAGGGAAGATGACAGGGATGAGGCAGGAGAAATGAGAGTTTTATTTTTCTCTGGAGTCCTAAGCTGGGATGATTATGTCCTAATCTGTTTGAGAGGGGCAAAACATGTCTTGAATGTTGGCAGAAGGAAGGACGGTAGTTCCAACTTCCCAGTGCCTGCCTCGTGCCAGGGCACCCATTCCCCCGCCGAGCAGGTGCCAAGCGATGGAGAGGGACAGTGGGGTAGGAAGATCTGCCGTTGCTGGCCTATCGATGAGCACCATTTTCAATCACCAGCACACTCAAGCATTACGCTATTCCTTTTAATTTTCTCGGTACTGTGATTGTAAATGAAAAGCAATATTGCAACACATCCAATTATAACCAGATTCCTGTCCCCCAGGATTTATCTAAGGGAAAAAATGTATTTATGGCGGTGAGGACTCATTCATCTCCTCACTTATGGCTTCACATATGGTTTTACAGCGGCTGCAAGATTGGGACTCTCCCTCTCTTTCCTGTCTCTAGAGATGCACTTTATCAAGTCTCAGCTGGGCATTTTATTATAAATTGGGCCTTGAAATATTCATTTCATAAGCACCTTGGTTAGGATCCACTGAGTAAGATTTCTTCTTTGGTCTCCAACCCTGGGATCATCCATTCTTTCCCGTGGGATGTCTCATTTGCATGAAACTTCTCTGACAGCCAAAAGCAGTGTTTGTTTGGGGGAAGCAGAAAGGAGGCAAACCATCCCTGGAAAATGGGGAAATGAAACTTTTTGTGGTTTTGTCTGCATGATTGGTCACTGTTCTGGAATGATTAGGAACCAACTACAAGTCACTTTTCTCTTGCTTTTTCTCCAGACCATCTCTTCCATAATCTTCCTGCTACTTAATGTACATTAATACTTAATGGCTTATTACTTAATATTTATGTATTAATAAGTAGGACATTAATAGTTAATGTATTAGTTATCTTTTGTTGCCTAGCCATATTTCCATGAGCTTAGGAGCTTAAAACAACTCACATTTATTATCTCACAGTTTCTCTGTGTTCAGGAGTCTGGACACTGCATGACAGGGTCTTCAGTGACACTGCGCTCAAAGTATCAGGTGGGGCTCTGATTTCATCTGAGGCTGGACCGGGGAAGGATCTGTTTCCAAGCATGAATGATTGCTGGAAGGACCCAGTTCTCTGCTATGGGACTAAGGGTTTTAGTTTCTTGTTTTCAGTTCCTAGGGGCCACCTGTTGTTCCTTTCAACATGGAGCTTCCCAAGATATGTTAGCTTCCTTAAAGCCAACAAAGGAGGGAGAGAATCTAGCAAGACAGGTGCTAAAAGCTTATGTAATGTAATCGTGTGTAGCTTGTTAACTTTGCTATATTCTATTGGTTAGGAGCAAGTCACAGGTTATGCCTATACTTAAAGGGAGGAAAACACACAGGACATGAGCATGAGGAGGTGGGGATAATGGAGGGCACCCTAAGAATTTGCCACAATGACTATCATCAATAATGATAATAATTTTAAAATAGCAATAATAACTATTATTATCTGGTAACTAAACTACATATTAACCTGCAGTGTGTATATTATTATCACTCTCACTTTAACCATTGAGAAAATTAAGGAGGGTAAGGGACTTGGCTAAATCCACACATCTTTTAAGTCAGTAATTGCAAATTCAAGATCCTGCAAGGACCATGCAGGAAAGGTCCATGAATGAAATGGGAAAGGTAGGACTCTAATAAACAGAGCATGCTTGATATGCCTTTAGGAAACCGTTCCTGGTCCACACTGGCTGATTGGATTTTCATTGAAACTCTAATTAGGGCAGTTTTAAGTTTACAACAAAATTGAGAGGAGGGCACAGAGACTTCCTCTGCCCCTACACATGCATAGCTTCCCTCATTACCAACATCACTTACCAGAGTGATACATTTTTTAGTTAGGATGAACCTACATGGACACATCATCATCACCCAGTGTCCACAGTTTACCTTAGGGTTCACTCTTGCTATATATTTCATGAGTTTGGATAAAAACATAATGACATATAACTATCATTATTGTATCATACAGATCATTTTCATTGCCCTAAAAAGCACTCTCTAACTTTTAAAATTTGGTCATGATTAAAAAAAAAAGTTCTGGGAGAAATAAACACAACTGTAAGAGCAATTTATTTTATGAGTTGCTATTTGGTCATGTAAGTGGTAGATCTGAATCCAGGCTTGTGCCCTGGACTCAGCCTATTTGTCAGGAGCTTTTGGTTGTGAGTGACAGAGACACATGGAACATGACTCAAACAGAGAAGGGCATTTATTGACTCCTGTAACTGAAAAGGGCAAGACTCCAAAGTCACACAGCTGGATCTAGGGCTCAGATGACATCATCAATAATGTGTCTCTCCAAAGAACCCCATTAAAAAAATAGGCAAAAAACCTGAATAGGATATTTCTCTAGAGAAGATATCCAAATGGCAAAAAAGCACATGAAAACATCCTTGATATCTTTAGTCAATAGGGAAATGCAAATCAAGACCGCAATTAAATACAACTTCACACCTGCTAGGATGGTAATAATAATAATAATAATAATAATAATAAAAACATAGAAGAGAACAGGTGTTGGTGAGGATGTGGAGAAAGGAACCCTGTGCACTACTGGTGGAATGTAAATTGGTGTGGCCAGTATTGGAAACAGTGTGGAGGTTCCTCAAAAAGTTAGAACTACCATATGATCCAACAATCCCACTTGTGGATATATATCCAAAGGAAATGAAAACAGGGTCTCAAAGAGGTATCACCACCCATTTGTAAGGGTGTGTCGTACACCTTAAATGGTCACAACGGTAAATTTTATTTTACGTTGTGTGTATTTTGCCACAATAATAAAAATAAAAAATGATAAAAATAAGTAAAAATAATAGAACACATCCCTCTTTATCTCTCTACTTGGCTTTCATCTGCATTGGTCTCACTCACTCAGGTTTCTTCCGTTGAGGACAGGAGGACTGCCAGGAGCGGTAAGCCCATTTTCTTCTCTTTCAGCAACTTCACTGGAAAGAGGTTATTTCCCCACGTTTCCCAGGAGTGTGTCGGCACTGCCTCTCATTGGCTCTGATTGGCTGGGCTTGCTTCACCCGCCTTTCCGAGAGCTGATCCTGTGGCTACTGGGATGTGATGATAGTCCAGGAGAGTCGCGGACTACTAAACTGAGGAATGAGTGCCATCTTATGGGAACTAGAGGGAGAAGTGATGAACTTGCCTGGGGAAGGAGGATTTGAATAGGATTCTCTTGACAGAGAAATGGGGGAAGCAATTTCCAGGTCTAAGGAAAATCGTGGATGTAAAACAGGCATATTCCAGAAAGAGTGGAGAGGACGCTGTGGGTGGGTCTTTGATGAGCCACTTGAGAAGGGTCCTAGTGCCATGTTAACAAGAGATCTGCCCTGTACATGCAGCTTCACAAACAGATTTAAAAGATTGTACAGCAGAGGTTCTAGAATGCTTGTGCAAGTGTCCTCCTTATCGCCATATTTCTAAACAATATGCATATGATTATCTTCTACTTTTTGATGTATCCATTTGAAACACCAGTCACTGATTTTCTGTCATTATTGAGCCGAAATTGGGTCTCTTAAATCCTTTTGTTATCATCCTCTCTGAACAGACATTTTATCATTTTTTTAAATGAAATCAATAGTCAGGCTTTATTCAGGAATGGCTATTACGTGAAACTGTTCACAGATGAGTTTGGTTTGTGTGGGCACAGCCCCCTTTCCCCATCCCTAGCTCCCAGAACAAATCCCACCAGCAGTGGGGTTGCTTGCAAGCTCCGGACAGCTCGTGGGGCCATTGCGTCCCCGAAGTTCAGACTCCTGTCACTCAGTTCCCAGGGAAACGCTGGGTATCAAACTAGAGACTTCATATGAAGGTGGGGAGAATGGTTTCACTTCTCCGCCCTCACCTCAACAGGAAAATCACTGACTCCTCAACCACCCACTTGTAAGAGTGGGCTCGCTTGGAGCCTCTTCGGGAAGGAGGCTGCAGGCTGTCCTCTCTCGTCCCTCAGAGAGACTTGAATCAGAGTTGATGGCTAGAGGACTCTTGAGGGCCAACGGCTTTGGCAGCTCTCAGCATGCTTTCCCTTTTGCATGTGTGTCTGTGTCTTTCCAACCACTGAGGCTGGCAGGCCTGGGCAGGCTTTCCTGACCATCAGGGACATACTCTGCCTCTTGAGGAATAACCCGCTTCAAATGGAGCAGCACAGGGGGGCTAATCGTGCCCATCATTTCACTTCTGCCTTGTTTCGCTGGTGCATTGGGGGGCGGAAGGCGAGGGACGGCCCATGAGGAGGGAGAAGCTGGTGGGGCAGCATCCGGGGGCAGGACGTGAACAGCTTTGTTTTCACACTTCGGTCATGATTCTGTCTGCTCCCAGGCCCCAGTCCTCCACCGTAGCCCCTGCACTGTAAATTAAGACAAAGACCACAGAGATGAGGGATAAAGCGACTGGACTATTTATACAACCCGGACACTGTTGGCCACACGTGGAGCTCAAAGCTGGGCTGGAAAGTTCACTCAAAGATTCAGCATGCGTCGTTCATGAGGACTTGTCTCGAACTTCTAAAACTCTGCCATGTTCATTCTTACAAAACCCCAAATGTCTCCTTGTCTTATTCCCCAACCGATGAGAAACAGGAACAAGAGCTATAAAGATATATTTCCTGATGGCTTTTGGTGCCGGGGAGGCATCTCTGACCTGAGGAGATTAGGCAGATGCCACCCACCAGGAATGCTTAAGACTTTAACCCAGCTCTGAGGACATGGGGTTGAGGGCAGTGAGGTCAGGGACCATCCTGTGAACCTCCCGTCACAGGCAGGTTTTCACTGTGTTACTGAAAAATGGAACCCCTGATGAAAACCCCATATTAGAAGTCTCCTTGGTACAACTCTTAGGTAACCAGCATCTGCGGCGGTGGGGGACAGAGTGGTGGCAGGAGTAAGAAATGCCTCATGCGCCCCGGATCATCTGGGGAGCACCCTTCACCACTTGGGGAAGAATTCTAAACCTCTCCCAACACGGGGTTCACAAAACGCCCTGCCCAAGGCTTACTTACAGAGAGAGGCTTTCACAAAGAATTTTTTAAGTTCCAAATGAGGAGAGCTTCCAGAGTTCTCTCTCCCCAAGTGGTTCCCCTCCTCAACATAGCACAGTTGTGTCCCACATTCTGCATGTGGTCAGGGTTAGCGGTGGGGAAGATGGAGGAAGCTTTATCCAAAGACACCTGGACATTTTGGCCTGAGCAGTCTGGGATTCCAAACAAACCTGGAATAATATCCTTTGGCACACTTGACAAACCTCAGAAGTGCTAATTCTAGATTTTATGAAAAGTGTACCAGTTGGGAATATGTTTGGCCGTGTGTAACAAATCGTGGTTTAAACATGAAAACTTTGGGGGCGCCTGGGTGGCTCAGTTGGTTAAGCAACTGCCTTCGGCTCAGGTCATGATCCTGGAGTCCCGGGATCGAGTCCCGCATCAGACTCCCCGCTCAGTGGGGAGCCTGCTTCTCCCTCTGACCCTCTCCCTCTCATGCTCTCTGTCTCCCATTCTCTCTCTCAGATAAATAAATAAAAAATCTTTAAAAAAAAAACAAAACAAAACATGAAAACTTTGTTTTTTTTTTTAATGTGACAAGAGCCCAGAGGTAAGCAGTCCAGAGATAGTACAGTCAGTTCTACTCCCCTAGGACATCGGCACTAAAAATCACTGTGTTCTGCAAAATGGCACTGTAGAGACCACAGGTTTATGGGAAAGATGGGGTTGGGACACAATGTTCAAAACCATCATCAGGGATACATCTACAAGATAAAAACTCAATGAAAACAGTAACATATTTTTAAAAAAAGATTATTTATTTGAGACAGAGAGAAAAAACATGAGTGGGGGGAGGGGCAGAGGCAAAGGGAGCAGTAGATTCCCCGCTGAGCAGGAAGCCCGACCCAGGACTCGATCCCAGGACCCTGAGATCATGACCTGAGTGAGCCGAAGGCAGATGCTTTACTGACAGAGCCACCCAGGCGCCCCAGGAGCATGTTTCTTATACATGTTAAATGGTTAAGAAACACAGTAGTAGTATAATAAATATGGCACTTTGTCTTGAAAAAGGGCTGAAGTTTGTTTGTGGAAATGGGAATGGGACAGGTGCATGGTTCGGTTCAACCGGGTGCAGTCTTCTGCATTTATTTGGTGTTTCTCATGGATGAAATTACATACAAGCAAAAGTGACATTTGTACTATGCTCAGATTGTTCCCGGGGGTATTCATCACAATGGAGCAAATTGAGAACAAGCACGACTGTACAGCTGCTCAAGGAAGTCTTCCCAAACCAGACTCCTTCTATTTTCTTGCTCTGCAACCTCTTGTGTGTGGGTTTTGTCCTCAGGGTCCTAAAAGGCCTGCTGCAGTTCCGGGTATGATTTCTACATTCCAGGTAGAAAGAAGGGGGGATAGAGGGTGAAGGGCAAAACCCACTTTATCCTTGAGAATCTTT
Organism: Phoca vitulina; assembly: GCF_004348235.1. NCBI lineage: Eukaryota > Metazoa > Chordata > Mammalia > Carnivora > Phocidae > Phoca > Phoca vitulina. The sequence goes on along the minus strand of NW_022589769.1, from coordinate 6,098,276 downwards.
GCCTTGGGAAGGGGCACCTTTACCCGGGGATGTTCATCCAGCTCTCACTGGTCGGAGTGGTACCACGTAGCCACCTCTAGCTGCAAAGGAGTCTGGGAAGGTGAGTAGTTTAGCAAGGCACCTTGCTAGTCAGTTCTCTATCATCATCACCTACAGGTTTATTAAAAGAGAGCTGTAACAGGTCCAAGTTCTAGAGATAACTTCGTTTAACAAATGTGTTCTTATTTGATTATCCGGAAAGACATCTGACCACAGACCCAATCGACCTGGGAGATCTTGAGGAGATTGGAAGACACGTATCAGGCTTGAAATTTCCTATCTGCCTGAATATTTCAACATTTTATTTTTAGCTCATGATAGGAACACTATTTTGCCTCATAAACATCGAATACACAACAGTTATATGTCAAGTTTTGTGCTAGGTACTGAGAATATAAAGATATGATGATGGTCATAAATAAAGCTTAATAAGCACATACCCTGTGCAAAGCAATATTCTAAGCACTTGACTCATATTAGCTAGTGGACTTCTCACAACAACTCTAGGACATAGTCTTATTATTCCTCCAAATTTATGAAGGATGAGAACACTGAGGCACAGAGAGGTTAAGTAATGTACTGAAGGTCACTCAGCCTGGCGAGGGGCAACCTCATGATTTCAACATGTCTGTCTTTTCAACTCTTGTTGAACCCGTAAAAGGCTTAATACTTAGTTTTCGAGGCAAGCACAGAAGCAAGTAACCAGTAGGTGGAGATTATTGGTGGCCTGCATAGTATTTAAAACATTACAAAAGTTAAGTGCCAATATTTAAAAACTGAGGGTTTTTCCCCCCACAAAACTCTGGATTACCGGTGTCTTTGTCAGGGATCTCCAGAGAAACAGGACCGATAGGATATATATGCAAATGTATAGAGAGAGGCTCATAGGAGGGACTGGCCCACGGGATTATGGCGGCTGCGGGGTCCCATAGCCGGCTGTCTGCAAGGCGGAGGTATAGGGTGGCTGGTGCTGTGGTTCCAGTCCAAACCCAGAGGCCCAAGAACCAGGTGAGCCAACGGTACTAAATCCCAGTCTGAGTCTGGACGGCCCCAGAGCGGGGAGTGCCAGTGCCCGAGGGCAGGAGATCTGGATGTCCCAGCTCCAGCAGAGAGAGCAAATCCACCCTCCCTCTACCATTTTGTTCTATTTGGGGCCCCATTGGGTTGGATGATGCCCACCACACTGTCGAGGGTGATCTTTATTCAGCCCGATGATTCAAATGCTAATCTCTTTCAGAAACACCCTCACGGACACACCCAGAAATAATGTTTTACCCACTCTCTGGGCATCCCTTAGCCCAATCAAGTTGACACACAAAATTAACCATCACAACTGGCTTCTCTTGAACACAACTCCGCGTATTTGTCAATAACCAGGGGTAGTACGCACTTATGGCGAGGCTTACTGGGAGCTGAGTGATGGCTGCTCCCTTTAGGAGGGCACTTTGTGTCCAGTTCCCCGCTCCCCATCGCCTCCTGCTGTCCTAGGCCTCAGCTACTTTGTTCACTCGTGCTCGGTCCCCGTCTGAGCGAGTTTTGAGTTTGCAATTGGAGTTTGGGTTTGCCATTTGGGTTTTGAGTTTGCAGTTTGCGTTTGCATGATGTGTACAACAGAGAGGATGAAATCAGAGTCTTTAGGAAGCAGAGAGGAGGGTTGGGGCAAACCATACAGCAGGCCGTGTCTAAGTGGGGTCTTTGGGGTGAGAGCGAGCTGATTAAATGAGAGGGAAAGAAAGGTATTCCTGGCAGAAAGAACAGCACAAAGGCTTGGGAAGACGCAGAATATTGCTCCTCTCATGACATTTTGTGCAATTTGCCATAGTTGGTTTTATCTATTAATTTGTTTAATACTAAAGAAAAGAAAGAAAAAAAATCTGTTGGCTGTAATCACTGTAGCCAACCTGGGCTCTTTGTACAGCTTTAATTTCCCTCTTGTTCTACTAATCAAAAAAAAAAAAAAGTAGTTTTTTGTGTTTTTTTTTTTTTTAAAGAAAAGATTCTTTTTGAGCCAGCGTTTTGCTTCCTTGTCTGATGCTTGCTTTGTGTAGAAATTGATTTGTTTTCTTTCCAGCGTGCTGGGGAATTTACCTTCCCTGCCCTCACCTCAGCTTCTCCCACAGCTTGAGACTCTTGGATTGAAAGCTCAGGACAGGCAGGCTTTCTGAGGAAAGACATGTGTAGACTGCTTGAGTTTGAATCCTGCATCCACCATCCCTAGCTGTGTGTTTCCGGGAGATGTCCTCAACCTCTCTGGGCTTCCACTTCCTCATCTGTAGAATGGCAATAACAGGAGTCTCTACCTTTTAGAGTTATGAGGAGTTGCTACCCAAGAAGCACTTGGACCAATGGCTCCGGATACGGCTCAGGACGCGTGGCCATGATTATGGATGCTACCCAGTGCTTGGCTCTGTGCCACCTGTTGGGAACAGGAGAGACATGGTCCTAGCAGCAGGGGCGCTGAGCTTCTGGCAGGAAGGAATCAGGAAGGTCTCAGAGGACAAGAACACTTGGCTTTGTAAATCCCTTGCTTTTTCATTGTCCATGGGAAGGCCAATAGCTCCAACCCCTGAGTCTAAATCCTTAGTTCAGAATTGTCGCTCTCTGCTGATCTTTGCTGGAAACTTCCTGCTGGGTAGATAGACACATCACTATCCAGACACTGGGCCATTCCACGCTGAAATGCTTGGCTGTGCTTTGGCATATTTTCCTTCCCTTTAAAGAGAGCCTGGGGGCGGGGACAAGATGGGGGAGGGAAAGACGTCTGGAAAGAGATATACTGGAGATCATATTTAATGTGGCCCAGTGATAAATCAGTGTTTGCGTTGGGTATACATTTTTACTTATGGTAGCACAGTCAGAACAGATCTATGCATGAAAAACCAAACCAAACCAAACTGCAGAAGAAAAAAAAAATCAGGTAGTATTGTGGACTTCACGCAACAAGCTCCAACTAGGGTTCTTCAAGGCGCCTCATTGTTCTTATTCTGATGGGGAAGCAAATGCCCTCGGGTCTGCTCTCCCCCCCACCCAACCCCTGCTTTTTCACTGTGATGGTGCTGTGCTTTAGCTGTCACCTTTCGGTGACAAATGTGCACCTTGTGGGTGTTGAATTTATTTAGCTAGCCCACGTAGGAAAGATTACAAATGAGGAACAAGGGTCAGCTCTATGAAACACACTTGTAAAAGGGAGAAAAGGCGGCTTTAGGGCGTCGCTGGGGTGTACCTCCCCCAGCGCAGCTCCGAAGGGGATGTGCAATGAGACAAATTCCAGTCCGACTGCTGCATATTTACAAAGCGAGGCCAGAGGGAAACGCAGAGCCTCCACCCGGATAGCGGTTATGGACAGTCAAATGTGCGCGAAATTAATCGGCTTGCACGACGTGCTAGCTGGAATTAATCTGCCATTTCTTTTGTATCTGTGTCCGGCGCAGGAGGCCTGGAAGCTGAGGATGGGCAGCTGAGCTGGTAACGCCGCCATGCACAAATAATTCTTAAAACAAGCAGCGCCAAATGAAGGATGCTCTTTCAGCTAGGAGACTTGACATTCAAGAGGCAATGGAGGATAAAGAATGCAAACAGCTGTTACGGACTGGGCTGTTGACAATAAATCTTGGTCCGTGCTACTAAAAAGTCACCAGGGTGGTGTGGGAGAAGGCTTGTGCGGCTCTCTTCCTGGGAGGGGAGTTGGCAGGAGGGGGAGGAGGGAGGTCAGGATGAGAGGAAAAGCTACCGCGCCTACTCTGTTCCCCATAGTGATGTTCCTTGAAAAGCACCAATGGGGAGAGAGAGGCTCTCTGCCGCCCAGGGTGAAGCCGGTTCAATCCCAGCTCTTCCCTGTGGAGCCCTTCACTTAGGTATTACCTTCATGCATCACAGGATGTCTGAAAGTTAGGTGGCATTCTATTTTCTCGCTAATTTTAGAATAGTTTCAAGATTTGGAGAAAAACTGCAAAGAGAGCACACTGATTCTAGGATCCCCCAGTTTTCCCCCTTGTCAATCTCTTATCTTACTGGGGTGCATGGGTCAAAATGAAGCAACTGACCTTGTTAGGGTACTGTTCACCAAATCCAGACTCTATCCGACGAGTCGCACCAGTGGCCTTGTCTTGGTCCATTTGGGCTGCTATAATAAAAATACCATGATTGGGAGGCTTAAACCATGAAGATTTATTTCTCACAGTTCAGGAGGCTGGAAGGCAAGATCGAGGGGCTGGCAGATTTGGTCTGGTGAGAGCCTGCCTCCTGGTTCACAGATGGTGTCTCTGTGTTCTTACTGGTTGGAAGGGATGAGGCAGGTCTCTGGGATCTCTTTTATCAGGACGCTAATCCCATTCATGGGGGCTTCCCCTTTGTGATCTCCTCACCTCCCAAAGGCCCCCCACTCCTGATACCATCATGTTAGGGGTTAGGTGCCATGTATGAATTTGAGGGGAACACATACATTCAACCTCTGGCTGTCCTCCCCCTGATCCAGGATCCCATTCATGGGATCCCATTCAACACTGCATGCTGCCATGATGTTCCCCAGGCTCCTCTGGCCTGTGACAGTCTCTCAGTCCCTCGTTTCTCTTGAGGAGTACTCATTCTCTTTATTCTAACACCTCAAGAAAGTAAGCCTCAGAGGGGTTAAAGGACTTGTCCAAGTTCAGACAGCTTACGGAGGCAGGGCCAGACTTCTCCTAAAGCCACTCCAAGTCTGGTTCTCAGACTTGTGCATTCGAATTACCAGGTAGGCTTGTTAGGACTCACGTGACCTCCAGAGTTTCAGATTCAGTAGCTCCAGGGTGACACCAGAGTCGGCATTTCTAGCAAGTTCTCCGGTGACGATGGTGCCTTACATCCGGGGACCACGTTTTGAGAACCATGGTATTCAGCCAAGACCCTTTGGAGCTGTTTACCTAGACCGAATTAATCAGATAGTTGTCAAATCTTCATTTCTCTTTCTGAAGTGTAGAAATGAAATTAGGCTCTGTAGTGACTTTCCCTCCCTCCCTCTCTCCCTCCCTTCCTCTCTCCCCCGTTTTGAGCATCACTGACCCAGGCACAAGGAGCACAATCAGAGGTATCTGTTACCCTCGGTGAGTAAAAAGGGTGCAGTGTTTGCAACCTGGTGGAGACTGAGTTGCACCCCAGTCCATCCCATCTGAGGTGGTTCTGTGGCTTCACATGAGTGTCTTGGTCTTGGGATCCTCATCTGAAAAATGCCAATAACGAATTCCTACTCTAGACCTTGGGCTGAAGCAGTTATTGAAACAAGAGGAGGCTGGCGGATGAACCAGTGTGAACTCCGTCTGTTCCCTTGGAGATATTAATATCTTATTAACATATATAGTTTCTTCTTGAGAAGGCTTCCATATTACTGATTCAAACTTTATTCTTCCTTTCCTACCTTTTATTTATTTTTTTTTAATTGAGCTGCTACAAAACTGAAATGAGCTCAAAGCAAAACCTGCGGTTGGTTAACTACTGATTTCAGAATTAAGGCACCAAAGGGAATGCACAGGAGTCTTGCTAAACAGGTACACTCACTGATTGAACTTAAATAGCAAACGGCAAAGTAAACCTTTATGTGAGTATCACAGCTTCCGGGGACCTGGCATTCACGGAAGCCTGGGGGGGGGGGGAAGAAATTACCATGCCGTTGTTAGTTACTTAAAAACAAATCACTTGCGTTACCGGTTGTTTTCTGGAGGCTTTGTGAAGGGGGTAACTCCTGGTCCTCACCTGAGATGACTTTGACCCTCGCACTCTCTTAAATATTTCTTAGCAAGGGTCTCGAGGAAGAGAAACAGAAAAACACGCAACCTCTGCGTGCAATCTGTGAAAGGGCTGCAAGGGTTTTGACACTCCTGAAGAATTCATCCCTTGAAGCCCTCCCCTATTAATGATTTATGCTATTTGCAAACTCTCTCTTCCTGTTTCCTGCTTTGATTCGAAGCTCAGTGCGACTTGTAAGTCAGGCCGGATTCACAATAAAATATGGAACTTAAGTTGATTTGTTTGTCACCCTGCACATCTCTGCTCCTTGATCATTTAAAACATTCCCCAGCAAACACAGGTTTCCTAAAACAAAGTACAGATTCATGGTGCACAGGGGCCCGGGGAGCAGAGAGCTGAATTCTGTGTGTGTTAGCATATTTAATCATCCCATCTGGGGGAGGATAATCCGTTCTAATTTTCCCAGACTGTGTTCACTCGCTTTCATTATTTTCTTTACTTCAAAGATCAGCTTGACGACTATTTTTCTTCGCAACAAGGCTTATGGTATTACTCCAAATCCATCTGATTTCATGGCCTTCAGGGTTGCTTTCATGTATTATGAATTTCTCAATTGGCAGTGTTTATTAGATGGAAACTTACAACTTTTTGTAGAAGTGTTATCTCGCAGAAATTGTTGCTCGGGTAAAAAAAAAGCAGGAAATATTAATGCTTTCAGAGGAAGGTTGAGGAATGGTTTGCAAAACCTACTCAGAAACCGTGTGTTGTCGGATCACGCTTTTGAGATGTGTGCTGTTTTCTTTTTGTCTCCTGGTTCCTCTCCCTCCGCCCCCAGTTAAGCAGTGAGTTGGCTCTGTGTGTGGCTGGGGCTGTGTTTGTAGCACTCTCATTTCCTTTTCCTCTCTCCCACTTCAAAATCCTGAACCCATTAATAAGAACAGGGTTTGACCACAGAGGGCTTTTCCCCAGACATAGGAAGGGGGCCTCGTATACATTCCTGGGCTTCTGAACTGGCAGAACAGCAGAGAGAACTAGTAGATTTTGAAGCATGAATTGCTTATGCCTGTGAGCAACAGAGACCACTGTCTCCTAATATTGTGGCTTAAGCAGTCCACAAAGTGGTCTAAACAAACACAGAGAAGACCAGAGGCAAGCAGTCCAGAGCTGTCATGCCGGTGACACAAAGCGATCAGGGATTTCTATCTTTTTGTTCCTCTACCCTCACTTTATGATTTCCTTTCTCAAGGTTGCCCCATATTCCAAGGTGGTTGCGAGGGCACCAGCCAACACATCTGCATTTTTGGCAGGAGGAAGGTTGAAAGAAGGCTTCCCCCAGGCAAAGCAACTCCTTTCGAAAGATCTGTCCAGAAGTCACTTATGATACATCTACTTATACCTCACTAGTTAGAACTTAGTCACATGGCTGTATCTAGCTGAAAGGGAGACTGGGGAGCTTAGCATTTATAATGGAGTTCTCTTACTAAGGAAGAAAGGAAGATGGATATTTGGAAAGCAATTAGCAGTGCCTGCCACAGACCTGAAGGGGCTAATAGACTGAAACAAGGTAAGCTTCATGTGTGCTCTATGTGGATCAATGAACATAGACCTCTGTCCTCCTTGATGAACTGGCACAATGAAAAACCAGTAGAACCTTACCATAACCTTGGAGGTAGGAGTAGGGAAGAACCTAAGGCCTTCAGGTGGAGGAATGAGGCTTGAAATAGAAATTAAGCAGAGTTATAGAAAATAAAGAAAGCTCGATTTCTTAAACACATGAATTCAGACTGAGATTTGTAGTAATTTTTGGGCTAGGGTGCAATCTTTCCTTCAAATGCTTTCTTTCTTTTTCTTTTTCTTTTTTAAGTCAAGCACCAGGACTTGATTAATTGCCTTTGTTGTAAAAATGCTTCATGTTGGAAGGCTTGAGCAGTATTTTTCTAAAATGATCCACTAATTGCTAAAGACTGGGGCTATATATTTTACCTCTACAGAATGCTTGACAAACTTAGGCACTTCATGTGTATTTGTTAAATGAATGAATTAATCATGGTAATCTAAGAGATTTTAGCCCCGTTGTGTTTTCCTGTCTATTTGTGCTTCTGTATTCGTCAAAATTCCTTGAGCTGCAAGTTACAGGAACTGAAGTCAAAATGCTTAAGACAAAAGGTAATTTATGACTCTTAAACTTAAGCCATAGGCTTCAGGCATGGCTGGATCTAGGTGTTTAATGATCTCATCTGAACAAGGCTCTATATTCCCCAATGAACTTTTCCCTGTATTGGCTCCATTCTCAGATAGACTCTCCCCTCTTGCGGCTAGAATGACTGTCAGTAGCTCCATGAAAACTTATTTTTTAGCTTTGAGTCCTGAGGGTAAGAATATCATTTCTTAGGCAGCAGTAAGAACTCTCTCAACTATGTCATTGGCTCTGATTGTTCTGACATGGGATCAGAACCCTTCTCAGAACGTTTCACTAGAATATGATAAGACTCATGCCCACTGTGTCAATCTGGGTCCAGGCAGGAGAAAGAGAAACACACTAGTTACTTGTACAGAATAATTTAAGATGGGTGGGTCAAATCCAGTCCATTCCCTGCTTTTGCAAATAAAGTTTTACTGGGACACAGCGACATCCATACATTTAAGTGTTCAGACTATGGCTGCTTTTAGGCCAAAAGATAGCAGAGGGGAGTAGTTACAACAGAGACCGTAGGACCCACAAATCCAAAACATTTACTATCAAGCTGTTTATGGAAAGTTTACCCACCTGTAATTTTATATAAAGGAGTGATGGAAAATGAGGCCCTGAAAAGGAAAAAAGAGAAGAATAAGATATCCTGGAGGAAGAACCTGCCAGAAGCATCTACCCCGAGGGCTGAAAGAACAAAGGGAAAAGCTTAGAATTACTAAAATTTAGAAGTTTGGAGAAGAGGCCCTGCAGAATTGAAGCTTCAGACCTCCAAAGAAGGAATGACTTGGAGCTGGTGCTGAGGGGATGCAAGGAGGCTGCTTCTGTAACTGTTGAAAACCCTGCAAACCATAACCAGCTGGAATTTATTTTGGGATAAACTGCCATTGCCAACGCAAAAAAGCATTGCTGGGGTGATGAGGCTGATGGAATCGGAAGCAGCAACAGGAAGGAGCATGTCCCCTCCTGCTCCTGCAGCCTGTTGGTCCCCATAGTGGCAGAGGCCAAGCAGGAGGAGCAACGAAGAAGAAATGTGCTTGCAAGGTCCTGGCCCCAGCATCGCAAAGCAGAGTATGGAAACACGGGCTCGGAGTTGAAATACAATAGCTGAAAAGCTAGCACAACCCATTCTTTGGCTACTTGGGATTCATCCATACCTTCTACATGTATTTGAACTTCCACCGCCAACACAGACAGCTCGATGCTTCCACCTAACAACACACGCTCCCCAAAATGAGCAGACTCAAAGTCACAACGGTCATTATGTCCATTTCGGGGTGATGTTAATTACTCTCCAAAACCAGTCATAGTCTCATCAGAATAATCTGTTACTTCATGACTAACTTGTAAAATTAACTGCCCTACCACGATTTGTAGAAGATATTATGGAAGAAGAGAAGAGAGCCTACATGCGAGTGTGCGCGCATGCACACACACACACACCCCCCAAGCAAGGAAGAAGTTCTGCATAGTTCTATAGTTCCTGCTTCTGTAACTGTGATGTTGTTAGTGTGCATTCATTCTCCTCCTCCCCATCTCCTATTTCCTTTGTCCTCAGCCAAGAGCTCAGCTGGTTCTGTTCTTTACCAGGTGCTATAATTCAAACTTTCATTTCCCAAGGGTTGGAATTCTCAACCCCTATTTTTAATGATGCTGTTACGGAAATGCTGAGAGAAACCCCAGAGAATCTTCTGGTCCAGACAAGTCCTCCTGCTGCTATGGTATGGCAACAACCCCATGTTCCCTTCATGATTGGGACCAATCTCTGCCAGTAGAGATGCTTCCTTCTTTGCTTGTTAGTTCAGTGGCATAAGAAATCCAAAATGTCCAGATAGTACTCTCATTTTCTAACTCAATTAACTACTGTTGTGTACCCTGGTGGAAGCGCTGTGCCCTTGGAACTCAGATCTCCAGAGCTGCAGAGCTCAAATTTGCTAGGATGGGGAGCAAAAATCCTGCAAGTGGATGTGAGAGTGAGAAGAGATACTCCCACCTTCATCCCTTGATTCCTGGCCCCAGGTGAAGAAACAGCATCACGAGTTGGTTGCTGAACCCAAGCATATATTGCCTTCCACAGACAGAACCCCATCCTTGCTGGCTGTTGCCTCCTCAGTGGCTTTGTAACTAAGCCTTCTGTAGGCCATTTCTCCATCCTACGAGGCCAGCTGTACCTAGATGAGGGGTGCCTGGCATACCAGTGAATTCCATGGGCATGAGGCCATGGATGCATCTATTTTGTGGTGAAGCATATTTCTTGATCCAGAGCAATCGATATCAGGGGAAATGTCATGACCTGGGATAGGGTATGCTATGAACCCATGCATGGTGGTACCTGCAGAAACACTGTGGAGAGGGACAATACCCATGTGCAGAGCATGTGTTTGTTTCAGTGAGGCTGAATCTCTGCCCCATCTGCAATGGAGGGGATCTAGTACTCGTCTTGCCATGAGGTGGCTGGCTCTTCTCTGAAGGGAATGGTGAACTGCTGAGCTTCCGTGCTGGTCTTCACTGTTGGCCGATTAAGCACCTGGTTAACATTGGTGGGGAGAAGTCCATGTTGTTGAACCCATGCGTGGCCTCCATCCCTGTCACCCTGGTCAGTTTGCACATGGACCCATTGAGCAAGCACAGGGATTGGGGGCGGGGGGGGGCGCAGGGAAGGGCTGAATGACAGCCAGAGAGTGCGCCATCTTGCCCATCAGATTACTGAGAACCCTCTCTACCATGGATTTATGTCTCACAGGATCACTCTGAGTCTACTCCAAGTTGTCCCTCCATATATACTTCCTACAGGTCTCCCTGTCACTAGCCTTCCTTTCTAAGAACCTCCCCACCCAGCCAAATGATTGGCAACTGCCTGTGTATTGGTGTAGCTCCAGGCTTCTAATTCTCTCTGGGCCCAGATGTACTGCCCAAGTTCTGACCACTGGAGAATTCTTCACCGCTGTCCTTCTGGGCCACTTCTGAGTCTGGAAGGTTGTAGCCGTCCATTTTTGGTTGGCACCAGCAAGGTCTAGCCCCTGACATTTCTCTTGACACTTCATAGAACACTATCTTTCAGGCCTCCATGTTTTTGGCTCAGCCAGAATGCCTTTGCCTTGCTGTCTGTCTGTGAATCTTCTCCCAACAACACTGCACCTTTGCTAATACTGTTCCTGGGCCCTTGGCACATGTCTTGCTATCATACTTGTTTCAATGCTTTTATTATGTATCCTACCCAAGTATCAGCTGTGTTCTCTTGGCCCCCTCAAGATTCAGAGTGCCTCAGCTTGAACCCCCATTCGGTTTCCCCTCAGAATCCAAAGCCCATCTCAAAATGTCTGCACATTCTCAGTTAACTTACATTCTCCCCTGCTGGTTTTCAAATCCAGATTTTGCACTTATTTTCTCTGACTTTGCCATATTAACCTGTTTGTGAAATTAAGATCTATTGACAATGTGTAGATTGCTATTTTAGTTTATTTTTAATTATTTATTTATTTGAGAGAGAGAGAGAGAAAGCAAGCACGAACAGAGGGAGGGACAGAGGGACAGGGAGAGAGAGAATATTAAGCAGGCTCCATGCCCAGCACAGAGCCTGGCATGGGGTTCAATCACACGATCCTGAGATCACAACCTGAGTCAAAATCAAGAGTCAGACACTTAGCCGACTGAGCCACCCAGGCGCCCCATCAATGCCTTTTATTATCTATACAGATGATAATCTCTTTCACTCTATTAACATGGTGAATTATATTAATAGGGAGTGTACTTAGAGGAATCCTTGCATTCCTGAGAGAATCCCCACTTGATCATGGAACATGACTGCTTTTGGATTCTGTTTGTTGGTATTTTATTTAGATTTTTACATGGATATTCACAAGTGAAGGAGAGGATGGTCCATATTTCTTCCCTGTTTTGTTTTTTTCCGCTTTGTGAAAACACACATAACTTTTCTTCCTTTTTGTTTTTGAAGAATCTATTTTCACCTTGGGTTATTTTTTTGCCCCTTGCCAGCAAAGCTTTGAAATGTATTTCTTCTAAAAACTAATTTGGGAAAATGTTCCACTTCAACAATATGGGTCTGCCTATCTTAGATGGGTCAGGGTAGTCTGGGTTAACCTCCATTTCACAGAGTTGGAGGGAAAAGTAGCTTGAAATAAGCCTGGAGAGGCAGCAAGGGCCTTCAAGCAAAGCTTTGCAAGGATTTGTTTTCATTTTAAGAACAAAAGTCAGAGAAGGGTTTTCAACAGGGCAGTTGCACAATCAGATTTTACCTTTTGAAGATCTCATGCTGACTTTCTCATCATGGGAAAATTACTCCTCTGAGGTTTAGTTTCCACATCTGTATATTACAGAAAAACAACATCTATGTTATAAGGTCTGCAAGAATCATTTTAGGTAAATGATATCTGTAACATACGTTCCTCAGTGTTTGGCACATCACATTTGCAAATAAAGCTAGTATTTTTTGTTCATATTCATGCAAGTCATTCTTTTTGTGTCTAAGCAGCAGTTTTGTATTACTCTTATATAAAAGCCAGACCTGTTTTTGTAAAGGCCTATATATAAAATTTTGGGATCTTTTTACATTATTGATTTGTGGGAGAGCTATTGATTTCTGTATATTTATCTTGTATCCAGCCATCTTACTGAATTCTTTTATTCACTCTTGTATTTCTTCAGCTAATTCTATTAATCATATCGTCTCGACATAGTTTATTTCCTTTGCAAACTATTATTTGTGAATTACCTTCAACTTGTATTTGTTTGGAGGGTAATATTTATCCTTGGAATCCAAGCTAGAATTGCATATTACAAATAGGTTGTGTGATGGAGATGCAACCCACAGTTTAAATTACCTCTACAGTTGAATAGGATGGTAATTGCGATGATTGCATAAGACCATTTGGAAATTAAAAGTTGGATATTTAACCTACGAGGTGGAATACAAAACAGGTTATTATGTGTATGATTGAGTTTAATAGGCTGTTTATATGACCTCCATATTCCCCATGTGAAATCATGCATTTATTCCATCTTGAACCAAGGAAAGTTCAGAGAGGTTTAAATACACACCTCTTCCTCTCGTGCCTTACTGTTGATTTGGAATATAAAATAGGTCTTGATTTCTAGAATTGCTGATTATGTTTGTCACTCAGCAAATATTATGCATATTTAAATGTAAAGATCAATGTAGGGTGAGTACCTAGTATAAAGTGCCTGACATATAATAGGTGCTATAGACAGAATATTTATACCCCGCTCTCCCATCAAAAGCCTGTCTGTTGAAATTCTAATCCTCAGAGTGATGGTATTTGGAGATGGGGGCTTTGTGATTAGGTCAAGAGAGTGGTGTCCTCATAAATGGGGTTAATGTCCTTATAAAAGAGACCCCAGAGAGCTTTCTTGCCCTTTTCCATCATGTAAGGACACAGCAAGAAGATGGATGTATATGAACCAGGAGGTGGGGCCTTACCAAACACCAAATCTGCCTGAGCCTCCGTAGTGGGCTTCCCAGTCTCCAGAACTCTGAAAAAATAAATGTTTGTTGCTTAAGCTACTCAGTTTATGGGATTTTGGTTACAGCAGCCTGAACTGACAAAGACAATAATCATACAATAAACAAAGCTTTGCCTCTCCTCTTTTTTAAATGCAAATGTCCAAGGACTGTGGCCTAGTATTTTCAATCCCCAAACTGAAGTTCTTCCCATGCTCAGCTAGGCCTACACAGCTGGCCTCCACCTCTTCTCTACCCTCTTCTATTACGTTTCCCTTCTTCCTTCACTCTAGCCCCAGAGATCTTGGTCTTCCCTAAGCCTTTGCATTCTGAATGGATGAATGTTACAACTTCTGGCACATCATTTATGATGATGAACAATAAAATGATTGTGGCTTGAATTAGCAGAATCAGACACCAGCTGTGATGTATCCTGAGGAGGGGGTGGGGGTTCTTTGGGCTCTGAGGTCTTATATCTTATTGCTGTAGATTGAATTGTGTCCCCTCCAAATTCATAGGTTGAGGTCCTACCCTCCCCCCCCATGTGATTATATTCAGATACAGGGCCTGTAAAGAGGAATGGAAGTTAAATGAAATCATATGTGTCCATAGGGCTGGTGTCCTTATGAGAAGAAAAAGAGACATCAGAGCTGTCTCTCTCTCCCCACCATGGGAGGCCACAGCGAGAAGGCAGTTGTCTACAAGCCGGAAAGAGAGACCTCACAAAAACTGTGGGTCAAGGAGTAGCTTATCTGGTTATTGAGAATGGTGAAGACATGCCTCCTTGTGTATGGTCTCTACCTGCAGAGGAAGGGTGTTTTCCCTCTACCCTTGCTCTTGTTGTCTCTTCTATTTTCCAGCTGCTCTGCTTAAGCAAAGGCAAGAAGAGACAGAAGCGTTGGAAGTAAGCAAAGGGATCAGGTCCAACCACCATGAACGGACCTGGTCTTCCGACACATCTTAACTCATAGTTGTTGGATTTTTTTCTTTTTAGAGAGAGAGAGAGAGGATATGCCTTCATGAGCAGGGGGAAGAGGGGCAAAGGGAGAGGGAGAGAGAGAATCTTAAACAGGCTCCATGTTCAGCACAGAGAGCAACTTGGGGCTCGATTCCACGACCTTGAGATTATGACCTGAGCCAAAATCAAGAGTCGGACACTTAACAGACTGAGCCACCCAGGTGCCCTGCTCATAGTTTTTATTCGGGTCAAAATTTTGAGTAGAGAAGAGCACCTCCAACCCGGAACACCTCATTTTTTGTGCTTTAACTGTTTACATGATAATTTCACATCTGCTTCACAATTAACTTCAGGGGTTCCGCATTGCAAGAATTACTTTACCCCCCTGTAAAGATGAGATCATCTGTAAGGATGAGGGAACTCAGCCTGCAGAGGGCAATGAGGTACACGCAGCTAGCGCGGGCACAGCCAGAACTCAAGCCTGCTTTTTCTGCTTCGGTATGTGACGCTGTCATTCTTAGGGCATTCATTTTACATTCCTTGTGCTGTCTCATCAATTCTGCTCATTCTGTAGTATCTGTTTGTGCATCCTGTTGTCATCCATCCTGCACGCCCCTTTCACCCTGGAAAGCAGTGTCTCAGCAATCAGTCAATGCTAATATGCCAGCAATTTCCCGGAGCTCTGTTGTTCAAGAGCCTGTCTTGATTTATTATTCTAAGTGTATTGCTTAGGCAACATTGATTAATGATCAATTTCTACATTACAAAATAATCATAGGGCCTTGATAAAACTGTTCAGGAAGCAGAGACAGCCTCTTTAGCAGGTATAAGTTATTCAGCCTCATACCAGATTGCCTGTGGCTGCTGCTTTGCTGATTTTTAGTGGGTGCTACACTGACCCTACGTTTGAGTTTCTAGACTTCTTAAAGGGGTACTGGCCATCAGGTTGCAGTTTTCTGTTTTGTCGTCGATGAACGCATTCTGGAGTGGCGTGTTACCAAGTGTAGTAGAATAGCTTTTGGCTCTCAGTTCTCTTTCTTCCAGTGGCAAGCAATGCCTAGCCCATGGTAGGCTCTTAAATATTGTGAACTAATGAACGCACGGATGGGCCTTTGGGTAGTATGGACAGCTTTCGTGGCCCTGGGCTGGTCACAACTTCTTTCTGTGGGTTTCTCAGACATTCATATGTAGTGTAAAGGGTTCCAGAGTCTCCGTGATTCTACAGTGGTTGGGTAGCATCAATGCATTTTGAAAAATTCCTGGAAGGAGGCATTAGAGCCTAACTATTAGTGGTCTCTGAGGTCCAAGGGCTTGGGTTTGACTTTTGCCTCTCCCTTCTGAGCTCAGTAACTTTAAGCAAGTTTTTACCCCATTGAACCTCAGTTTCTTCATTGGTAAGACAGGAATTCTATAGTCGATATCTGCTTCATGGGTAGAACAAGATTAAACGTCTTAATGCATGTTGAGTACTTAGCACAGTGCCTGGCACCTAGTAAGTCCGCCATGATTATGAGCTATTATTTCTGTTCCACTTAAGACTTAATGAGGACAACATTAAAATTAGCTGAGAAAGAACGAATCGACCAATGGAATGAGAACTCGATATTTTGCTGTAGAATTAGTTCAAGTCAAATATTTACAATAATCATGACAGGAAGTACCGAGGGACAATTAGTCTGACATGGCTAAAAGAATATGGTTCACTCTTGTTGGCTTGGAGCTTGCTCTCCTTGTGTCCAACACATTCTACTTATCCTATTTGTACTTCCATTACTGTTCTTGGACTTCCTGGCCTGTACCAGGATAGTGCTAGGGGGTTCTTTGTTTCTGGACCTTTATTCTCAGTCTCTGATTCAGCAAAGTTCTGATTTTAATGACAAGGGTTTTGTCAGCTGTATTCCCAGAGACCCGGCTTCCCTCCAATTCATTCTGCAAAGTGCCTGCTGTCTTTACCCAAGAAAATGTGCAGGTTTTTGTTTTGCTCACCTCTATAGCTCTTAGTCTCATACCAATCTTGGGACTTGCAATTTTGCAAATTTTTACTGGTAAAATGTTTAATTACTCTCATAATTATAGAGAGTAAAATGCACAGATTTTAAGCATACAGTTTAATGAGTTCAGCAAATGTTTATAGCTATATCATCCAACCCCCTGTCAAGGTATAGAGCATTGTCATCACCCCAGAAAGATCCCTGATACCCATTTCTGGTTAATCTCCCTCCCCTTCAAAGGTAGCTGTCATTCTGCCTTCTATCTTTATAGGTTAGTTTAGTATATTCTTGAACTTCTTTTGCTCAGTCTTACTTACGTCTGTCAGATTTATCTTTGTTGTTGCGTGGATTAGAAGCTCCTTCCTTTTTATTGCTCAGCAGTGTTCTATTGTAAGAATATTCTGTAGTGTATTTATCTATTCTTGTATTGATGAACATTTGGGTTGTTTCCAGTTTTTAACTCTTGTGAACAAAGCTGCAATTAACATTCTTTTACAACTTTCTGTGGACATATGGTTTCATTTACTTTTGTGGAAATAGTAGAATGGCTGAATCATAAAGTAAGTGAATGTTTACAGGAATTGCCAAGCTGTTTTCCAGAGTGGCTACTCCATTTTGCATATCCATGAGCCTCAGTTCCTTGGCATCCTCACCAGCTCTTAGTATGGTCAGTCCTTTTAACTTTAGCCATTCTAATGGATGATGACTAATGATGTTGACCATGAAAAGCTGGTCATGTGCCTTGCACTTATGGCTAATTAACATTCATCCAATTGATGGGAAGAGCAATTTCCCAATTGTGTACTAAACTGAACATAATTTTCCCCATGAATCCAGTTAATGGATGTCACCCCATTCCCTGTGTAACTCCACTAAATGCCTTATGATGGTTAATTTTATGTGTCAACTTGACCGGGCCATAGACTTCCCAGATATCTGGTCAAACATCATTCTGGGAGTGTCTCTGAGGGTGTTTTTGGATGAGATGAACATTTAAATCAGTAGACTGAGTAAAGCATGTTGCCCTCCCTAATGTGGGTGGGCCTCATCCAATCAGTTAAAGGCCCGAATAGAAGAAAAAGACTGACCCATCCCTGAGTAAGAGGGAACTCCTCCTGCCTGACAGCCTTTGAGCTAGCTGGGACATCCATTGTTTCCTGCTTTCACAGCTGAATTGAAACATTGGCTCTTCTTGTGTCCTAAGCCTGCCGGCTTTTGGACTGGATCATATACCTTCAGCTCTCCTAGATCTCTAGAGTGCCAACTGTAGATCTTGGGACTTGTCAGCCTCCCTAACCACATAAGACAATTCTTTCTAAGAAATCTCTATCTATCTAATCTATCTATCTATCATCTATCTATCTATCTATCTATCTATCTATCTTCTCTTGGTTTTATTTCTCTGGAGAACCATGACTAATACACCCTTTCCCCTTGCACCATTTTCTCCCAAAGTGCCCCATTTCAACTCTGTTTCTGCATAAGCATTCATACCTAGCCCCGTGCTGGCTTTGTTAAATAGGCTGTAAACATATGCTCAGTGCTTTCATTTAACAGCTTTGGGACTGCAGTTAAAATCTTTGCAGAAAATGTTACCCAAAGTTATCTTTAAGGCATTCAACACAGCCACATTCAGAAATGGCGGCCTCCCATTAGCACCGCAGGGGAGAGAACCACTGGGTGGCGGGTCCCTGGCTCTTAGGCTTTTGTTTGTAATCATGTTTTCCAACTGGAAGATATGATGAGGCAACATAAAATGAAATGGTTCTTGGCCTCCTAATAGCAGAATGACTAATAGAATAACTAAGAGGATAATAAACTTCCACCAAAGGAGGATGGTTAAGGATGCTGATAGATGCAGCGGCTCTGAAAGAGAGGTCTGTCTCCTCACTACAGGATGGATGCAAACCTCTTCTTCATGATGTGAACTCGAGCATAACATTCCAGAAAGCTGAACTCGCATTAATCAAGAGCCTGTGTGCATATTCTGCAGAGACTTGAGGGCCTGTTTCTCTCTCTCTTTTGAAACAACTTATTTATTTACTTGTTTGTCTACTCACCTACTCATTTATTTATCTATTGCATATAATACTTATATATTATGTATTTACCTCCTAGGTAATTAATTTATTTAAAAAGTATGGACAGAATGAGTTACTTCCCCCAATAAGAGTAAAGTACATCCCCTCTTTTAATTTTTAATTAGCATTTTTATGTAATTAAATTTTATTAAATATACTTAATTACATTTTCATTTAATTTTAATTAAAATTTATTTTTTTAAATTAACCACACCTTATACTCGTATGGACAGCAGGTCCAATGTCTTCCCTCTTAAGACCTGCAACCCCTCCCCAGATTACACATGAACCCCAGGGGGAGGCTACTCGGTTCAAACTTTGGTTTCCAAATACAGGTAAGGAGAGAATTAGTGATTTGGGAACTAGCCCACCTGGGTCGGTGCATGGTTTGCTCACTGCTGGGGGTCCTGCTCGGCCTGCAGCGTGGGCTTCCACCCCATTGCCCTGCAGTCTTTCCTCAGCTCAGGGATCATTTCTGGTGCTGGACTCACACCAGTCTTCCCCCATCTCCCTCCAAGGTGTGGTGTTGAGGCTCAGTCATGGTTCAGAGGACCTTATGGTGAGCATCTCCTTTGCAGCCTTGGTGTCTGTTTCAGAAAACTCACAGTCTCAGTGCATTCTGGAAGATCTGGAAAGATTCTTCATCATCATCAACATCATCATCATCATCATCACAGGAGGGGGTCACTCTTCATCCTTCTCTTCCCCAAACACTCATGGTCCCCTTGACCATGCTCCCCCAAGCTTCCGGGTTGAGGGTATTAGAAGGGGCAGCACTTGCCAGGCCACAGGGATCTCATGACTCCTCCCTGCAGGGTGGTGGGTGCCTGTGAACCCGAAACCTGCCCACCAAGATGATCTTCTCTAAGGAGTTTCCTGTGCCTACCTGGCCGAAGTAACCGCCTATGGTTGTCTTACTGCAACATCTTGAGAACAGCTCACCAGGCACTTTGCTATGAGAGTCATGTTTGTTCATCATAGGAGATTTAAGAAACACAGATGCATAATGAGAGAAAGTAAAGTCGCTCATTCACCCATCACTCCACCTTCCAGAGTTCCTGGGGCTGCTCTGGGCACGGGGTATGAAGCAACGGCAAAAACCCTTGTCCTCAAGCATCTTGCTTTCTAAGTGGGGTGGGGGATGGTGGATATCAAACAAACAAATAACTAAAATATGTTACCTGTTAAATACTGAACAGTAGAGAGAAAACAGGAAGGCAGGAAATGAGATATGAGGAGTGCCTCTGTGTTCCGGGGAAGTTGACATCTTGGATGGGATGACTCCTGAGCGAGGTGATTTCTGGAGAAGGCAAGGAGGGAAGAGCAATCCGCACAGAAGGAACAGCCAGTGCAAAACTCAGAGTCCACAGCGCACCTGCCTTGCTCGAGGAACCGTGAGCAGGCCCACCACCCTGTGAGGGAGGAGATGGGGTCAGATATGGGGGTGAATGCAGAAGTCATGAAGCTACCAGCATGGAGAGGCCCCTTCCTTGCTGTTCACCATTTTCCACAACAGGCTTCCTAACTGGCAGTCATTTACGTCGCCCCTCCACCCACTACTGGACTTCTACACTGTTTCCCCACACGATCACCTGCAAGCATGTGCTGTGGTTTTCACCTACAGAGTGTTATGTTCCTAGGAAGGGAGAGCAGATGGGAGGAAACGGGTGACCCGTGTCGGCCCATTGCTGCAGATGGGGTGAGATGTTGAGTCATTGCCCTTAATTCCCATTTGTTTTGGGTTTGTGAAGGCACGACGGTGCTGCTGCCCTCCAGGGCTGGGGATGGTGGCCTTTGGGTCCTGAGCAAAATTACTGGGATGATCTACTGCCTGCTAAATTTACAAGACAGAGGCAGGAAGCAAGGGGTAAAGAGCTAGAAAAGACAACCACAGACCTGGAAATCTTTATAAAACTAATAACATCGTTGTTGTTCTGCTTTAAAAATAAAGCATGCACATTAAAGAAAATTGGGGAAGCTCCCCAAAGAGTAAATATTTAAGTTAAAGCCACATAACCCCATTTTTGGAAGTAACAATGCAACATTTTGATATAGTCAAAATATCTATCTATCTATCTATCTAGATATATATATCAAATATATATAACATTTGAGATAGTCACATGGCCATACGTGTATGTGGTTCTGATGTTTGTTTCTTGTCATTTAATATTTTGTCAAGAACATTGACTTAGGGCTGGAATATTAAAAACCATGATTTTTGATCATCATGTAATATTCCATCAGTATTGTATTTCATGAGCCAGTTAATGAGCCAGCACTGTAATGAATGCTGTCCTTTCCTTATTGTTGAACGTTTCGGTTGTTTTTCCGTATTGTACTCTTATAAATAATGCAGCCGTGAAGCCCTTCATCGGGCATCTGACTGTATCCCTGAATATTTTATTAGGACGAATTCCTAGGAGGGAGACGACTGGCAGAGTAGATGAATTTTTTCCTTTTCAAACACCCAAAACCTTGGAAGGAAGTGGTTGATAACTTTGCGCAATGATACTTGATTTGTTGAACCGATCACGGATAGGTGACTGGCAGTTCAGATCAAGATAATTTTGGCATTACCTTGGTGGCAGTTCCTCAGATTGTAATAAAAATACTTTGGAGCATCATGCATGACATGTTAGATGCATTTTTTTCAGGAAAATCCAACTTAGGGCTAAAAGAGATACAACTAGAATCAATGTAAGAAAGTACAAAAGAGACTTGAAAGGGTTGTGTGGACCTTAATTATATCGGATCAAGAAAACATCTGTTAGGATGTGTTATATTTCTTAGACATGCCGAAATTTGAATGGTGACTGAATTTTGAGAATATTGGGACATTATTGTTGACCTTTTAGGCACGATGTTAAAAGATGAGTCCTTATCTTTTAGAAGTGTGTTTGGAAACATTGAAGATGAAATGATATGATGTCTGGGATTTTCTTCCAAGTAATTTGGGGGGCAGTTGATGGGACAGAATCGGCTGTGGGTTGATGGTAGTTGGGGCTGGTGATGGTCCTTATTTTTATCAGAGGTCAGCAAACTATAGCCCGAGGGCCAAATCTAGCCCACAGCCTGCTTCTGTAAATTAAGTTTTATTGGAAAATAGCTATGCCCGTTTGTTTAGATATTTCCCCTGGCTGATTTTGGTTGAGCTGAGTTTGTTACAGCAGAGACCATCTGGCTTGCAAAGCCTGAAATATATCCTATCTGTCCCTTAACAGAAAGAGTTTGCCGACCCTTGATTTATACTATTCTGCCTATGTCTGTTTATGTCTAAAATCATTCGTAATAAAATGTTTAAAATACAAGTCGTGTAAAAAAGATCTACATGGTTCCTCCAACTACCACCACCCAACAGTGTTTATCTACTAACACGGTCTCGAACACATTCAGTCACAGCTGAAACGCATGGCCCCTATAATAAATTCCTGAAATATCTGGGAGGTTATGATTCTATAAAAATTTACTATTCTGTATGGATAATACATGCATGGCAAAGGATTCTACAGGACACACTCTGGGAAGGAAATCTCCTTCCCATCCCTGTCTCTCATCCACCCAGTTCCCCTCCCTGGCGTTTCTTGTTTATCCTTCTGGGAATAATCTCTGCATATATAACCGTAATATAAATATATAGTATAATGTCCCCTCCTACATCCCCAAGTGATGGCATACTGTATATATTTGCTTTTAGTCGGTTAATAATATATCTTGGAGATCTTTCCATGTAGGTTGTATAATCATTCCTAAATTTTATATATATAATTATATATATGTGTGTGTGCATGTATATTCCTAAAGTACATTTAGGAATATGTATATTCCTAATGTATACGTATTAAGATATATATTTTTTCCTTTTCTGTGTTTTGGCAGAATCGGGGGGACACAGAGGCACAGCCATGGAGCTGAACCCTGGGGAGCATGTGCAGTGCTCAGCAGCCGAGGTTGGGATGGGCTTCTTTTATTGGACTTCTCCATCCCCATTCTGAAGAGAGGCTATAGAAAGAATTCAACAAAATGGAGTTTGTTGAATATTCGAAGGCCCGTTCTCCTCTTTGTCCTTCCCTAAAATACCAAAGAAAGACAAAATTTCAATTAGGAAATCCTGTTTGCTCCGCCTTTAAATTACCTTCAGAACCTGGGCACTTCTCAGCCTTCCCTGCCTGGGTCCCGGGCCCCGTCACCTCTCCCCTGGTGGCATGATCACGAATGTCTGGTCCTCTGGGGTCCCCACCCCTAACCTGGTTCCTCGCAGTTGGTCTCACCACAGCACCTGCGTCTTGTCCTTTTAAGTGAAAGTCAGAGTTGGGCCTCGCTTGCTCAGAACCCTTTAATGGTTCATTTCTTTCAGAACAAAACCCAAAAGACTAGCAAAGACTTGTAAAGTCCTGCCACCATTTCTTCTCCAGGATCTTTTCTCTCTTTCTCTTCTGCAGCCCATGGCCTCTTGTCGACTCTCCCTGCAAAGTTCTTGGCCCATCGTCCAAATGGCTCGCCCCTCTCACCTCCTTCAAGTCTTTGCTCAAATGTCACCTTCTCAGTCACACCTCCCCATTTAAAAATCACCTCTCCTCAGCCAGCATCCCATATTCCCCTTTATAAATAATAAAAAAGGTATTTCCCATAGTTTTCATCCCTTCTCTATTACCCGACCACAAGCCTGGTGGCTTTAAACAACAGGAACATATTCTCTCACAATTCTGGAAGTCAGAGTCTGAAATCAAGGGTCGTTGGCAGGTTGGTTCCTTCTGGAGGCTCTCTGGGAAAATTCATTCCACGCCTCCCTCTTAATTCTGGTGGCTGTTGGCAAATCATGACGTTCCTTGACTTGTAGACACGTGACTCCAGTCTCTGCCTCCTTCTTCTCAATGTCTTCCCCTCTTTTCTTCTCTTCTAAGGACCTTGTTGGATTTAGGGCCCATCCTAATCCAGGATGATCTCATCTTGATATCCTCAACTACCTCTGCAAAGGCTTTTTTCCAAATAAGGTCACATTCCCAGATTCCAGGGAAGCATATCTTTTGGACAACCACTCTCAACCTCTTACACCTTCCTTCTCTTGCTCATATACTTACCGATTCATTTTGTATTTGCCTTTCTCTCCCTAGTAGGATATAAACACTGAGGCAGGTTTTCTTGCCTGCTTCCCACCCCCTGCCCCCCAACTACTCTATTCCCATCATTATATTATGTTATGTTATGTTGTATTATATATTATAATGCTCAGCATCTGGGGGAGGGGCAATAAGTATTTGCTGCAAGTCAATGAATGAATAAAATTTTTTTGGTCACGAGTTTTACAACTGAGAATTGTAGGGTTATCATTTCTTCTCTCTGCTGGTCAGAGATGCCTCTCAGTTAATACATCATTTATCAATAAAGTAATTTGGAATATGAGGAGTTGGCATGAAATGTGATTTACATGAGTGAGTGGCATAAGTCTAAAATAACTCACAGAGTCCATTTATAACTAGAAACTTTGAACAGGGAAAGTCAACACCTAAAAAGAAATGGCAAATATCACACTCACCAATCATTTTTTTCACAGAAGATCTGCATGGCTTCAGGGTAAAAAATTCCCGATCTTCTTGATGGTATTAGTAGTTATCAGTGACTGTGTAAACTCTAAGCATAGTTTTGAACTTAAAAAAAAAAAAGTGACTTGCACCTACTTTGGGCTTATAAATGGAGTTTGGTTAGAAACTGGGTTGTGGCTCAAAATTGGCATGCTTGGGTGGAAGATTCTGCTCCAAGAACAGAGATGGGCTGGGGCTCTGGGATCGTGGGGATTGGGCCTCTCCCACACAGGACCATCTGTCCTTCTTCCTGGTCCAGGATGAGAGATGCTCTCAGAAATGCTTTTCTGTGTCTGGAAGGAACAGAGAGTGGTCACAGGATTTATATTTTGACTCATAGCCTTTGATGCAGGGTTTATGGTTGAAATAGGCTCTAGGGACTGTCATAACTGCCACCCCATTCCACTCCCGGACCCTCTCCCAGAGTGTCCCCTGCGGGAAAACTGTTCCCCTCGCCGTGAGCGCCTTAGCACGCTGCCCAAGTCCTAGCTGCAGACTCATCCTGGCTCTGCTCCAGAAAAGTGTTCCAGTTTTCTTTCCCTCTAACTGCCTGCGAGGGTCATAGCCCAGGCGGGAGCCTCAGTGGGATCTTCTGTTCTTTACAATTTATTATTTCAGAGATGTTCCCAGCTTTTCAATCGCAAACAAGAGCATAGGGGGCATTGAACATTCTTCTCTAGTGATCTTTTTTTCTTAAATATCTTCCCCCTTTCCCCCGATTATCAAAGTAATACAGGCTTGCTATTCAAAATTTGGGAAATAAAGAAGAAAAGAGTGCTAAAAAGAGAGTCTAAATCACCAATAATGCTACCACCTGAAATAACTACTATTATTACTTGGGTTTATTTCACTATTATTTAAATGAGCACCTACCTATACAAATCTCTATCTATATAAATACAGTCATATTCATATGATTATAAATATATATTACAAAGTTATTATACTTTGCATATAGTTTTTCAACATTTTATTGTAAAACTATTTTAAACATACAAAAATGGAAAGAATTGTATAGTGAACACACATGTACCAACCATTAGATTCTGCCATTAACATTTTACTTAATTATCTTTACCACTTACGCTTTCCTTCCTCTCTCCCTTCTTCCTTTCTTCCATCAATTCCTCCCTCCTTCCATCCCTCTACCTATTTCTCCATCCATCCACATATCCATCAATATATCCATCCATCCATCCACCCATCCAACCATATATCCCTCCCTCCCTCCCTCCCTCCTTCTGTTCATCCATCCATACTTCTATCAATTCATCCACCTTATTTTTGTGGTACTTTTCAAAGTAAGTTACAGATGTGAATACTATTTTCCCCTAAACATCTTTTTACATACAACTTTTTCTTTGCTTCTTTACCTAATATGGTATAAAGTTTCCTATGTTTTCAAATATTCTTTAAAAGCACTTTAAAGAATAGCTGCCTAATATTCTATGGCATAGACGTATCATAATTTATTATTCCAATCCCTATTATGGGAAATTTTAATTTTTTCTAATTTTCCACTTTAATAAATAATGCTGCAGTGAATTATCTTTGAACATGAACCCTTGGACCAAACTTGTTTGTTTCTTTCTTTTAAAGATTTTATTTATTTATTTGAGAGAGAGAGCACAAGGAGGGGACAGCAGAAGGAGAGGGAGAAGCAGACTCCCCGCTGAGCAGGGAGCTTGATGCGGGACTCCATCCCAGGACCGTCAGATCATGACCTGAGCCGAAGGCAGATGCTTAACCGACTGAGCCACCCAGGCTCCCCAAACTTCTTTCTTTAAAGAATAATCACAAGAGGAATATTACTGAGTCAAATAGTGTGGACATTTAAAAAAGGATTTGAAGTATAGTTTCTAGTTTTCTCTTGAGATGGGACCTTACTGCCTACCATCTTATAAAGTTCCATCTAGAGTCCAGGTGGGTGGGCTGTATCTATGTTGTGGTGGTAAGAGAAGGTGGTGGTGGGGAGCATGGCCTTGGACTCCAAAGTCTCTGGTGAAGTTTTGGGTGCAGTGAAAGAAAATGTCCAATGCCAAATGTGTTGGCATTTCTCCATGGACTTCTTTCTTGAATAAAGAGGGTCGGGGTTAGTTATGAGAGCCTGACTATGTGGCATGAAGGAACAGCACCTGCCATTCCTTAGGTCTTGGGTCTTCAGTCCTTTTGGCAACTGAGAACCCCTCTCCCGTATAAGTATGTCTGGGAGTGCCCAACCCAATTTCCAGAAACTTTCGTAGAGCATTAAAAGTCCACTAGGCACAGTGCTAAGTGCTGTGGGGTTGCAAGACTGAAATACTGAAAATGACAATGGTTCTTAAGGAACATAAATAAATGTTTATTCCTGGTGGCTTTGGTGACTACAACATAACCTGTTTGGGATACGGAAGGTGAGGCATGTAGAAGGAAGTCAGAATGGTTCGGGGCCCTCTCAGAGTCCCCAGACCAGGTTTTACTGATATGTTATCTGTGGGCAGAAAGGGCAGAACACAGATAATTTAGGCTGAACAAGGTTTTCTGATCTCTACCCTGAATTTGTTTGTGTTGAGGAGGTTCTGAGGGGCAGAGGGATGCTCAGTTAGACCTGGGGTAAACCTTCTCATGCAGGGTGTAAACAAAGGGCAAATGTTGGCAATGGGTGTCTCAAACTATTTAGCCAGTTGTCTGTGTTCTTCAAGAACAGAGGCTGGAAATACGTTCTATACAGAGCCGAACGGTAAATACTTAGCCTTTACAGGGCAGACAGTCTCTGCTGCGAATACTCGACGCTGCTATTAGAGCGTGAAAGCCGTCATAGATAATACAGAAATGAACAAGACGGCTGTGTTCCAATAAAACTTCATTTACAAAACAAAGCAGGGGGCTGTAGTTTGGCAAACCCTAGTCCAGAGTCTTTGGAGCCTGGTGACACGGTCAGGGCTGCAGAGGGGCAGCTGTATTTCTCACTGTTTCAGAATACTTCAAGGTCTTTTGCAGCTGTTGGGGTAGAATTAGAGTTGGAATTCTCCCTTCCTTTTATTTTCTGTGTTGGATACATATAATTGGGAATTTACTAACTAATGTTACTTAGGGGGATTCTGAGTGTGTCTCCAGCACCAAGATGCTGGAAGGGCCCCATGGGGAGATTGAAAACCCAGGCTCTGGAGCCAGAAAGGCCTCAGTCCTAATCCCATTTCCACTTGCCAATGGCGTGGCCTTGAATGAGTTGTAGAACTTTGTTACACCTCAGTTCCTTCATCTGTAGAATGGGGTCATAATAATGCCTGCCTTATAGGAGTGTTGAGAACATTAAAAGAGGTAACATGTATAAAAGGATAAAAGCAGGGCTTCTCCACCTTGACACTATTGACCTTTTGGGTTGGGTATTCTTTGTTTTGGGGAGGAGGGTACAGCCCTGAGCATTGTGGAATGTTTAGCAGCATCCTGGTCTCAACCTATTGGATGCTGGTAACACTCCTCCCCCTAATTTTCATAACCAAACGTGTCTCCAGACTCTACCAGTGCCCACTGGGGGGCATAACTGTTCCCGGTTGAGGACAATTCTATCAGAAAAAAATGCCTGGCGTTAATAAATGCTGATTCTTATTAGCAGTTGTTGAAATTTCAAATATCGAGGCTGGTGGTGCTGATTTTTATATATCCAGATACTACAAACTTTGGGGTCTCTGAAGACAAGCACCAAATTTTGTATAATGATAACATCAATAAAAGTGACACTAGCCAACCCATAATAGTTCTTACTATGTGCCAGGTGCCGCTTCAAGCTGGTCACCTCTGTCAACTTACCTAAACCTTCAGCGACCCAGTGAGGCAGGTGTGCAGTCTTGCCAGCGCTCCAGATGACAGCCTCTGCTGTTTATATTGCTTGATACGGTGAAGGAAAAGCTTGAGCCTGGGACAGATTTGGGGCCATGTTGCAAAGGACTAAAGGGCTCCACAAGATTTTGCAGAAGCTGGCTCCTACGACCCGGAGGTACATAATGCCGTGATGTGGCAAGCCCATAAAGCCAGGAAAATTCCCTGTGATTCTGCCCACCAGACCTGATTCCACATTCACGTGCTCCCACCATTACCCAGGGAGGCCCCATCTGTCGGGGCCGGGGAAGTCTAGGCACCCGTAAAGCTTGACCGATAAAGCTCAATTTGGAAAAAAGAAAATCCTTAGTTTTTTGGTCAAATCACTGATTATGTTCCCCAAACACAACGTTGCTGAGTACACAAGAAGGAAGATTTTCTAAGATATCCAACCTTTCCTGCAACTGAAAGCAAGAAAGGTGAATTTCTGGGACTCTGGGTGAGGAAGCTGGGGTGGGATTTTTTGAGATTTGGTTCAACTTTAGAGAGAAAATACGGACCAAAGTGCTTGCTTTTCTTCTCCTCCGGGATGGCAGGAAGATGTGCATAGGCAATGGCTTTGGAACCCTCCCCAGGACGCTCCTAGCTCCGAAGGAAGTGTCCTTTTTATTCCCAACCATAAGATGGCACTCCAATGCTTGCACTAGGAACTGGGCTGGCTGGAGAGAGGGCTCTTTGGAGGACCACAGGAGCAGAAAGCTACTGAGCTCATCTGTATTTGCTTTACATCGTTATGCTAACAAGATGCGGAAATTTTATTCCAAATGCGTAAATATTATTGAGTTTGCCAAGGATTTTTGCCTGAATGCGCGACAGAGTACTGATGTTCAGGACCAAGAGGAGATGAGAAGCAGGGTGGGGAAGAAACCGGAAAGCTTGCCCATCCCAGCTCGCTTCAGCTATTCGTTGCATGGATTGAGGCACTTCGTATTACCACACTGCAATGTGGATTTCTTTGGGACTGTGGCTCATACCGAGCCCGTGCTCTGGTCTTAGTTCTGCAGGAGGCTGTTCTGCTGTTTCTAGTGCAGCCAAGATAGGTGATGGGGAGGGGGGCGGGGGGATTGCAGAAGCAGAGAGGTGCTTGCCCAAGCTGGGGTTTGGTTTCTCTCATGCTTCCCAGCCCTTGATTGAATCTCTCTCCTGCTGATGGATTATTATCTGAAACCTTGTTTAATTGAGGGTCCGGTTGCCCTTGCAGGTGAGACCACAAGTCTTCACCGTTTTGATGACTGAGGGCCACATCCTGTGTCCGCCCAAGCCAACACCTTCCCACTCCCAGGGCCAGCAGCGATTCTTGGATCGTACCTGAGCTGTAGAGAAGAGTTGGCGCCACTGGCTGGTTTTCCCCTTGAGCCACACTCCTGTCCATCGGTCACCGCTTCAGAGAGCCCAGCTCCTCAGGTGCCGGGGATGCCCAGAGGACCTCTGGTTTCGCTGTGTTTCTCCTACTTCGCTCTCTGTGCTTTCTTAGGAGGCTGAAAGCATGAATACTTGATCGAATGGATGGAGGGTAGATCTATTGTTACCTGAAAGGGTATTTATTGTATGGTTTCCCACGAGATAAGCAGGTGGAATCTTGACCTTTTATTATGAAAATTCAAGATCGGGTTAGTAGTTTCTGTCCTTAAGAAGCTTAGTTCTGACAGGAATTTCAGATATGCTGATAATGGAACGCCTGGGTGGCTCAGTGGGTTAGGCGTCTGCCTTCAGCTCAGGTCATGAACTCAGGGTCCTGGAATAGAGTCCCGCATCGGGCTCCCTGCTCAGCGGAGAGCCTGCTTCTCCCTCTGCCTGCCGTTCCCCCTGCTTGTGCTCCTGCTCTTTCTCTCTGACAAATAAATAAATAAAATCTTTTAAAAAAATCTTTAAGATATGCTGATAATTATTAAATGATCATAAAAACTACCAGCTATTGAGCAACAGCTATATACCAGGTTTATATTTATATAACTTACGTATACTTCTAATATGTATCAGACTATTTTTATATTTACATGCTCTTCTATTTAACTTAAATAGAAACTTCGAGAAGTTATATATATTTACGTTTTCTTAAAAAAAGTGATGTGTAACGCAGTGGTTACCACCATGTTCTTCTCAGTGTTCACTGTTCTCTTTTTCCTTCTTACTAAAATTCTGATTTTTTTTCAGTTATTCCTCATCCCCGACGCAGCAGATCCTTTCTTTCCCAGCTCCGTGGGCGGGTCCTGTACAGTGTAGGCCATTTATGATATAGCCAACCCTCTTGCCAGTGTTTGGTTCCAGAACAGGGCTTAACGCGATCCGTGCTCAGGACCCCTCTGTATACTGTTATTGATCCAGGAGTGAGTATGTCACCCACATTGGTGCCATCGGTGTAAGGAAGAACACCCCACTATCACCCAAATGGCGCGAAAGCTTGCTGCCTTCTGTAGGAAATGTACAGTGAAGCCTGTGGCCGATAGATCTCTTACAATTAGAGGGAAACTGGCTTTAGGATGACATTGATGCTTGGCTGGTGGAGCAGTGATATGGAAAGGATCTAGGTCCTTAATGACATCATGCAGTGGCTGAATCAATCAGCCCTGAAGCCTACTCCACCTCTGGACTTCCTGTTAAATAAGATATACAAAAATACCTTTAAGCCAGATAAAGTCAGTATTTTGGCTATTTTTAGGAATATGATTACTTTTGTTAACACATTAAAAGGAGACGACATTCAGAGAGGTCAACAGCAATAGCAGGGTCAAAAACAACAAAATAATATTAAGTGACCAAAGGCCAGGCTCTAACCCTGGGCAGTCCCACCTGCTGGTCCGCTCGCCAGGCTCTGGATCCAAGCCCATGGAGTTTCCTCCTACTGAATACGACGTAGAAAGTGCTTGGAAGAAAGCCAGGCGCTTGGGGGAAAAGAATAGGAAGAATTTACAACTAGGGAAGGGAAACACTGGAGCCTATTGAATGAAGCTCATTATTCCCATAGAATGTGAGACAATGGACATGTCGACAGAGGGAAAAATTGGTTAGCTACAAACTCTAGTGGGGAGAACAGTTCTACTATAAACTTTGATATCTTTCATAGGACTTGAGATTGGATATAAACTAAAATTGATGCTTTTGCCCACTTGGGGAGGGAATACTCTCTCCTTTTTTTGAATCTTTCTGCTCTCTACTCCTTGTTCTGTGATTAGGGCGTGAGAAAAGATGATTTTTCAATGTAAAACCAAAGGAAAAAGCCCAAATCCCCAAAGCCTTTTTAGTCCAGAATGAAGGACACGCTGACAACTGATGACAACTTGATTTTACCTTAGCTCCTGCCTCCTGGAGTGTGACTTCCTGGACCTTTGCCCAACGTTGGATTTGCCTGTCACTTCAGAGGTTGGAAAGAAGCTTTGCAGAAGTGCTCTCAGGGAACCTGCTGACCAAGGGAACGAATAATACACTTGGGCCTGAAATTTGCTGAGAAATGAAGCTGAGTGAAACTTTGATTGTCAGAAATATCAGGAAAGGAACTTTCCTGAAAAAGGTGGCAGTTTTATTCAAGCCACGGGCTCCATGGCATGTGGCCAAACCTTACATTTTTATTTTGGAAAAGTTTTAAATGTATAGAAAGCTTGACTACACATTTCTCTAACGAAGATATAGAAATGGCCCATAAAAGATGTTCAACATCGTCAATAGGGAAATGTCAATCCAAACAACAAGGAAATACAACTTCACACCTATTAGGATGGCTATAATGAAGAAAAGGGACAACCATTGTTGGCAAGGATGCAGAGAATTTGGAACCCGTGTGCATTGCTGGTGGAAATGTAAAATGGTGCAGCTGCTGTGCAAAACAATATGGTGGTTCCTCAAACGATTAAGCATAGAGTTACCTTATGATCTAGCAATTTCCATTCATAGGTATATATTCCAAAGAACTGAAAACAGGCACTCAAACAGATAGCTGTATGCCAATGTTTACTGCAGCATTATTCAAGGTAGCCAAAATGGGGAAGCCACCCTACTGTCCATCAACAGATGAGTGGATAAACAAAATGTGGTGTATACATATAAAGGAATATTATTTGGCCATAAAAAGGAATGGAGTTCTGAGACATGCTATAGCATGGATGAAAACTCTGGGCTAAGTGAAATAAGCCAACACAAAAGGACAAATATCGTATGACCTCCCCTTGTATGAAATATGTAGACTAGGCAAATTCATAGAGACAGAAGGTAGATGAGGTTACCAAAGGAAAGGGGGAAGGAGGGGTTATTGCTGAATGGGTGTGGTTTTTCTTTAGGAGATAAAAAAGTTTTAGAAATAGTGATGAAGGTTGCACAACATTGTGAACAATTGGTACAATTTAAAGAAAGATGTAGAAAAAGATAGATGTTGACAAAATATAGAAAAAAATGAAACAACAGCCGAATGTATAACTATCAGCCATATGCCTATTGGGTGGAATGAACAAATACTAATATTTTATCACATTTGCCCTAGATATTTACATTGCTGATGAAATTATTCCCTGTAGCATATGTGATGAATGCCCTCTGCTGCATCCCTGTGGCCAGTCTGAGTCCACTTACTGAGACAGCGGACAGTTTCTGTGCATCCTGCTGGCATGAACCTCACAAGCCTGCATCGCTCAGCTTCTCTGGAAGAGAGCCTCGTCCAGTGGCAAGAGAGCTTGCTATCTGCCCACAAGGCAATCCTAAAGGGCCCAGAGAAGCAATGCCCGGAGGTCATCCCTCCAACAATGAGAGATGGGCATTAGGAAAGAAAGTATTTCAGATTCCTCGTCCCTTGGGGTATCAGTTCTGAGGCATACTCCCTTATGACTTTCCAGAGGGTCCCAATGAGACTGAGCACCCACAGCAGTAACCCTCTGATTAACACACGCCTTATAGGCTTTTCTTCCCTTCCTCTCTTTCTTTCCTCACTTCCTGCCTTCGCCACCCCAAGAAACTCCTTATTTTAGGCTCTGCTTTCAGAAGAACCCCAACTAGGACAACCCCGTCTTCCTCATTCTCCTCTTTGCTCCTAAGAGGCAATCATTTCCATGAAGTTAGTGTAAATGCTCCTGATTGACATTTTTTGTTTTGTTTTGCTTTAAATTTATTTATTTGTCAGAGAGTGAGAGAGAGCACAAGCAGGGGGGGAGCGGCAGAGGCAGAGGGAGAAGCAGGCTCCCCGCTGAGCAGGGAGCCTGACGTAGGACTCGATCCCAGGACCCTGGGATCATTACCTGAACCGAAGGCAGACACTTAACCAACTGAGCCACCCAGGCGTCCCCTGATGGACATTTTTTTAAACTTGTAGCTAACGCATCAACATACACTTTAATGGGTTTTAAATAATTTTATGAATGACACCATTGTGTGCGTATAGTTCTGCAACTTGCTTTTCTCACTCAATATGTTTTCAAGACTGCTCCATGTGATAACAGAGATCTGGTTCATTACCTTTGACGACTGTGTGTGATTTTAACCATTGTATGTGTGAACCATATTTAGCCACCCCTACCATGACGAGCATTTTTCCTTTCCCATATATTTTGCTATTATAAACAGTATTTCAATGAGCACCCTTATACCTTTATTTTGTTTTAAGGAAATGTATCCAGAAGTGGAATTGTTGGACTGTAGAGTATGCATAAACAATAGCTTTCAAAAAACGTGTTAAGGCTAAATTCATATAACATAAAGTTAACCACTTACAGGTAAACAGTTCAATGTCAGTTATTATAATCATAATGTTGTGCAGTCACTACCTCTTCCTAGTTCCAAACATTTCCATCACTCAAGATGGAAACCCCGTACTCATTAGCAGACACTCCGCATTACCCCCTCCCCTCAGCTCCTGACAACCACCATTCTACTTTCTGTCTCTATGGATTTGCCTGTTCTGGATATTTCATCTAAAAATTAAATTATACAATTTATCACTTTGTGTATCTGGCATCTTTCACTGGGCATGTTTTCAAGGTTTGTCCATATTACAGCTTCTATCACGACTTTATTTTTTTTAGGTCTAAATAATATTCCGTTATATGTAAATACCACATTTTATTTTTCCATTCATCCATTAGTGGAGATTTGGGCTGTATCCACCTTTCAGCTATTGTGGACAGTTTTGCTATCAACGAGCATGTGCCTACATGTGTTTGAAGACCACTTTTCATCCTTTGGGGTATATATCATAAACAGTAACTTTTACATCAGCAAGTCTGGGATGGTTAGGATCTAAAGCACTTCTGGTCAACCACATCTTTGTCGGAAATGTGGGGATACTCATCGGCAGCAATTATGCTACAGCCTAGACAGAATCATTTAGTGGCTAGAGTTAGAAACTCAAATTAATTTAAGTGAGGTGGTTAACTGGAAGGATACAACAGGCCATCTTATGGATGCCCAAAGACTGAAAACGAGATAGAGCTGAGCCTCCAGGAAACTGGGGTTGGAAAGGTCAGGGGTAGGGTTAAGCCCTTGGTTATTCACACAGTTCCCTCCTTCTCTCTACAGACCAGTTTACTTACCAGGGCACTCATGGCTGAGGCTTTTAGAATGTCTGGCAGCAAGGATTTTAGCAGGTACTCCAAAGCCGTGCTGGAAAGAGAAGGCCATCTCCAAGTATCTGCCCCGCACTGTTTCATGCCTCTGTGCCTTTGCTTATGCTCCTCCTCATCGGTCACATAGAGTAATGATCGTCCCGTGACCAGGTTATTGTGAGCGTTGGACGAGTTGCCTGTAAAACATTTAACGTGGGGCTTTACAAATGTTCCCTACTGACCTCCCTGTGACTTAACACTACAGTACTTCTGTTACATGCTACACAACTAACAGCATGAACTTGGGAGCCAGACTGTGTGTTTGAATCCCATCCACACTCCTGTGGTCTCTGACAAGCCCCTGGACTTCTCCGTTAAACTTTCCCATCTGCAAAATGGGGGTATCGACTGCACCTGCTTCACAGTATTGTCGTGACGATTAATGAGCTAATGTATGTGCAGCTTCTAGAACCTGCCTGGCAGCAGCAGCATCTTGACACGTTATCTGTCTTACCCCTCAGGACCACAATGCACGATAGGTGCGATGCTTGGGTGGCTCAGTTGGTTAAGCATCTGCTTTTGGCTCAGGTCATGATCCCAGGGTCCTGGGCTCGAGTCCCCCTCCCTGCTCAGTGGGGACCCTGCTTCTCCCTCTGCCTTCTGCTCCCCCTGCTTGTGTGCTCACACTCTCTCTCTCTCTCCCTCTGACAAATAAATAAATAAAATCTTTAAAACAAAACAAAACAATGCATGATAGGTGATGCTACCCCATTTTACGGAAGAGGAGACTGAGGTCAGAGGGGACCCGCTATGTGAACTCAGGTCCATCTCACCATAATGCTTGTGCCCTCTCCCTTATATCACTCTGCTAAATTGTTCTTTTCATCTACAGCTTTTTTAGAACTGCAGAATATCCCAGCTTCTCTGCTGCTTCATCTTGTGTATTATTTGAGCTCCAAATGGCAGCCCAGAGCCCCTGCTTCACTTTTCTTTTTTATTGGTGTAGCAGATGATGAGAAGGATCCCTTTGCTCTGGCAACTGGGGTTGAAAATATTTTTTCTTGAGAACCGGGACTTGAATTTCCGCCTGTGTACCTGCTGTACGTTGACCTTCCCTCTCCTTCCGCTTATCACTGCTTGGAACTGCTTCTTATGGAAAGGGTCTCTGAGTAAAAAAATAAACATAAAAATAAATCAGAAATTCCACTGATACTGGCCCCAGGTTAAAGCTCCACCCTCTGGCTCCTTAAACTGATTATTTGTGGGCCAAGAATCCATGGACTTTTTGCAGGAAGCCCTTTGGGTGAATGCTGGTGGGATTTTGGAGAGGGCTTTGCAGTGATACCTTACGGGAGGTGAGCTGGGGGTGGGGGGGGGGAATGCCGTGGATGGGTTGAAGCAGCCTATATTGTTTAGCGGTTTAAGGCAGACCATTTCCAGCAAGATTGAAAGTAAAGAAAAAGGCTTATTCTGCAGAAGTGGGAATTTAGCAGTGCCAACACACAAAATTGAAGACTTCCAACAGAGCTCCGAGGATGCGCCTCTTTTGCAGAGTGTTGCATTAGAATGTTTGTTTAAACAGCAGCTAGGCTGGACCCTCTCGGATTTATTTCCTGGGCATTAGCTGCTGAACGAACATGGAGAACAATAAACGGAGACGCTTCAAATTAAAAGGCAGAAATTTTGCCATTGAATGTGAAGGAATGGATATGGGGAAGTTTCTAAAACTCCAAGGTAAATTAATCATAAAAATAAAATTAAAAAAAGGATCCTTTTAATTCAAATTCGACTTCTAAGCAATCACCTGCAAAGCTTGCAGACGCCGTTCCCCCTGCTCGGGCCCTCTTGCAGGTGCGTCTCTGTCTACCTGATATTCGATCTTTTGCCTTGCGGCCGGTGCAACTGGAACACTGGTCTCCAAGCCCTGGGGCTGCGAAGGAGGCAAACATCCTCCTGACGGCCTCAACCCAGAAGTGACGTGTGTTATTCCCGTTCACAGTCCATTGGTCAGAACTAGACACGTGACCCTCTCCTTACTGCAGAGGAAGCTGGGAAATGTAGGCGGGGCAAAATGGAATATTTGCAGAGATTTAACAGTCTCTACTATACTCCCCAAGACTTGGTTCGGTGTCCTGCCGGTGTGTTTTTGAATCATTCAATCATAACACATCTCTCTCTCTCTCTCTCTCTTTTTGTAATTGCCTGTTTACTGCCCCATGCAAATCCCAAACCTATAAGTTCTTTGAGAGAAAGGGCTAAACTCATCCACCATTGCATCTCTTACACCCAGCCCAACACAGCACACAGTGGGGGTTCACTAAATCGTTATTGAATACGTGAAAAAAAGAAGGAATACATGATGTAGCCGTACCAAAAAAATGGAGACATAGCCATACAAAAAAAAAAAAAAAAAAAGGAGACATCATTGTTTTTATAAATCTCTCACCTAGGAGGTGAATGCTTTATCTGTGGATCAGATGGCCTTTAATCTCCTAGATACCGGTCAGGTCCTTTGATCTGAGAATCTTCAGACTACAGTATT
This sequence comes from Phoca vitulina, assembly GCF_004348235.1. Classification (NCBI taxonomy): domain Eukaryota; kingdom Metazoa; phylum Chordata; class Mammalia; order Carnivora; family Phocidae; genus Phoca; species Phoca vitulina. The sequence goes on along the minus strand of NW_022589769.1, from coordinate 6,061,319 downwards.
TGAAACCTGCCCCCCACCTCGCCCCCCAGATTTTTGTACGTGGTGGATTTAATACTAGGCTCTATTGAAAGCTTCATGACTTAATTCCTGCTAGCCTGCTAATTGGGACTTGTTTTATAGTTTCCTATCATGCATACACAAATTTGGGAGAATAAGCTCATGATTTTTTTTCTCCCAAACATGACTAGATTTTTAAAGTATTATTATTATTATTACTATTATTATTTATGTAAAAAGTAATTGTGATACTGTGATTTATAGGAAGTATATTTTGGTCACCTGAATGATCAAATATATATTTCTTATATGTATTTATTCTTCACCATAGTTCGTAGCTAATAGCTCCCCAAACCCTTTGGAATTTCCTAAGTGTTGAGAGTGATAAAGGTGTCTTTTGTCATGTTAATGAGGTTCTTTGGAAAGCACCTAAAGATGGGGGTGGTTGCCAGAGGAGCCAACCTGTGATTTAGGGGATTGGAATTTTCAGTCCCATCTGGGGCTGAAGGCTGAATCAATCGCCAATGGCCCATGGGCCCATGATTTAATCAACCATACCCATCTAAGGAAGCCTCCATAAAAAGAACAGGGTTTGGAGATCTTCTAGGTTGGTGATCACATGCAGATTCTGGGAGAGGCATGCCCTTTCCCACACACCTTGTTCTACGTTTCTCTCCTGTCTTGGCGGTTCCTGATTTGGTAAGTAAAATGTTTCTCTGACTTCTGTGAGCCACACCAGCAAATTAATTAAACCTGAGGAGGGGGTCCTGGGACCCTCTGTTTTGTAGGCAGTTGGTCAGAAATACAGTAACACCCTGGACTTGCAATTGGCATCCTGAGTTGGAAGGGGGTCTTTGGAAACTCCAGGCTGTTGTGGGTCAATGAGAAGCACAGGTAACAACCTGGGGTAGTGATTGGCCTCTGAAGTTGAGAGCAGTCTTATGGGACTGAGTCCCTTACCTGTGATCTCTGAGTAGATAGCGTCAGAATTGAGTTGAATGGGGTTGAATTCTTGGACTCCAGCTAGTCAGTGTGGGGAAGCCTAGACACACACACACACACACACACACACACACACACACACATTGGAGAATTGGGCCCTGAAACCCCAAAGAATAATATACACTTTCAGGGCATGTGTTAGGGTGGTACGTACTAGCTGCTTAAACACAACAAAAACCGTAAATATTGGTGGCTTATTAAAAAATTTTTAACTTATATAGCAGTCTAGTGTGGGTGTGCTCGGGGCGGGGTGGGGGGGGGCAGGTAGCCTTCCACGTGGTGAAATGAAGAAGCAGCCTCCTTCTATCTTGTGGCCTCCAGATCTTCCACTTCACTTTGGCTTCCATTGCATTGGTGCAAACCAGTTATGATCCTTGGAGTGTCCGACCTCGACCCAAGGCATGGTGGGAAATGTAGTCCATGGCTGGATAGCTTCTCCCTTGCCACAAATGTCCCAGGGACATTTGCTGGCTGTCTCTCCATCATCATTTGCCATCGTAACAAAAAGTACTTTGGCTTTCCTTGGCCGAATTCACCCTCTACCATTCTCAGCCAGGTGATTTAGATGGGGTTGACTCTTGCCACGGTGGGTGGTGGGTGGGCTCTGCTCATGTATGCCAAATTAGAAGTCACATACTACTAGCCAGGATGATGGGGTCAGGGATGGGTCCATCATAGAATTCAGGCCATTGGGAAAAGTGAATCCTCAGACTTGTGCTAGCGTAGTTTGTTTTTTTTTCCTCCCTGTGAGTATGTGAGGTCTGGATCAGCTTCTGTCTTTGTGATATCACATGATTCTAAATGGCACAGACCAGGGTTTCTCAACCTCAACACTAGTGACAGTTGACAAGTGACGCACAAATATACACATAGCTACACGCACATGTATAGATAGCTAGATACAGATCTCTCTTTCTATCTCTGTTGTACGTATATTTTTAAATTTTCTGTATGTTATTATGTTTTGACACCTTAAAAAAAAAATCATTCTGGCTGGGGAGAGACTGCCCCTTCTGGGCTAAACCTGGCAAAGGGCCCAGCAGGGAAAGCACACCTTTGATACGCAAGCTAACCAATGCAGAGCCAGACCTCCTCTATCCGGCCTTCACTCCCCAGGAGACTGTTCCTCTGCTTTAATAATTCCAGAGCAGGGACCTGGCAGCTAGAGGCCACCCTGTTGCCCAAAGCCTGCTGGAATGATTCCAACTAGCCAATCCTGAACTGTTGACCGTGTCTTGCCTTGCCTTTCTTATGGAAACCTCAGTAAACCTTGACCTAAGCTTTTCCATTGCTGTGATCTGCTGTTTTCCCCTGTGACCCCTGCGTGGTATGCGGTGACTCCCTCTTTAGAATCTGTGCTTATAATAAATGTTATTCTACAAGCATTCTCCTCCTCTTCACTCCCCTGGCTGCATCTGACTGGCCAACCTATGAACACACAGTTTATTTTTTATTTTTTTAAAAGATTTTATTTATTTATTTGACAGAGAGAGAGAGAGGGACAGCGAGAGAGGGAACACAAGCAGGGGGAGTGGGAGAGGGAGAAGCAGGCTTCCCGCTGAGCAGGGAGCCCTATGCAGGGGCTCGATCCCAGGACCCTGGGATCATGACCTGAGCCGAAGGCAGATGCTTATCCGACTGAGCCACCCAGGCGCCCCTAAACACACAGTTTAAATAGCTTCACCAACCCACTGTCTATTCATTCCACTGGTTCTGTTTCTCTGTTGAGCCTTGCCTAATATAATGGGTTTGGAATCTATTGTCAAGATGGGGCCCAGAGGTTTTGCGGATTGTCTGAAGGGAGGGGTGTGGGAAAGCAGGTATCAAGCATTGCTGGTATCTTTGGCCCACGCTAGTACCCTCCCACCTGTCCTCGAAACTTGAAAGAGCAAAGGTTTTACCGAAGTCAGACTCTGATGGCTCCCCTTTCCGGCTTCTAAGTGTCCACGCCGTCAGTTCTTTCCTGCAGAACAGGGTTCACCTCTTCGGACCCTATTTACCGTGCCTTACAGCGCCTGCACCTTTCCCTGGCCATGCTTACTTAGCAGCGTTTTCAGGACAAACCCTCGGGAACTGTTTGCAGAACTCCACGTAAGTAGAGTGAGCATTTCACTGCCTCTGGCTCTAGCCCCCAAATATCTCTAAAGGACTTTTTTATTTCTTTCCCTAGTCTCCATCACCTTCCTGTTGAGCTTGGATGGTTAGGGATGGTGGTGGTGGGTGGGCTTGGAGCTGTGTTCTTCCAGAAGGCCCCAGATTAGACGAGATGGCTGGTTCTAAACCAGGATTTCCATACGGGGGCAGAATAAGGGATCACGTCGGAAGACTTTCTTGATTTTTTTTAATTAATTTATTCATTTGAGACAGAGAGATACAGAGTGAGAGAGAGAGAGCGAGAGAGAGAGAGAGAGAGCAGGAGTGGTGGGGAGAGGCCGAGGAAGAAGGAGAAGCAGACTCCCCGCTGAGCAGGGAACCCGCTGCGGGGCTCGATCCCAGGACCTGGAGATCATGACCCGAGCTGAAGTCAGACGCTTAATGACTGAGCCACCCAGGCTTTCCCACTTCTGAAGACTTTCAAAGGAGCCTGGCAGGTGCAGTATTGATCTCAGGGGAGAGGACCATTCCTTTTGGCGGAGGCTTCATGGAAAGATGGCTCGGCTCACCATGGATCCTTCCGGAAATTTCTAGATGTTATGGAAAATCTCTGCTCTGTGTGGGCAAACAGGCATCCGGGGAGTGGGTAATTGGGGCAAATGCCCCCACTGGGGCCCAGGAGGGGGGTCTGCAGTTTCGAATTCTTTTGAGCAGAGAGAGTGGCTCTAGGCTGCAGGCACAAAACGTTTAAAAAAAGAAGCCAAGCTCATTTATAATCAGTCAGCTCATGACCCTTTTCTCTTTTCCCATCACGAGTCAACGAGGGGGGTAGTCTCACTGTGGCTCCTCTTCCTGTTCAAGGCTTTCCTTGAAAGTTGCAAAAACCAGGGAAGAGCTCTCCCCCATTGTAAAAACATATGCTTGTAATAAAAATAAGATTCGCTCAGTACTGGTATATATATGAAAGAGGAAAGAGAAAAACCTTCCAAACTCCCACTACCCAGAGATAGCCCCTGTTAACATTTTGATAAATATTCTTCTGGATATTTCTAAATACACATTCCCTCTCTCTCCCCTTCTCTTTGTCTCTCTCTCTCTCTCTCTCTCTCTCTCTCTCACACACACACACACACACCCCCACATACTTCTATGCAAATGAGATCACATCCTGCTTGTTCCCTTATTCTGTAAACCTGCTTTTTAACTCCACATTATGCCATGGTCCTTTTTCTGGGTCAACAAATTTAGAAATACCTCATCAATTTTAATGGCTGCTTAAAATTCCACTGTGTGGTTAAAACGTACAATATTTAACCAGTTCCCTACTGGTGGACATTTAGGTTGATTTCGATGTTTATTGTAGAGAACGTCGCCTATGAAAATCCCCGCAGTTATATCTTGATCTCCATGTATAATTTATTGCTCATTTAAACATCTTGCTCTCATTAAGTACTGTAATAATAATAATAATAATAATAATAGTCTTTTCCGGGGTTGAGATGAGAAAATAATGTGGCATTTCCTGAGACTTCTGTGTCCCCTGGGAGAGTTCTCAGCATGGAAATGAAACCCAGGAGCCAGACCTGAGTCCCTGCTGTCCAGAATTTTCTGATTATAAGGATCACGAGGACACATGCTGCAAGTCCCTGTTTCTGGGACTGTCTGTGACTTAATGCAATAGTCTCAGGGGCTAAAACAGAGGCACCAGGCATAGGTGGGGACCCAGGGCCAGAGAGAAGCAGGAAGAAACTGGGAACTCAGAGAAATCATGGGTTTGGTAACTGAGGTTTGGACTGAGTGAGTTTCAATGTCCAGGAGGGACACAGGGAGCCAGGAAATGACAATATGGTGAGGTAAGTGTTAAGTACAAGTACAAGATATATTGGAAGAACCAAAAAGTCTCACTAACATTTGGAGGTCTTGGAGGGCTTCTTGGAGGAAGTCAACTCCAAATAAGTACGCTAATGTGTTTTGGAAATGGCCAGAAGAATGAACCATGAGGAGGGGTTCAGGGGAGAGCATCCTGGGAAGAGGGGCAAAGTTGTTATAAAGGCCAGGAGGGCCGGAAGTCATAGTACTTGCCCTCACTGAGCCCCAAATCTAGACAAATAAATAGGTAAGTTCAAAACACAGTGCTAACTGTGATGACAGTGGGTTCTGTGACCCAGACTGGGGAGGTGCTTGGGGGTCTGATACAACTAACTGAACTCTGACATTGTCCTGAAGGGCATTTCTTCCCTCTGGCCCCCGGAGACCAAGAGGACTTTTTCTATAATTCGGAAAACAGTGCACCAGTAGTTGCTTCCGTGCCTAAAATCATGTCATTAAGTGTCTTCATTTTCACGTGGTCAAGATAGTAACTGAGGGAATTTACAAGGCAGGAGGCAGAACTTGGGAATGCCAGCAAAGCTTTGTGAATATCCCCCCCCCCTTTTTTGTGATTACTTGTGGTTTTACATGAGGAGTGGGAAACAGATTTATAGCTGTCCGTAGAGCTGGGATTATGAGAAGGAAACTGGGAGAAAAGGTCATCCCGAGAAACGGAAATGCCCCTGAGAGGTGGTTTGACACGAGCTATATAACCTAAAAGTTTTGGGACTTCAAATATTCCCTCATCAGCCTGTGGAGGTTCCTGGAATTTCTACCTCTAGCTTGGGGTGAAAGGGGTGAATGTGAATGAATGCTTATATATGCAGCACGGTGTGGGCCATGATTCTCTGAATGTGGTTCGTGAGCCACGTACTTTAGAATCATCTGGCAGCTTCCAGAAGGCACATCTTTGGGTTGACCCTAGGTCATTGGAAGTGGACCCTTCTGGCTGTTTATCTAGCATCTATCTCAGCTCTGCTCCCACCCTCTTCTCTTTCCTAACAGAATCCAGATTGTGGGGTTCAGGGGATGCCCCTCCCCCGTGCCATCTTAAAATGCTAAGAAAACTAATCTGGTATAATTTGACTGCTCTCAAGGAATTGCTCTTTTGCTGCCTGTGATTGCTTCAGGAAGGGGCCTTGGACCTAATTTGGTCCAGTGAGAAGTAAAGGGAAGCCTGTTGAGATCTCCAGGGAAGTTTCCTCTTTCCTAAGAAAAGGCAGGAGAAGAAATAGCATCTCTCTGCCTGCTGTTGACTCCGAGGAGCAGAGAGGGAGACGACCCCGAAGGAGCAGAGAGAAGAGACGGACAGAACCTGGGTTCCTGATGACACCGTGGAGCGGCTGAATCAGCCTGCCCTGAGGCCTGACTTCTCTGCAGACTTCTCTTATTTGAGATAATAAACTCTTTTATTGAGTTGGCGTTTCTGTTATCTGCAGTGGACGCCCCAGAAGCAATACATACACTGAATCAGCATCTCTGGAGATGGGCCTGCCCCAGGCATTTCTGATATACACTCCGGTGTGCAAATCACCAGAGAAATCCTGGGGACACCCGGGCTGGCCGTCACAAGTCAGGGTCTGGCCCTTGTGGCCGAGCCACTCGGAGCAAGTCATATCCATACCTCGCTGAGCGCCAGCTTCCTCGGGGGACCAAGAAGGGAGCTACCCTAGCAAATCCCTCTCCCTTGGTGTTCTGCCGTTCTGCCGTAACCTAGGCGAGCACGGTGCCTAAGCGTGGCAGGAGAGAACGCCAAGGGAGAGATCTCACAAAATGCTTTGACATCAATAAAGCAGAGCAGTAAGGAACTTCATTGTTATCTTAAGCAAAAGCTGGCTGCAGATTTTCTGCTTTCTAGAGAAATGGCGTAATTCATTTCAGGGATCGCAAGGTTCTATTGTTTAGCAAAATGCCTTGATGGACATTTTGGTTCCAATGTGGGGCATGACCCCCACCCCCTAGCAGAGCCTGGGTGAATAATGGGGAAACGAGAGGGGCTGGAGTTCTTGATACACTATCGTCAAGAGCAGGGCACCAGGATCTTGCGTTTCCAGGAGCCCATAGAAAAAGAGGGCAAGAGGTTCGGAGCAGAAGGGAGATGAGCAGCGGTTCTAGGGAAGGAGAAGCCTGAGGAGATGGATGGTGGTGACCAGGGCCTCGGGAGGATGAGTCCAGAGAGGAATTTCCTGGGATGAGGAGTGGTCCATATTTACCAGGCAGTGAGTGACATCTAATGTCCCATGTCCCATTGTCACCTCCTGTTGAGTCTACTCGATGGAACTTTCCTATCGGCATCCCCCACCTGACGGCTCTTCTCCCTGTCACGGGCTTCGTAGTTCACCCTTTATCATCTCTCACAGAAATGATTACCAGAGACCTTCCCTGGCCCCCTGCCTCCCATCATTTCTAACCACTCTGCGTTCTTGAACCGGTCATCAGGATTCGTTAAACGTCTCAAGAGCTACTTTGGCTTTGACTAAATTTGACTGTCTCCCCTTTTGTCTCCTGGTTCCCATCATTCACTTTTCTATTACAAATCCCTTCACGAGATAAGAGCTTTTTAAGACCAGACTCCTCTTGTAGATTATCACGGCAATTAGATAAGCAATAATGGATAAGAACGCAGGGACAGGTTTTAATTATTTTTTTATAGCTCAATATTAACTCATACTAATATGGACCCAAGCGCTCATTTCCATTTGACTTTTATTTTTGAGCGCCTTCTCTGTGTAGGGCACCAGGATAATTTCTGTAGAGACATGGGTCAGGCAGCTGTTGCCAAAGTGTCTTGTATAGTCCTTGATGATAACTCTGTGTAGGACTTAGTACTGTTTTCTGAGTTAATAACAACACATCCTTGGAATTTCTAGTTCTTGAAAGTGTCCAACTAGGGTGCCTGAAACCACCGCATTTTTGTCATTTTTTTTCCTAGTAATACTTAGTTTCCTTCTCCATAGCTGCTATAACTTGGCAAGAAAGGCATTTTATTTTATATATTTTTTAATATTTATTTTAGAGAGAGAGAGACAGTGTGCGCTTCGAGGAAGGGCAGAGGAGGGAGAGAGAGAATCTCAAGCACACTTCCTGCTGAGCAGGGAGCCCACCCAGTGCGGGGCTCGATCTCACGACCCCAAGATCATGACCTGAGCCAAAACCAAGAATCAGACTCTTAATCAACAGAGCCACCCAAGTGCCCCAAGAAAGGCATTTTAGAAACCCATTTTGATGAAACACAAAGGAAATTGACTTTTTAAAAAAGATTTTGTTTATTTTATTTGAGAGAGAGAGAGCATGAGCTGGGTGAAGGGCAGAGGCAGAGGGAGAAGCAGACTGCGTGAATGAGTGGGTGCACACACCCCCACCCCCCAACCCCACCAGGGGGACATTTGGCCAGATAGCCAGGCCAGAAACAGGAGGTACTCTGCTCAAACCCATTTGCATGCGTCTGAATGTTGGGTGTCTCCTTCCTGCAGAGTCACACTGAGGACCTAGGGTGCGGGGTGATAACCTCAAATCTCTCCCAGGGTCCGGCAGGTGAGGCCCATGAGTGGGGCGGCGGGGGGGCTGCCGAGCCCTGTCTGCCCCATCCATCGGATGGCTACTGTGTCAGGTGTACCTTCTAATTTTTTTCAAGAGAAGCCATAAAATTATATTTTCATTTGAAAGAACCCCTTTAAAAAATATCAACAACTAGTTAAAACTTTTTAGACATTGTGCAGGGAGGAGAAAAAAAAAAAAAAGAAAAACACAAGCGTTTCCTGAGACCTCATCCTTTAGCTGCAATGGACCAAGAACTTCCATTTCCTTTGCAAAATCCATGGCAGTTGCCTTTCTAGTGTCTGTCTGTCTATCCTCGCTAATCCACATACCATTCTGAGACACAGTCAGCTGTTTCGTCAGAAGAGAAGGGAGGGGTTAGGGCAGAGATTTTTTTTTGACCAAAATATTAACTTTATTTAGCAAACACCTATGCACGGCTTACCATGTTCCAGCCCCGTTCTCAGCACAAATATTAGCTGGTTTCACCCTCCTGAGACTGCAAGGGAGCTACTACTATTAATCCCATACTATAGATGAGGACACTGAGGCCAGCGAGGGTGTGTCACTTGCCATCATGCCCTTAAGAAGGGCTGCAGCCAGGATTCAAGCCTGGGAAGTTTGACTCCTGAGTCTGTGCGCTAAATCCCTATTCCAAGAGCCTCTCGAAACAGAGCAGAGAAAGCAAACTTTGCTTTTTAGTTAATGTAGAGTCATCCTTAAAATGGAAGAACCGAGACCAGAAAATGCAAATGAGCCAGACCAGATCTGACTCTGAGGGCAGTGGGCAGTGAAAGCTCCTGGTAAGGACCCAACCATTTCCTTCTGTCTCCACCTCGGAAAGCACCCCGGGGCCCCGCGCGGTCCCCGTCCTCCTGTGTTCTGTAATGCGGCTAGGTTAGCACAGAAGAGGAGATGGCTACTAAGCCTGAAAAATACAGAGAAACGAGGTAAAGTATTAGACTGCCTATAAAAGATAACTAGACCCGGAGAGAGGGTTTGAAAAGCTGCCTTAAAAAAAAAAAAAAAAAAGGCAGACACAGCTGAATGCACTTCCAGGCACCAGAAGTGTTCTTTGCAAGATGAGCATCAGAGCGGAGGCAGGGCAGGGGATGAAAGGGGCATGCATATTTATGTTTCCTCAAGAAAGCTCCAAGCTTGGGGAGCACTGTGTGGTGAAAAGGAACAGCCACTTGGATCTGCTCTTTCTGATGCGGATGGTGTGGTCAAAATTGCTGACACTCTACCGTTTGGGCACAGCTCCGGATCCTGCCAGCCCCGTAGCGGTTATTGTAATAAACTGACAGGAGATACAACGCCAGGGTTTCCAAAGTGCAAAGGAAATTTCTGTAGGGGCTTTGGGAAAGCTGTGAGGGTCTCTGAAAATGGGAAGCTTCCAGGTGGTTGAAGGCTGGTCATGGAGTCTGAGATCATCAAGTTCTCACTTTTCTGTGTTTGAGTTTTGTGGGTGTGGACATGAAAATGAAGCTAACTAGCATCATGGGGAGGATGGGTTTGATTCTCTTACAAGGTGGGGCTGTGGGGGTCCTGGGAAGAAATGCGGGGGGTGGGTGGGTGGTGGGGGGGAGACTCGGGTCACCTGGGTTTAAGCAGCATCTCTGACTTTATCTGTACTTGACTTGGGATCTCTGGGATAACAGCCCTGGAGTGGCCAGAGAAGACCTAGGGAAGTCTTAGAAGAAGGAACTCTGGTCCATACTTCCCAAATTTGGACTGGAGGGAGAACTCCAGAATATACATCCAGCTGGCCCAGGGATGAAAAATACTGAGCACGCATGCTGACCCCTCCCTGTCCTGCACTCATGGCAGACATTGCTAATCAACCCCAACAGGCTGTCTTGGAAGCCTGGGTGTGGCCCCAGAGTCCTTTTCAACATGGCTACTACCAATCAAATGGACTTGGCACAAGAGAAGAACTGTATGAGGCCTCCCTGATGCCCTACCCAAGACCTTGCCCAACTTCTCCCTGACTTCCGCCATGTTGGAGGGAAAGAGTATCACACGTTAGTTAGGGTTCTGGCGTCAGAGTCCTGGGGTGTGAATCCCAGTCCCACCTCCTTACTGCGTGTGATCTTTGTCTCATTGCTTATCCACGCCAAGCTTCAACTTCCTTTCCTGTGCAGTGGGGCAACACCAGCATCTACCTTGTAGGAGATGTGATTATGGTTGTGTGTGTGTGTGTAAATATCTAACATGATGTTTGACTAGATGCTCTACAAATGAGGTTCCTTTCCCCCCCTCATAAGGAGTCCCACAGAAGGTGTGGGGGATGGGTTTGACATCAGCTGGAAGGTAGAAGTGTGAGAGGTGGAATAGAAATGGAAGGAGATGGGGCAGTCAGCTGCTAGGTCATGCAAGGTTTTGAGGTCAGCATAGGGATCCTTGTCTCTTTCTTAAGATCAAGTGGAGCAGGAGATGGGCAGGTTTAGATCCTCATAGTTTTCCATGCTCCTTCCTGCCACAGGACTTTGGTTCAAACTTGTCCCCTTTGCTAGAATGTTCTTTTTCTTCTCTCTCAAACCCATCCTGCATCTCATTAACTCCCTTTTTAAAAAGATTTTATTTATTTATTTGAGAGAGAGAGATCACGAGCAGGGGGGAAAGGTAGAGGGAGATGCAGACTCCCTGCTGGGCAGGGAGCCTGACGCAGGACTCCATCCTAAGACCCTGGGATCATAACCCGAGCTGAAGGCAGATGCTTAACTGACTGAGCCACCCAGGCACCTGCATCTCAATAACTCCTGAAGGTCTTCCAGTTGGCTCTCAACCATCACCTCCTCAGGGAAGCCTTTCCTGATCTCCCACCTCCTTCTGTTATATGTTCCTACGTGGCCACGTCCTCAACCTCCATCCAACCCCCAACCCCCCACTGGCAGCTTCATACTTATTTGTGTGGTTAGGTGACAAAACCAATCTCCTCACCAGACTGTGCTTGGTGAGGCTGGGGGCTTGGTTTTGCCCACCATTCTTTCTCCAGGGCCTAGCACCTCACCTGATACACGGTAGATGCCCAATACGTGTTGTGCCCTAGAAATATTGTTCTGGTCATAGGGTGGAAAGGACACAGGGCCATAGTGGGGGCAGGGAGATCAGTGAGGAGGCCATTGCTCCAAACCAAATGAAAAGTCAAGGTGGCCTTGAACTAAGACGGGGACAACACAGATGGAGGGAAGTACATGGTGTCAAGAGCTACGAAGGAAGCTTCATCTTGATAAATTACTGGCAGGCAGTTTTCCTTATTCCTCTTTTCTTCTGTGGATTTTACAACACCTTCGTGTTTTCTAGAAATTCCCAAAGGAGAAGGAAAGGAAAATATAAAGTATTTGCAACCTGGGATGGGGGAAGGCTTATCATCCCCCTGCTAATCAGAAGTGGGCAGAGCCCATCGGGCCGACCTCTTTCCTCCAGATCCCCGTGAAGGTTGTTACCTGCTTTTGAAATCTGCACCTCACTTTGCCAACTCACTGCTCAAAATGCCCAGTAGGAGTGTCTTAGGAGCTCAGGGAATTAACTGCTGAGTGGTGACGAACAGGCTTATTGAAGTCGTCAAAGCTGAAAGCGAGTTTGAACTGTGATGTGTCCTGCCAAGCATTTTATGAATATGCAGAATCAAACAGGACCTGGTGGAAGCCAGAGGGAGCAGGCAGAAAGAGGTTCTCTTTCAAATCCCAGCCAATGGAAGCACACATTTCAGCTCATTAAAACACACAACAGGCTGTTATAGACACTTTCAAAAAGAGCTTTCTATTGAGTAACATCCTGGGGGACTTTTATTTATTTATTTTTTCTTTGTAGAAAGTTTTCCAGGGGCAACCCCAAGAGTTCTAAGGCGGGGTTTGTCTCAAAGGGCTGGACGAAAGTGGAGGACAGCTTTCCTGCGGGTGACAAATCAGATCCCCAATTTGGGCTTTCAAATGGCACTTTCCTCCTTTTCCAATTTATCTGTCTAATCTCCCTGATTCATTTACACTTTTCAGTTTGATGGTCTGCACTTGACAGCGGGGCCCATATGCTTGCTGCTTTTGATGGAAAGGATTCTGCCTGAATTCCCTTCTTTAGTTTTAATTTCCTAATTTTAGGTTCGGCTCTCGGTGTTTTAACCACTTGCGAAAGTGAATGGTTTCCTCTCCTGCAGCATGCCTCAGTGGGAGCTCCCTCTCTCTCCCACCGAAGCCTGACGTCCCTGCATGGGGTCACCTTGAGGATTTCTCAGGTGCGGAGCAAACCCTTATTGCCAGTTCCTTAGGCAGGAGACACTCCCTGGGAGGGAGCTCCTCTCTTGTGAGGTGGAGCAGACGTTGTGATTTTCCTTATTTGATAGGAAAGTCTTCCTTCCTTCCTTCAAGTTCTTGGGTGTCCGGAGTTTTCTTACTTGACATTCCAAATCCACAGGAGGCTTCTATTTCTGTCTTCCCTCTAAACAAAAACCACTTAAGGAAAAGTAAAGAAACCATAACTACATTGGGCAGCTAAAATCTGCTCTTTCTACAGCCCAATACCAACTAATTAGACCCAAGACTCTCCTTATCACCATCTTCAGGCCACTTTCCTTGGATGTAAAAATGGTACCGATTCTTTACCTCTCGGGAGAACTGTGTCATGTGACTTTGCAGATCCCTCCCACTCTGACTCTGGACAGCCATGTGACTTGATTTGGTCAATGAGATGTTAGCAAATGTCACACAGATAGAGGCAGGGAAATGCTTCATGATGGGTCGGTCACTGCAGTGAGAAGGGTATTCCCAGGCTAGCCCACTGACCCCAGGGGGAGAAAGAGAGATAGAAGCATGGAGCAGAACTCAAGCTCCCAGTCATCCCAGCTGACATCTAGCTGAGACCGGAAGAACCCTGAAGCCAAGTGGATTTGGGAGCTAAAATAACTGTTGTTTCAAAACACTGAGTTTTGGGGCAGTTTGCAGCATTAATGTTTAGCAATAGGTAACTACTATCTCCTGAGAATGTAACTGTGAATTAATGATGGCTCTGTATATTCCTTCCTGTTGCAGGGAATATAGGTGGAATCGTTGGGTATGTGGGGAGAAAGCCATGGCGTTGACAAGAGTGTCAGAGGCTGGGCTGGATTCTTTAGGAGAGATGGCCTGAGAGCTTTCGACCAAGAAAACTCAGAAATTTAACCCCTGGAAGCCAGGGAAGGTCTTCCTTAGTTTTAACTTATTTCTCCTTTATTCTTTTGATGGGAGAAGGTTATATATTACAGTACTGTTCAACTATAGTTGGCAGAACTTATTCATCTTATAACTGAAAATTTGTACCTTTTGACCAACATCTCCCCATTTTCAGCTGCCGGCAACCCCCAAATCTACTCTTTGTTTCTATGAGTTTACTTTCTCTTAGATTCCACATACAAGTAAGATCATACAGTATTTGCCTTTCTCTGTCTGACTCACTTATCATGATGCCCTCAAGTTTCATCCATGTTGTTGTAAATGGCAGGATTTCCTTGATTTTTCATGGATGGATAATACTCTATTCCCCTCTTTTCAAAATATAGATATTTTCTTCATCTGTTCATCCATCAGTGGACACTTGGTTTGTTTCCATGTCTTGTCTATTGTAAATAATGCTGCAATAAACGTGGGGGTGCAGATATGTCTTAGAGATAGTGATTTCATTTTCTTTGGATATATATACCCAGAGGTGGGATTGCTGAGATCGTGTGTTACCATATTTCTTAATTCCTGGGTGCTGTTAATTGCAAGACAAACTATTGTCAATAAACTGTTGATTTAATAACATCTCTTTTTTGGGGAAAAAGTGACATTAAATATACATATCAGTTACATGCCTGGGTGGCGCAGTTGGTTAAGGTCTGACTCTTGATTTCAGCTCAGGTTGTGACCTCAGGGTCATGAGATCAAGCCCCATGTTGGCTCGGTGCTGGGCGTGGGGCCTGCTTGAGATTCTCTCTCTCCCTCCCCCTCTGCCCCTCCCCCTCTGCCCCTCCCCACCACTCATGCTCACCCTCTCTCTCTCTGAAAAAAGCAAAAAAGAAGAAGCTGGGTTTTTTGTAGGTTAGTTTCTCAAAGTGAATTTTGAAAAATGCAAAATCCATAGTTTGATATTATGGGATGTTAAGCCAATTTTTAAGAAAAAAATTTTTTTACAAAAGGAAAAGAAGGTCATGATCCTATGAGTTTGAGAAACATTGCATTAAGCAGAATTGTAGAGGTATCTTTACTGCAGGACTTTTCAGGGCCTTTAAAGCCTTATAACCTTTCCCACAGTGATTTCCCCACCTTAGGGAACTTATATCGGGACACACTACAGTCTGGGATACCCAGCATCCCTTGCTAAGAATTGCCTCTTCCTTAGCCACATGATAGCTCAACTAATAAGTCCCTTCTCCTGGACTCTGTACTTCGAACTTTGCGCAAGGAGAGGCAGTCTCTTCCCTAACATGTAAAATTTAGGAGCTCTTAGTACGTTGTATGTTCCAGGATGGCAACTGAGAATGCAGCACGTCCCACACTTATGGGTCCTACCCTTTCATAGAGAAACATCTTTAGGCCTGTGCCCCACCATATTCACTCCGTGGAACTGCATTCTTTTGAGTTTCATGATACCCATCCAGACTGTTTTTCTCCTGTAATGAGAATTTCAAATCTAGGCAAAGGCTGGAAATGGTTCCATGGTTTCAACATTGTTGTGGCTGGTATCTCTGTACTTCTCTTGATCTTTCCCTCATGGTCACAGAGTGGCTGCTGATTCTCCAGTCATCCTTTCTTTATCCAACTTGGCTAATAGAAGGAAGGGTCATGTCTGCTGTGTTTTACTTTTTACCAAGAAAGTTAAAGCTTACCCAGGTCTAGAAATCCTTGCAGCAGAGTTCCATTATTTCTGAGTGGCCAGAATTGGGGCCCTTTTTTCACACTGCTACACCATAGGATAATAGTTTAGAGAAGGCTGTTCTTGAATGATCCTTGATAAGAATTTTTTTTTATATTTTTAAAGGGTTCTAAAATAATAATAATAATAATAATAATAATAATAATAATAATAAATCATTTGTGATGGAGACCATCTGTATCCTGCAAAACCTAAAACATTCACTATCTGGCCCTTGACAGAAAATGTCTACCAAGCCCTGGCTTAGAGCATGGATTCTAGAGTCAGTCTACCTGCGTTCAAAGCCCAGCTCTGCCACTCACTGGCTGTGTGACCTTGGGCAAGTTACTTGACCACTCAGATTCCTCATCTGCAAAATGGGGTTGCCAACAGCACCTATCTCATAGAATTGCTGCAAGAATTTAACTATTGTATGTAAAGTCTTAGACCAATGCCTGGCGCATGCTAAGGACCATGTAAGTCCTGCTTCATATTGGTGCCCACAGGGGCATCGGGCAGAGCAGATGGGGTGAGGCAGAACTTCCGTTGTGTTATATTGACGAAGCTGAAGACTTGGCATGCATGCTTCAAGCTTTGAGGTTGTCTAAGCCAAGCTCTCTTTAGCCCCAGGTGTGTGATGTATGTGTTCTCAACCACACTTGCAGGTGTATCTATATATGTACACAAACACTACAGAGAGATGCAGGTTGGTCTCATGCCAATGGAACGGCAGGTGAATGGCGGCTTGCTCCAGCTGTTCTGTCTCCAAGGAGTCGCTCGGCCAGCCCTTGCATCTTCTCAAGCTCTCCTGTCCTGCTGGGACACAGCATGGTTTCTTAGCAAAGTAAGGATGAGCAGCCGTTTCTCAGGAGTGTTCTAGCAAGCTGTTCTCGGCTGGCCTCTGAGTGCAGCGGCTGCCACTGAGTCACCACGCTGCTCTGTCGGCGCCGATGGGTGCAGAGAGGAAGGTACCAATTCAAGAACTGTCAGGGAAGCCATCCCTTTATTCTCCAAAGTAACTGGGTGTTGAGACCTTTTGAACAGGCATTCCAGAGGACCATTCCAGGACCCCATGGGCCATACTTATTGGTTGGAATTTACTCAAATTGTGTTTGTTACCTTTAAAAAAATCTTTTTAAAAGATTTTTAAAAATTTATTTATTTTAGAGAAAGAGAGAAGTGGGGGGCGGGGTGGGGAGGAGCAGGGAGAGGGACAAGCAGATTCCATGCTGAGCGCAGAGCCCGACTTGGGGCTCAACCTCACAACCCTGAGATCATGACCTGAGCTGAAATCAAGAGTCAGATGCTTAACTGACAGCATCACCCAGGGGCCCCCCAAATCGTGTTATCTTAAAGCCACTTAATCTTTTTTTTTTTTTAAGATTTTATTTATTTATTTGACAGAGAGAATGAGCACAAGCAGGGGGAGTGGCAGGCAGAGAGAGAGGGAGAAGCAGGCTCCCTGTTGAGCAGGAAGCCCGATGTGGGGCTCGATCTCAGGACCTTGCGATCATCATTACCTGAGCCAACGGCAGACGCTTAACTGACCGAACCACCCAGGTGCCCCACCACTTAATCTTCTTAAACTTCAGTTTTCCTCATCTGCAGGATGGGAACAATGACGGTTCTTGTCTCATATGGTTAACGGTGATATTAGAAGAGAATATTAGAAAGCAGGGGTTGGCAAACTACTGCCTACTAGCTGAGAATGAATTTTGCATTTTTAAATGGTTGAAAAAATCAAAAGAAAAATAATATTTCACAACCCAGCAGAGTTCCGTGAAATTCAAATTTCAGTGTCTACAAATAAAGTTTTATAGAAACACAACCAGGCTCATTCTTTTACACATTGTCTCTATGGTATTTTGCTACAATGGTGGAGTTGTTAGCTATGATAAAGACAGCCTGGCTCACAAAGCTGAAAATATTTACTGTCTGGCCTTTTATGCACCATTGAAGAGTGAGAGCATCATGCAAGGGAAGAGAAGCCAGTTAAAGGCGTATTATCCAGGTGGGTCCCTTGGCCCTAATCCCATTGGGCAGCTCTGGGAATTGGGGTAGAATACAGACTTTGTGTTATTGGATCCAAGGAGCAAGATCAGTTGTTGGGGAAGGAGGGCAGCATTGATTTCCTGGTTTCTGAGAACAGGCATACCATCTTGAATGTAGTGAGGGCTCCAGAAGTAGTAGCTATTAATAAAAAAATGTTAAGACAGACAACTTTGGAAATTGGCAGAGGTTGTCAGTTAAGTCAGACTCTGTGTGACCTTTGGCAAATACTTAACTTCTCTGAACCTCATTAAGATTGTAGTCAGGATTAAATGAGATAATTCTTGGCACCAAGTAAGTGTGCCATAAATTTTAATTACTATTAATACTTATTGGATTGAAATATATTCACATATTGAGTCAGATTCATAAAACTTTTATGAAAATTGTGTCTGTTTCTTTTAAAATCCCTGAGCATGTAATAAGATTCTGTAATTAAATATTCAAGACATCTACGGGCCAGAGAAGTCAAATATTAATGAGTTAAGAAAGGAGAACATGGTCTGATGGTGCCATTTTGTGGGAGTGTTACAGAAGTACCTGGATGCCCGTGTCTGAGCATAGAAATGTCCTAATACTTAATTAATTTCCAAGGTCTCTGCCATGGATCTCATTTTTATGGAAGCGAGAAGACTCAGGAAGTTCAGGACACATTGCTAAAAGACCTCTTGGTGTCCTTGAGACTTTTCAAATCACTTGACTTCAACGAACTAATGTCTTGGTGCATGTGGGCCAGTCATTGTTAGAGACTGGGGACACAGAGCTAGTTGAGGGGAAGTCGCCACTTTCAAGGCGTTCCTAGTCTGCATGAGATGTTCTTACCATGAACACGTCAGCCCAACCAATGCTCTTGAAGATATAAGAGGGAAATTAACTCTGAGCGTGAGAGTCAGCAAAGGTGTCTCCTACTTGGGGACAGGTGTGAGTCTGGAAGGATGAGCCAGATTTTACAGTCGGGAAAGAGGAGAATGGACAATTATTTCCTGCAGAAGGAGGAAACTTGAAAGAATGCTTAGTGACTGCGCTTAGTCCATTAGGAATAAGGCTGGAGCCCGAAAGATGGGGTTGGCGTCATCTTGCAATGGCATCTCCCATCTGTATTTACACTTCACTGTATTAGTAATGGGGAGCCTTTGGATGTTTCAGAGCAGGGCACTAACATGATAAAATGTTCTGTTAAAAATTCTTCTGACCCCGATGGACTCTGAAAAACAAACTGAGGGTTCTAGAGGGGAGGGGGTTGGGAGGATGGGTTAGCCTGGTGATGGGTATTGAGGAGGGCACGTTCTGCATGGAGCACTGGGTGTTATGCACAAACAATGAATCATGGAACACTATATCTAAAACTAATGATGTAATGTATGGGGATTAACATAACAATAAAAAAATTAAAAAAAAAAAATTCTTCTGACCCGAGAATGAAGGATCTTAGATGGGGAAGAGCAGGAAGCAGGAAAGAGACTGTTCCAATTAAAGGGTCCAGATAAGAGGGTGGAGAAGTATTGGAAGAAACAGAAAGGTGGGCACCAGGTGGTCTGAGTCTATGAATAATGAGCTTTTCCTCAGGAGGCAGAAGGGAGAAACAGAGGCAGGGCATGGATGAAATGGCGGATTTGTTGTCTTTTAGTTAGGGCTGTTAGGGCTGTTGCCATGCTCAAGACATCCATCCCCACCCTCCCTAGGGGGACCTGCTGTTCTCTTGTGGAAAGCGTGGCAACTCAATTGTTTGGCTTGGGCTTCTGGTGAGTTTGTGCTTATGAAAGTTACTCACATTTGAACATGGATGGAAGATGGTAATGGAAGGAGGAAACAAACAAATAAATAGCATCAAGGCTAGGAAAAGATAGACTCCTGGGGCACCTGGGTGGCTCAGTCGGTTGAGTGTCCGACTTGATCTCAGCTCAGGTCTTGATCTTATGGGTCGTGAGTTCAAGCCCCGCATTGGGCTCCACGCTGGGCATGGAGCCTAGTTAAAAAAAAAAAAAAGACTCCTTTGAAGGGTGGGGAGTCTAATTAGGAGAGCAGGGTGTGACAAAATAAAGAGGTGGCTTCTTTTTATTAAAAATACTGAGGTAAAATTCATACAACGTAAAATCAACGTTAACCGGTTTAAAGTTTGCAATGCCATGGCATTTAGAACATTCGCGATGTTGTGCAACCACCACCTCTGTCTAGTTCCAAGGTATTTCCATCACCCCAAAAGGAAACCTTGCACCCTCATGCCTATCTCCCCTTACCCCGGGCCCTGGCGACCATTAGTCTGCTTTTCATCTCCATGGGTCTGCCGATTCTGGATGTTTCATATAAATGGAATCATTCAGTACATGGCCCTTTGTGTCTGGCTTCTTTTACTTATCATCATGAACCTCAAAATTGTCATGCTAGGTCATGCCTCTGATAAGGAGACAGGTAGATGTATGTTCCATTCTCAGGGCATTTGCAACTTGCTGTGTCATTCACTTGGAACGCTTTCTCCTGGCACTTCCTGACTGACTCCCTCACTTCATTTCATACCTGGGCTCAAATATCACCTCTCAGAGAACTCATCACTAGCGGGATTGGGGATGACCCGAAGAACAAAGAAGGCCTCAAGCAGATAGACTTGGACTGTCAGCAAGAGGAAACTCCCCAAGGTCATATCAGCGCAAGCCAGCTAATGCTTTGTCAAGCTCCCTTGTCTCTGCTGGTTTTATCTGGTGGCTACTTGTGCACAGAAGGAAACTCCCGAGACCCGAAGATAAAAGATCTCTTGGGGAAGATGGCTTAGGCTGTGTTTTTAAATGTAGGTTTTGTTAATATTTAAATTCAGCAAGGTCAACAGATCAGGAGATGGCTGCCATTGAAAAGTTAGTCTGCTATACTCACAGTTCCCAAGAGAAGGAAAATGCCACACCACAGAGGGCCACCCAGGGAAGCACCAAGGTTGGTTAGGAGGCAGAGAGAACGAGGGGAAAACGTGAGCTGAGTCCTCACTGGGGGGGTTCCTCAGGAAGGAGAGGGTGAGGCAAGGTAAGCAGGTTTAGGATTGGTTAGTGTGAATAATTTTAGCAGGCTCCGGGGTGTAAGGTAAGGGCTGTTCCTTGGTTGTCTGGTGCATGGCCCTGGGGTGATTTGGGCGATGGGGATAGTAACCTGGAATGTGATAGCCCTATGAAGAAGGAGGTTGGTGCTACGGGCCCTGGGTTGGTCAGTTTGCATAGGAAAGGTACGCTCCCAGTTGTCTTCCATCTCCAGGGAAGAGCTAACTCTGGGAGGGGCAGTCCCTCCAGGTCAGCAGGGCCCCGTATACCAAAGCATCAAGATACAGAACATAAAAACACACCATCAATATCGGCTGTTATCTCTTAGGACCACTTGGTACCTTGACTGTTTTTCTTGCCCTATTCCTTCCTCCGAGGAGGGTCATGCCCACCCCCGGGAGTTTGGAGGGAGAAGGGAAATCAACATAGGCAATTCACACTAGCTGATAATGGCTTTTCTGTCCAGCACACCTTCCAACTCCAATGTGGCTTGGTGCAGTGCACCGAAGATGCTTGGTACAGAGATGCTCTCTTCCTGCGCGAGGGCTTTTCAGGGCTCCTGGAACCCTGGGAGCCATTTATTTAGTGTTTCTTCATTTAGGGGAGATTGCTCTTTCACAAACTGCTTCATGGTGGTGGCTATTTCTCTTTCATCTGATTAGTCCTGCTTCTTGGAGACATTCAACACTGTTTTATCCCCCCACCCCGTCATACCATATGTTCTTCCTTTGAGTCTGTAGTATTTTGTGCTCAGATTCTGGAACTGTGATGTGGCATTTCTCTCCTGACGATTTCCTAGCAGGTGGCTTATCTCAGCAGCTGGTAATGGCAGGGGATGCCGTATTAGGGAGAAATCAGGTAATGCCAATCTCTGTGTGTCTGTAGATCCCTCTTTGACTTCCCCTCTGGAACTATTCCCTCTTGTGTTTACTGTCCCTTCACTTCTCACGTGTGTCAGCATCGGCTGTTGCTTAGACATCTGTTCAAAGAATGCTATATCTGTCTGCCTGAGACAGAGACGCTGGGACTCTCTGGGGAGTCAAATTCATATTTAAAAATAATAATGGAGACATTTACTGAGTCCTACTAGGTGCCAGACATGGTGCTAAGCGTGTTCCATACATTGCGTAATTTATTCTGCCAACAGCCATTTCAGGTAAGTAAATTATTACCCCATTTTATAGACGAGAAAACCAAGACCAGGAGACTTGCTTAAAGCTGTAGAGATTTGGACCCATATCTATCTGATTCCAGGATTGTATTTACCGCTTGGATCAGATCACGGTATGCATAGGAGGATTCGGACACTTCTGTGTTGGTGATTTGTACATGTCTTTCTTTACCTAATAAAGTTCGGGAACTCCAGAATTCTTAAGCATCACCAGTGAAGAAGCCCAAAATTGTGGGCTCTAGGCAAAAATTTCGAGGAAAGAAAATTTGGCTACAGGGTCTTCATCTTCCTCTAATTCATTCAACTTTTTTTTTTTTGAGATGTTCAGTGTCCCGGCCGCTCCTTCTCCTGATGCTAGGGTAAAAGTGAATGAAGCTTTAAGATACCGCTTATAGGAGTATTCACATTTTAACTACATTTGCAACCTCAGTTCAAGAGGTAAAGCTCTGAAGCCGGGTTATGACGCATTTCCCATTAATTTATTCAACAAGTGTTCACTGAGTGCTTACTTTGTCCAAAGCTCTGAGTACACAGAGGTGCAGAGGAGGTGGCCCTGTTCCTTAAGAGGCTCCCAAGATCAAGATTGAGACAGGTGCAAACACTACCACGACGTTATGAAGAATGCTTTAATGGAGGAACAATCATGGCGCTTGGAAGCCAGGCTGACAGCTGGTGGCTGATATGGAGAGGAGTAAAGACAATAGTCCTGGAAAAGGGACATTTGAGGTGATAAAACACGGAGTGGGCAAAATAAAATCAGGCATTCCAGGTAGAGGGAAGAGCGTGTGTGTCATGGGGGCATGATTTTTTTTTTTTTTTAATGTGTGTTTCCAGCTTTTGTCACCTTCTCCATCATCACGTTGAAGAGAATTGAGTCCTTGCCTGTCCAGTCACCTCCAGGCTCCTCAGGATGAAAACAATGGAGGAACAGGGAAAGAGAAAGACAGGACTCTAGGTGGCAGGACAGGATTCTTCCTTGAAGCAGAAAGGAAGAGGAGGGGAAAGGAAGTCAGAAGGGTAACAAATAAAGACTAGACAGAGAGTGGGAAGAGGAGAGAAGAAGAAGAATTTTGTAGTATGGAGGTTGGGGAGAGTTCTTTAGCAGGTTGGCATGAGACAGGATCTGGAGATGTTTTGAGGTGAGAGAAATTTGAGGGGAGGAAATGGGTGTTGCAAGAAATCTGGCTGAGGTTTATGACTTGGCTCCCCCATAATGTTCTCAGAGAGACCTAAGTACAGAGTGCAGTTCCTTTTTCATTTGCTTTGGCTGCCAGATTGTGCTTTGCTTTATATGACTCCAGGTGGGACCTGAGCCCCCTGGACCCTCAGAATTTATTTGGCTTACATGTACAAGTGCTAAAAGACATTTGGTGACATGGTTCATAGATAGAAAAGGATTTTTGGTTGGTGGTGCATTTCATCATCCTATGCATGGTAATGGTCCCCTTCATGAAGGGGAATAGTCACACATTTGTTCATTCACTCAACAAATATTTATTGAACACCTGCCATGTGTTTGATCCATTTTAGTCCATGTGGTTTATCATTCTGCATTCTAAAGGGTACCAACAGAGAAAAAGAAGGGATGGGCAGTCTCCAATGCAAGGAGTTACTGTCAGACGGTCTCAGTTTCCTCTGGAATGAGAATTGAAGTTTTGCCTAAACCTCATTGGAAATTCTTTATGTTTCCAGCCCATGCTGCCTCTGTTTAGATTAGGAAAATTGTATCTATTAAGCACTTACTATGTGTCACTGTTTTCTGTATAAAAATATGAAAAATATTTAGTTCTTGTTCTGAAGGAATTTACAGATTAGTGGGGGAGACACAGGAGAACATGCAATTTCAATATAATATGGTAGAAAGAAGGACAAAAGTAGACAGAACAAACTGTGGGAACACAGAGAAAAGGCACTTGGCTTTTCCTGGGTGTTCATGGAAGGCTTCCTGGAGGAAGAGATTCTTGGGCTGAGTATTGAGAGATGTGCAGAAATTGGTCAGGTAACAAAGGTGTGTGTGTGTGGGGGGGTGTCCCTGGCAACAGAACCAGAAAGGGCAAGGTCATGGAAATATCATGTGTGGGGGAGCTCCAAGGAGTTCACTATTCGTGTTATTTCATTCAGCATTTATTGAGTGTCTATAATATGACGTTAAAATGTAGTGTATATAATATGACACTAGAATATAGTATCTACAATATGACACTATGATTTAGATTGGGTATTCTTGGTCTTTCAAGGCTATAAGTATAGAGATGAAAATATTTCAAGCAATGTAATGATAATGTAAGTTTTTACAAAGCAAATTTTGTACAGTTTCTTTTTTTTGTGAGTGAATAACACTGTAATTCATTTATCAAAAGTGGCAAAACGTGTCAACATTCTTCAGTCTTGCCAAACCTTCCTTCCATCCTGTAGGAAATAGTGGGAAGAGACAGAAAGTTACGAGTCTGAAGTTCATACCTCCCAATGGGACCTCAGGAAAAGTGCTTTTCCTCTCTGAGCCCCAATTTCCTCTGTAAAATGGAGATAGTAACCCTGCCTATCTCGATAGTTTATGGGCTGGATTAAATGAAAAGTGGATAAAGCAACCTGTAGAAAGACTGGTCCATCATAGGTGCTTGGAAATTAGTATCCATATGGAAAGACTTAGACTTCAGAATCAGAGCTGAGTTCTAATTCCAGTCTGAGCCACCTGGTTGTGATGTATCTTTGGGCAAATTGCTTAGCTCCTGAGTCTCCATTTCTTCACTGGTACAATAGGAATAAGACATAAAGCACCTGGCACATATTTGACTCTTAATAATGGTGGCTACTCAAGTGGCTGTGTGTGAATGGAGTTTTTATTTTTATTTATGTTTTTCTTAGAAGCTGATAGGGTATATTAGGATAGACAAAGCCGAGGCAACAGAGAGTAGTCAGAATGCCTAGTGGCTCCAACACAAGATGATTCTTTCTCATTTACCAGTCCAAGCTGGATGTTTCTGGTTGTCAGATGGCTCACCTCTGCATGGTGATTCAGGGACCCGACTTCCTTTCATCCTGTGCCTTTGCATTACCCCCGAGGGCCCCTTCCTCACAGTATCTAGCTGCATCTATTTGTGAGAATCCATCATACAGCTACACCCAATCACAAGAAAGGATGGGAGAAATAGGCATGCCCAGGAAGAAGAAATGGATTTTGGTGAACAGTTAGCAATCTCTGCCACATTGAGCGTCTTTAAAATCAGATTCCCGCCCTGATGTGTGTCCCTGTGGGAACAATGTTTACCTATTCATCACAGCAAATGCTGCTTCTTCAAGGTGAGACTGATTAGGATTTGTAGCTCCTCTTCTTTATCCCCTGTAAGGAGGGTGCAGAGTATGGCAAAGGAAGCGTTTAGAATTCTGGATCTTCCCATTTGATTCAAGAAACCAGTGTTCCAAGATGTCCTCCATTCAAGCCATGCAATGCTATTGACCAGTAAAAAAAATTGAGTCTATTGATTTTACTGCTGAGTGTGTGTGTGTGTACAATAGGGGTTGCACGCTCAATACTTATGAGGTCCAGACAGGTAGTATCAATGAGTGAAGTAGGCTGAATGCATACTGTGATGAAATGGAAAGTTCTAGAATGCCACAGTGGGTAGTCATTTCTTAGTGCCAGGCAGAGTTTTGCATTTCAGGGACATGAGGCTGACGTTAGCTTGATTTTCTAGAGAAGTTGGAAATATAGATTTTTATATAAAATCTCCTTACTTTCAAATGCTGGCAACTAACTCAAGTAAAAATAATACTGTGGGTCCAACAAGACACGTCTGCGGGCTCTTCGTGGGCCCGGGAGCTGGCAGGTAGGGACCACTGACATATATAATGTGAACAGAGGGAACTCTGTGGTCTTATTTGCACAGCTGGCTCGAGGAGGCTAGGATGAGCATTGCAGCTGGATGAAGGTGAGGAAAATTCATTTCTTTCTCTGTCGGGGGTGGGATTTAGCAGAATCACTGTGGGCACCTGATCACAGGGGTTTGTCACTGCGTGTGCCTGAGCCCGTTAAGACGGACATGACTTGGGTTTCTCCTCTTTTGTGTATTTCTTCTTGTTGTTTAGGAAAGTAACCCCTGAGATTGAAAGATTGAAGAGATTTTTTGGAGCAAGGAGAGAATCAACATCCCTTCCCCACCTCCATCAGGAGACACAAAGCAGGGTGGGGGCTTGGTTTTCTCTTTCCTCCCGGGATCTGGTGGTGGGAGGAGGCAACCAGCCATCACCTCTCTGTGGTTGTGACAGGGCCTCGGGAGGTGGGTTTGCCTGGGTTGTAATTTCCAAGTCTAATTCCACTTCATTCTTGAGCTGTGCAACTGGTAACTGCAGGACATAATTCTCTCTAATTTTCATGACCACTTACCTTGGAGGGAGGGTTAAAGAGCTGGTGGAGGGAGAGGTGTGTGCCTGAGCTGAAGGGCTGCCTTGCCTTCCTTGCCCCCTTCACGGATTATTGAATGAGCTCCTGGGAGGTGCTGGGGTTGGTGGCAGGTGCTGGGAGTATGATGGTGCACGTGACCAGCATTGTCTCTGCTCTCAGAGAGCTTCTGCTGTATTTGGAAGGGCAGGTGTTTTTTCAGAAGCTGATATGTGTGTATTTTTTTTTTTTTTTAAGATTTTATTTATTTGAGAGAAAGAGAGAGCAAGAGTGGGGGAGAAGGGGCAGAGGGAGAGGGACAAGCAGATTCCCTGCTGAGCAGGGAACCCAATGCAGGACTCCATGCCAGGACCCTGGGATCACGACCTGAGCCGAAGGCAGACACTTAACCAACGCAACCACCCAGGTGCCCCACTGATACGTGTTTTTAAGAAAACAAAGCAGATAGAATGCAAACGGGGACTGTGAGCAGGGGTGGCTTTTGGGTGGCCTAAAGGAATAGTTGACTTGAGAACTGAGGTCTCAAGGGCAAGAAGGAGCCAGCCATTTGAACAAGTTTGGGAAGAGTGTTCCAGACAAAGGGAAGGGTATATGCAAAGCGTTTGAGGCAGGGACAGAGCTGGTGTGTGCTGGGGACGGAAGAAATGGCAGTGTGGCCAGAGCATATTAAATAATGGGGAAAGCAGTGTGTGACGAGGTCGCAGAGACAGGCAGGGGCTAGATCCTGCAGCAAGTTCATGGTTTGGGATCCCGATTCCTTTCTAAGTGTGATGAGTCCCCAGGAAAGGGTTATAATCAGAGGAGTGGCATACTCTGACTTAGGTTTTAAAATGATCATGCTGGCAACTCTTTGGGTAATGAGTTTGCTATGAACTGGATTATGTTTGCTCCCCCACCAATTCATATGTTGAAGCCCTAACCCCCAATGTGATAGTATTGGGGATGGGAGGTTATTAAGTTTAGAGACATCAGGGAACTTGACCAGGTTCACCAGCTAGTTAGTGACCAAGCCAGGAGTTGAGCCCAGGGTGATCTGAGTCCAAATTCAATTCCCTTTTCCTAGTATATAGCACGCACACCATAGCCTACTGATTAAGAGCCCAGAGAGGGAATCAAATGCCTTAGTCTGGATTCTGGTCTGCTACTCTCTAACTCACACTAAATGTCTCTGTATCACAGTTTTCTAATCTGTGAAATGGGGTGATAATAGTTCTGACCTCTTAGAATTATAATAAGGACCAAATGAGTCGCTCCTTTGAAGCACTTAGAACACTGCCTGGCACATGTAGACTATATAAACATTTGTTAAATAGCAGAAAGGAAAGTAATGTCCAGCTCTAGCAGCCTCTGACCCTTAGGTACTGGAAGGAAATGACAGGATGTTGTTGTGTTGGACACTTGGTAGATCTACCTTTTCGATGTTCTCGGGCCACCCATCAGCCCCTCTGGATTGCCCATGGATTAATTTTGAGCACTGAATGCAGCTTCCTCCTCTCTTCCATGTAGGTGGGTCCCAGGAATAGACGGGAGAGGTCCTGGAACAAAGAAGCAAAATTCAGTGATACTCACATGTGACAATGAATGGAGACAGTTTTAGCTGTTGCAACTGGGGTGCTGGCACCTGGGATCAAATCGGTAGAGACCAGGGATGCTGCGAAACACCCGAAAACACAAGGGCAGCCCCATAACACGGAATGATCTGACCCCCGTGGACGTAGGTGCAGAGATTGAGAATCCTGACCAAATCTGACCTTGGCTCGATGTTGATAAGGTGGTGGTTCTTAAGATGCATTTGGTCTCTTTTGAGATACAGTCATTAGAAATCAACAAGCTTGAAAAACCCAATGAGCACTCTCTGCTCCCAGGTGAGGCCATTGGAGATGAGCACCTCTTGGCATTTCTTCTTTTAGCAGGAAATTCTACAGAGGAGAGTTGGTGGGAGTCAAAAATCCATCCGTTCTCATTTTACCAGGCATTTAGGAAAAATAACTTTTCTCCTGCAGAAGAAATTACATGAATTATATTAAAATCGGTGCTAAGGTAATAAAATTACATGCTCAGGACTCTTCTAAAAAATTCTCTGTGTCTGGCAGGGTAATTTGAGTGTGGGGAAGACAATCTCCCCAGCCGCTACACTTCCATATAAAGATGGAACAGAGGAAATTGGCTCGACCATGCTCTCGATGCATGTACCATTCTGTGAAAATCCAATTTTTTTTTTTTTTTTTTTACATCTGCAGATTTAATCACAAGGCAAACTTCCTGAGGCAGATCCATGAGAAAAATAATTCGGGGTTGTTTTAAAAATGTGTAAGAGGCAACTTCAAATCGCCAAATGGATGGTGGTGCCCAAGACAGGGGCAGACACCTTGGAATTGGGCAGAAATGGGCTCTGATGTCATGTGAATCATCCTCATGCTGGGTGCCAGTGCTTTATTGGTTGGAAAGGACGTGTATAGAAATGCACATGTGATGAGAAAAAAGTCTTTAGCTTCTAGTGCGGTAACAATTTTTAGCTCCCAAGGGAGGAAAAAAAAAAGCCTTTGCTTTAATGTACGAGAAAACTAAAATGACGGGAGAAAGCGACATCTGTTCTTAAGATTCCCAATAAAGGCTTAGAGGCGAATTGATGCAAGCGATGTACTGGCCAAGGGATGAGGCTGGTGGGGAAGGGGAGCGTGCTCGATGGAGTCCAAAGAGAGCAGACTCTGAAGACGGACATCCCAGCTGGTGTGAACAGGGGGGTTTGAACTTCTCGAATAGTGGATCTCAAGCAGGGGTGGTCGTACCCTCCCAGGGGTCATGTGGCAGCGTCTGGAGACATTTTTGGTGGTCACATTTGGCGGGAGGGTTCTGTTCATGCGTGAAGACCAGGGGTCCTGCTAAACATCCTACGATGTGCAGGACAGCCCCCACACAAAGACGTATCTGGTCCAAAACATCAAGAGAGCCCAAGGGGAGGAAGTGTTTTAGCACTTCTGTTCCTTCATCTGCAAAATGGGAGTAGATGCTACAGCTCTTCACCTGCTTGTTCTAAGTAGTAAAGATGGCAGTATGTGGGAGGGTGCTTTCTACCAGTGGAGGCTGTCTTCACTGAGTACTGAGATCTCTAGAGCAACCCCGAATTTTATTTCTCTACTTTATCAACCATGGTCACAGAGCTCTTCCTAATATGCAAATCTGACCCTGCCGCTTCTTTCCTTAAAAGCTCTCTGTGGTTTTCCGTGGACTCCCCTAATGTACCCAGACGGATCTTTGCGGGCTTGTTTCAACCGTGCCCTTCTCCACTGCAGCCTCTGTCAGGAATGCAATATGCTCTCTCCCGCCTCCACGCCTTTGCACCGCTGTTCCCTTTCCTAAACCTGCTCATCACTCTTCCTCACCCAGTCAGCTCCTGCTTGTTCGGATGGCCTCAGCCTCCATGTCACCTCCTCCAGGAAGTCTTCCCTTATTGCTTCACAGGAGAGAAGGTGCCTACCATCTGTGCTTCCATGGTGCCTTCATTCTTACTCCATCCCAGAGCTTGTAATCCTGTATTGTAACTGCCTTTTAAAATTTCCCATCTTCTCCCCAGGCTGTGGATATCTTGCTCACTGGTTGTATTCTCAGTGCAAGTTAAGTACTTGACCACCTAGAGTACTGTTGAGTAAATATTTGTTGAGGGAGTGAATGAATAAATGAATCGATGAGCTATTTGAACATAGCTGCTTCCAGCAGAAAATAACTCACTTTGATTTCTCTCTCTTCTCCTTCCATGGGCTGCTGTGTTACGGCCATGCTCGTGGACAATGGCCCACAGGGAGAAGTTTGTTGAGAAGAGCACAGAAGAAGGTCGAGATACTCTTTAACCTTGACCAATGGCCCTGACATAATACAGAGGAAAGTGTCCTTGCATGGACACAACCTTTTGCCTCTCGAGTGAATTAACTGCTATTTTCCGGGAAGTATATTAGTCAGAAAAAGATGAGAACTTAGTGAGTCGTCAGTAGCTCTGGGACTGTGTGTGGATGTGTGTATTCCAGACTATTTTTCGTCGTGTGTCCATGTGAATTTCATTTTCTCTGCTACGTAATTATGCTCCTGGAGGACAGGACCAACCTCTGCTTTGTCTTGGAGGGCCCTGGCCACTTTAGCGTATCTCGTCAAAGTGCCTAATGAAGGAAGCTTCCAGGTCAATATCTCCGCATAAGGATGTGCAGTGCCCCCCGTTTTTTACAAATGAGTAAATTGAATATTCTCCAAGAGGGGAACTGTGTCCATATAGCAAGTTAGCAACAAAACCAGGGCTCAAAAAAAAAA
Source organism: Phoca vitulina (assembly GCF_004348235.1). Classification (NCBI taxonomy): domain Eukaryota; kingdom Metazoa; phylum Chordata; class Mammalia; order Carnivora; family Phocidae; genus Phoca; species Phoca vitulina. The sequence continues at coordinate 6,031,015 of NW_022589769.1, read as the reverse complement.
AAAAAAAAAAAAATGGCGTAGCTTCATTGGAGACAAATTATAGAAGCTGCGATGTCTTTAAATTTAGAAAACAAAGTTAGCTCCTGCCAGAATTGCAAGGCAGTTCTGACGTCTTCTGAAAGCCACTTCTCCCATCCAATTTTATTCTTAAAGTAGGAAGCAAAACCTCGCAGGGACACTCTGGTTCGTCTCCCCTTCCATTTATCAGTATTTTTGCCCTCATTATACCCATGGCCTAGTTTTCTCGGGCTCTTTAGATGTCAATGAGCGTATTACACTAGGTATTGTCCTTGAAACTTTTTGAAGTTCTTTAGGCATTATGAACAAGGTCTTAAACCCCACCTGAGTGCCACCAACTACTTTGGCTCTGCTCTATTTCCTTAAGAAATCTAAAGGATGGCATTCCCATCTTCCAAAGCAGAAATTGATAAAGAAAGGCCGCCCTCATACGGAGACTTTCCCCCCTTTCTTGGAGGCAGCAGAGAAATTGCTAAAATGGACTTTTATTGTGCAAGATGCCACCGTCTTCAACCAACAGAAAGCAGGCTGGCAGCTTAGGAAGAGTGGAGCATGATCTGGGGGAGGCAGGACCCCCGGTGCTGAACCTGGGGGAGGGTGGGAGTGAACGTTTGCATTATAATTCTGGGCTGCACTGGACAGGGAAGAAGAAACCAGCCAATTAGAGTTTCCTACACCCGGTGCACACGGCAGAGGGACACTGGATCTCCGGTTACTTATGGGGCTTTTGGAAGGGGACCTGGGTCTGTGTTTTCTCTTCTGCTCTGGGCTTTCACCAACCCAGTGTAAACATGATTAGCGATTCTCAGCAGAGTCCCTTGAAGCTGTTTTGGCATCTTACAGGGTTGGAGGGGAAGATGGAAGGAGTTTAGCTCCAAGGTTTGGAAGCGAGTGTGTTGTGCTGAGGGCTTGCTCCTGAGTGGGTGGAGTGGGTTCATGAAATCTAATTTAAGGAACTCCAAGAAGACCCACTCAAGCCCTAAAATACCACCCCTTCAGCCTTTGAAAATGTCAGCTTCAGTATCCATTCCTACGTGTCCATCACGTCTTTCTACAACTTCCTGTGAGGGGGCAGTACATTAAGTCTGTAATGCTCCCATGAGGGCGGTTTCCTCAGCCAGCTTTTCCTCTTGACTGTATATGGGGGATGTTGGGGAATGGAACCAAGGCCAAGAGATACAGAGAAGTGGCTGTCCCTGCTCGTGGCCACTGGAAGCTCCTTCAGCTGCCTTTGGGTTTCTTTACTATACCAATATGTGTAACCAATGTTGGTCTTTCAACAAGTTGGGGGACAGTGCGAGGTTGTATTCCTTTTGACATTCAACTTGTTAAAAGCAGGGCATCTGAAGCTAGCCAGTGTGGACTCACATCCCAGCTCCACCATTTACAAGCTCCGTGACCTTGGATGATTTACTGAACCCCTTCCATCTCAGACTCCTTCTGTGTAAATGAGAGCACTTACACCATTGGCTTATTTGAATGATGAAGTTAGAAGTACACATAATAAAACACCCTTTCTATTCTAGTGCTTGCCCTTATGTGCAAAAAAGTCATTATGACAGTCCAATGATGGGGGGCAAAGGAAAGCGTTTCCAATAGCAAAGCCGGAGCACTTTGAGCAACAAAATAAATTAGTATTGGATTATAATCCCAAGTATAAAATAAATATCCGTGAGTCCACACTACCATAAATTAGTGAGTGAACAAGTAAATAAATGGGGAATAGAGACAGATACCCCGTACAGAAGAATTCTAAATAGTTTACATAGACACTCTATTCTCAAGGGGGCAGGAGCATAGCTGCCCTCTCCTTAAGTATGGGTTGCACACAGTGACTTCTTTCCAAGGAGGACAGTTTAAAAGGGGGAGGGCAGTTACTGCAGTGGAGAAATCTGACGAAGACTAGCTCAGCCAGGTGATCAAGGTTAAAGTCAACAGTGATAAATCATGCTGATACCACTTGCCCTCTATGTGATAGGATAGAAATGGTGTTTATCTCTGTGGTCTTCCTCCCCCAAATCCCAAACCCCAGTCTAATCATGAGAAAAACACCAGACAAGTCCCGAGAGACAGGAATCCTACAAGTTACGTGATCGGTACATCTCAGAACTGTTGCGGTCGCCAAAAACAAGGAATGTCTGAGAAACTGTCAGAGCCAAGAGGAATCTAAGGAGACATTGACCACCTGTGCTATCGTCTCCTAGGACAAAAAAAAAGGACACTAGGTAAAATTAAGGAAATCTGAATAAACCGTGGACCTTAGTTAATAATAATGTATCAGTATTGATTCATTCCCTGTAATAGATTACCAAACTAATCGAACATGCTAGTAATAGGGGGCACTGAGTTCAGAGCGTATGGGAATTCTTTGTGTCATCTTCTTAAATTTTCTGTAAATCTAAAAAAGTTCTGAAAATAAAGTATTTTAAAATTTGTTGTCATTATTATTAGTTCTTCTCTGGAGTTCTCTCTCCTGTGAGAATTTTAAAGCTCCCAGGAGGACCTGTTAAGTCCAAGAGATCAGTCCCAGTTGCTACCACCGTTGTGAACCAAGAAGGCCTGTTTTTTTTGGTTGTGGTTAGTATTGTCCCCACGTGGTACAACTCGGGTGATCTGGCTGAGTTCTGGCTAGATGCTCATCTAGGGGAAGACATATTAACTCTGAAAACGGTAACTGAGCAGCCCAACAGCACCCACAGCCGCTAAGGAAACGCGTTTAGGTAAACCAGCTTCCATTCCAGGCAAAATCGATCATTTTTTTCCCTGTCTGTATACATCCTGGCTGAATTACTCATCACATTGGATTTTCATTATTCATCTTCTCTGCCCATCTGTGGACTCCCCAGTGGAAGAGAGTTTTCTCATTTATCTTTGTACTTCCAGGACTTCAACCTATGCCTAGCACAAATGACTCAAAAATTGATGATTGAGTGGAAGTTTAAACTTGCAATGCTGAAATCCAATTTGATTGCCTGCACCAAAACAGAAGAGATGGTGGGACAGATTGTATTTTCCAAAGATGCCATAGCAATAGCTCCCCTCCCACTTGCTCTTTCAGTGTGACCTTCACACTCCTCGTAGCTTGGGGACGTCTGTGCCCCTTCCGCTTGAAATGGGTGGACCTTTGTGACTGCCTTGACCAAGATCAGAGCATGTTGCAGAAGTGATGCGTGTGAGTTCTGAGGTTCCATCATAAAAATTTCATGTACTTCTCTGTCCTGTTCTCTTGGAACGCTCACCCTTGGAACCCAGCCGCCATGTTGTGAGCATGCCCAAGCATGGTTATGGAGAGATACCCATGGAGAGGAAATGAGGTCCTGGCCCACATTCTCAGCTGAGCTTCTAGCTGCCGGCCAGCATCAACTTGCCAGCCATCTTGGAAGTGGATTCTTCAGCCACCAGCGCAACGACTCCAGATGATGGCATGTGGAACAGAGATGAGCCCTCCTATCATGCCTTGTCCAATTTGTAGATTCATGATCTAGTCGATGGCTATTGTTGTTTTAAGCCACTATGTTTTAGAGTGTGATACGCAGGAATGAATAACAGGAACACACGGATAAACAAAATTGTCAGGTGATTTAAAATCAGACTTGTGAGTTATTTTACCTTCCTTCCCATTTCATGCAAAAAGCCTTCTGACACTGGAGTTTATTTTTACCATCAGTGGGATTGACTGAGAGGGATAGAGTCACATTTGGAAGAGAGTAACCACAAGGATCTCAAAAATAATGATTATGGCATTTATCAATCAATTAATTTAGCAATTATTTGAGTACCCGTGTGGGCCAAGCCCCTGGCTAAGTGGTGGGATATGTCAATGACTGAGCCAGACATGGTTCTCTGTCTTCATGAGGCTTAACATTCTAGTGAGGAAACTAAATAAAGGATCAAACAATTATTTTAAATTAACAATTAATTTAATCACTGTGGCTGAAAGAACTGAAGAATATTTATCCTAGAAAACAGCTTCTCCGAGTGTCTACATGGCTTGGGCTTCCTCATGGTATGGTGGCTGGGAGGCTGCTCATTTCATACCAATGCTGATATGTGTGATGTTATTTATTTATTTATTTATTTATTTATTTATTTATTTGAGAGAGAGAGAGAGAGAGAGTGTGAGCAGGGGGAGGGCAGGGGGGAAGGGGGAGAGAAAAATCTCAAGCAGACTCCATGCTGAGCACGGAGCCTGATGTGGGGCCCAATCTCATGACCTTGAGAGCATGACCTGAGCAGAAACCAAGAGTGGGAGGCTTAACCGACTGAGCCACCCAGGTGCCTCAGTTCTGTGTGTTGCTTTTCTACTCCCCCATCCACAGGTGAGCTCCCAGCAGGATCAGCAGTAGGTGACTCTGTACCCTGGCCAGAGGTGATTGGCTCAAGGGCAGACACCTGACTCAGGTGGAGCCAATCACATTCTTGGATCTGTGGATAAAGCTTGTTTACGGTAGTGCTAGAGATGAATGTCCGGGGACTCCTTCTGAGAAAACTGATCCCGAATCTGCTTGGTTCCTGCATTCTCTGAGGCTGATTCTCCTCCTCATTTTCCTTCCATTTCCCCAACTCTTACTCCTGCCTTTCCTCTTCCTCCTTCCTCCTCCTCCTTCTTGATTTAATTAGATACCCCAGGATCTTTCCAGTTATTTTCCTTTAATGCCAAAGCTTGCCAGAGTTGGTTTTTTTTACTCACAATAAAACCAAACCTTCAACTATTACAAAGTCCAAGAGGGATTATCCCTGTCTTTTAAGACTCCCAAAGGATAGAACTATAAGACCAAGGAACAAAAGACACAGTGGGAGAAATTTCAGCTGAATACATGAAAGAACTTTCTAAGGGCTGGAGACAGACACAGAATGGAGGTAGTGAGCTTCATATCGTTGGAGGTTTCCAAACAAAGGCTGGTCATCCACTTAAATGTAATGTTATCAAGAGGATTTAAGCACATTAATTCAAAGATCCAGCTGGTTAATGATGACGATGATGATGGCAACTAACAGTTTCGTGCACTTCCTGTTTCCCAGGCACATGATAAGTGTTTTAACAGGCATTATCTCATTTAATCTCACAAGGTCATTCATCTGGTGAGGCAGATTTAAACTCGTACTTGAGAACCCACGAACTATGCTCTTTAGTCTTAGGTGAACCTTATTCCACTCCAGCCCCCAAGGCTCATAAGATTTCAGCTCCTTTTCCCTATCCCAAATCCCAGAAATGGGAAAGCAAAAACCTTGGGTAGTTGGGCCCTGAGTAATACAGAATACTTCACATGAAAAAAAATTCAGGCATCCTAGCTAGACACACTAGATTCAGAAGATGGTAAAAGCAAATGGTCCTCAGAGCACAGTGAGTCCCGCACAGGTGCGGCAGCTCACTGAATATATCCGCCCGTGTCACTGGACGTGTGCTTTTCTTCTTCTTTTTTAAAAAAGATTTTATTTATTATTTATTTATTTGAGAGAGAGAGAAATAGAGAGCATGAGTGAAAGGGGGAGGGGCAGAGGAAAAGGGAAAAACAGATTCCCTGCTGAGCAGGGAGCCCCACGCTGGGCTGGATCCCAGGACCCTGAGATCTTGATCTGAGCTGAAGGCAGATGCTTAACCAACTGAGCCTCCCAGGTGCCCCTCTTCTTCTTTTCTTTTGTTACACCTTCCAATTTGAACATTTACCTGAATCATTTCTACTCTTTCTTTTTGAGCTCAGCTAGCTTTATGATAATAATTATTGTTGTTTTGTTTATCTTTGCAATGCAGAGCCTCCCTCCCAGTTCTGAATACTGGATATTGCTATTGCTGCTGACAAAGGGTGTGTTTGTGTGGGGGAGAAGATTTGAATTGCCAATAGTCTGTTTGATGACTGTTTCCCAGAAGCAGGCATGATTAAATTCAGCAGAAGTTTCTTTTAGAAATGTGCCTTAAAAAAAGATCCCCAAACTCTACCTGATCATTTATCATTATTTTAAATCATAAGGAAAATTGAAGGTTCCTATCATTTCCTTAATTGAATAAAGGAGACAGACTTGGAAGGATCCTACTGAATGCTGAACAGACTCCAAGCTCCTAATTAGAGCGTTTACCTGCAGAGTTCCCTTTGCAGAGGTGGCTCAGAGCCCTGCTTCTCTCCCCACCTGTTCCTGATGGGCTTCTGCATGCCTAGCAGGTTAATGCTGAGGCCAACCCAGTGCGTGCTTCTTTAATAGAATACTTAAGCCCATTCCTGTTGTGGAGGGAACAGCAGATCTTCTAAGAATCTCTTGAGCTCTTCTTAAGCCTATTATGTTTCCAAGGAGATGTAGTCCAGCAGAAGGCAAAGGGTGGTTGTTGTCTGGGTTGGGACCTTGTTTACTGAACAGGGTTTGGAAACTTATCTCTTTATTATTCACCTCTACTTCCCAGACTCAGGTGGTGCTTGACTTTAGGAAGGAATTGTGTGCCTTCCACTTATCATGTTTCTGAAACTCCCAGCTTCATGGCCCTCAAAGAAGGGTTTTTAGTAAAGAGAAGTGTGTTAAAATCTTCAGACCTGAGAGTTCTGCTGGCTTGTCATACATACTGGCCCCTTAAACATTGGATGAAGTTTGGGTCCCAGACAGGGGATGGCAAATACATTGGGGGTCCTTGGGTGATGCTGATAATAATAGCTAGAGTGTATAAGCCAGGCACTGTGTTGGGGAGGGGGAAACAGATTAATATTGTGCTTCCCTTGTTAACAGAGAAGACAAAACCAGGGGTCTCTCCATCCCTGAACCATCAAGAATCTTCTCTAGCCATAGAGAATAAAATTGTGAATACCACAATTCTGGTTACATTTCCTGTAACCTTAGGGCAACTGTTTTTAGGAATATGGACACCCCTGAAGTAGGGGCAAAAAACCTGATAAATTCCATGACCCTGGGGATGTATCTTTTTTGTTTTTGTTCACTGTTGATTTTGATTACCTAACTTCAAGTCTCTTATATAGCACAGGAGTCAGCAAACTTTCTCTGGAAAGGGCCAGGTAGCAAATATTTTAGACTTTGTGGGCCATGTGGTCTTCCTTGCAACTATTTAACTCTGCTCTTGTAGCGAGAAAACAGCCATAGGCAATAGGTAAACAAAGAGGCGTGGCTGTGTTTCAATAAAACTTTATTTATAAAAGGAAGCTGTGTTTTGAGGACCATAGTGTTTGCTGGTCCAGAGATGGCACAGAGACGGCACAGAGTAGGTGCTTCATAAATATTTGTTGAGAAAGTAAATCTAAAGTAGGTCCAATAAATGGAATTGGAGACACAAAACCAATCTTTACAAAAAGCTTTTAACAGTCAATACCTGCTTCTTGTAGACATTTTGGAAAATACTGAATAGTACATAAAGAAAATAAAAATCATGACTGAAAAATAACCTCAGTTAATAATTTGGTGTCTTTATTTCTTTTTAGTAATTTCTTTTTTTTATTATGTTATGTTAATCACCATACATTACATCATTAGTCTTTGATGTAGTGTTCCATGATTCATTGTTTGCATATAACACCCAGTGCTCCATGCAGAACATGCCCTCTTCAATATCCATCACCAGGCTAACCCATCCTCCCACCCCCCTCCCCTCTAGAACCCTCAGTTTGTTTTTCAGAGTCCATAGTCTCTCATGGTTCATCTCCCCCTCCGATTTCCCTCCCCTTCATTCTTTCCCTCCTGCTATCTTCTTCTTCTTCTTCTTCTTCTTCTTTTTTTTTTTTTTTTTTAACATATAATGTATTATTTGCTTCAGAGGTACAGATCTGTGATTCTTTTTAGTCATTTCTGATGAATGCCTTTCTAAAACACAGGGTCAACAACTGAAATTTTAACATATTATGATATGCATTTGCTCTGTTTTATGGAAGGTGACAGATGAAACCAACTTCCTTTGGGATGTACCAAAAGGGGCAAGTCTTCTGTTCCAGGGGATCAGAAGATCACCCTGAAGTCAGCCCAATCACCTCTATCCTGTGACATCCAAAAGCAGATTTCTGCCCAGGACCTGAAAAATCCTGAAGTGCTTTCTGGATCCCAAAGGAAGATTTAATTAAGAAGCTCAGTAGAGTTTTGGCATTGAGTGCTGTGTTGCTTGTGTGTGGGGTAACTCATGGAACCCAAACGGGGCATTTCTTCTCTGGTTCTGGATGCTTGGGAGTGCCTGAAATGCATTTGCAAAGGCCAGAACATTCTGAGAATGTGTTACTTTAAAATGGGCCAAGAAGGGCTGTGATGAATAGTTGAGGCATAGGAATTAATAAATTGGGGTGAGAGAGAGCCATCAGGACTTGTTTATTTCACAACATGGAGAGCAATAATCTTCCAGTCGCCCTCCCCCAGTACACACACACACACACACACACACACACACACAAGATGTCCCTGCACGTATCATCTTTGGGGGTGTTTGACCTGCCCTTGTCTGACACGATTGCATAGCCTCTGTTACTATACACAGCCATTGCCCTGCTCACCCCATCTCTTTGCACCACTGCCCTGTCTCTGCACACACAGAATCAGCCCTCGTACTTACAACCCCAAGATCAAGAGTTGTATGCTCTACCGACTGAGGCAGCCAGGCCCCCCTGCGTTGCTCATTTTCAGAAGCCAGCAAGCACACGCTCATCTAAAACAATTCCAAGGGATGCTGAGAAGCATCTAATGCTCAGAAGACCTCTAGGACTGCCAGGCAAGTGATGACCACCTCTTCTCAAATTTGGGAAAGGGCAACCAGTAGCAAACCTTTATGTTTCAAAACTCTTAAACTATGGATATTTGGCATGATGGGAAGAGAGGTGGCCGAATCATGTGCACGAGGCACATTTGATATGCGTCCATCTGGGCTCTTGCTATTCTTGACGATGACTACACAGAATTCCACCCCCTACCCTGAACACCTCCTCTGTTCTCCTCAAAGGCCTATGATGGTCATTTACCAAATATACTGTACCATGTCCCCTTTGAGCAGCTGGATACTCAATCTGGGAGCCTCCCTTCCACACTGGGGGGGAATGAACAGAGGGGAAGAAAGGGGGGAGGGGTGAAGTGCCCATCATGTGCTGTGTCCTCTCTGTTCAAACCCTGATTTATTCCACCCAACAACGCTGCTAGGAGGTAGAGCATCTATATATTGTGAACTGGGATGGGCTCTTTTTGTTGACAATGACCACATTTCCCCCTGTTGCATCTGCCCCTTTTAAAGCACTTGGAACTGTGCCTGGTACAAGGTAAGCATATATAATTGTTAGCTATTCTTCTTCTTGCTCCTGGTGTTCCTTTGCTCAGCAGGACTGTGGGAGCAGCAGTGTACTTATGAGCATCCTCTTTGGCCTCAGACAGACTTACGTTTGAGTCCCAGGTCTGCCTATATAAGCTGAGCTCTCTTGGGCATGTTATTTTCTGATTCCTAGTTCCCTCACCTGAGAAATGAGGGTGATGATAGAACTTCCATTATGGAGTTACTGTGAATGTGCTCAGCACAGAGGAGGGTCATTCTACAAGATCCTGGGCTGGCACAAAGACCTTTCACTAACTAGAGGCGTTTGCCAGCCAGCTATCCCAGCTCTGGAAGACATCTGGTCAACTATTCCTTCCGTAAGTATTGATGGTGTGTCTTTAATGTGCTTGCTGGTGTTCTGGGCACTGGGGAAGCAGTTGAGAACTTATATCCCAGTTAGAAAGACAGTAACAATAAACAGGTCAACAAGCAAGAAAAGGAATAGATAATTTTAGACAAAAATGAGCATTATGAAGAAAATTAAGCAGGATAATATGAGAGTGATAGGAGGCAGGCAGAGGAGGGCAACATTAACAGGGCAATCTGGAACGAGATTTACGAGGGATGCCACTTGAGCTGAGGATGATGAGAAGGACAGGCCAGGGAAATGTTTGGGAGCTGAGGACAGAGGAAACAGCAGGTGCAAATCTGAAATGACTTCCTGGCTCAAGTCCCCATTAACTTCTTATCTTTCCACACTTTCCTGTCTTAATAATTGCCAACCTAACAACACAACACTCTAGACCAGGTCAGTCTGGGGACACCCAAGTTCCAGTGAGGGACTTGGGGACGAATGGTGATCTTCACAATCAGTGAGTGCTGTTTGGGCTGCTGTTTAATTTTGGAAAGACCTTCAGCCTCTGCTGGACTTCTCTTGAAAACCAGCGCCTTGTTCTCCCCCAGAAACAGTCCCAGACATGTATAAGCACAGATAGGTCTGAGCTCTGCTCGCTTCCAGCAGGTGAGGTAACAAATCCATTAAATCATTCTGCCGGCTTCATCCCAGGGAGGATCCAAGACCCTGAGCCTCAACTGATGTAGTTAATGATCTAGAAATAGACTGCAGAGGCATTTATTCAGTTAGCGAGCATTTGTTGAGCACCTTCTACATGCTAGGCCATCATCTGTGTCATGGATGGGGGATGATGAGCCAGATGTGTTGCTTGCTTGCTCTCAAGGTGCTCATTCTCTTGTGGGGAATCAAGTCCTGGTTTTTGTAGCTGCTGGTTGTTTGGTTTGGGGCCATGCTGCTTCTTATCTCCGGGCCTCAGCTCTCACATCTACAGGACTCCCCCAGGTGATGGGTGGGGGAGTACTGTAGGATCACAGGTGTACAAGGGAAACCAAAACAGAGCGGCACGACTGAAGCAGCAAAATCAGTGTTGAGGGGAGTAAAGAAGTCTTCTGGGAATGAGAGTCAATAGAATTTTATGTTGTTTATAAACTTGCCTATGGATTGAAAGAGGTTTGGTTTCTTAATTAAGGAGAAAAACCTTCTGCCATGCTCCCTGAGGTGGATTCTCTGGTCTTTATTTTTTAATTTAAAAAAAAAAAGCATGGTCTCAGAACTTATGTAAGTTTCCCATCAAATTTCCCATTGGATTTGGAAACATAGTTTTATAAGTAAATGGAAAGAGAAGCTGTGATCCTTAGGCACCCGCATGAATTCCCTACACGTTGTTAATCCAACACATATATTTTGAGCATATCTCATGTGTATGTGCTTGGTACGATTTTAGGCACTGGGGATACAGCAGTGAATAAAATTGTTAAATGATTTTTTTTCATCTCTCATGGTATTTACATTTTAGAGGGAATGGGGGGGCAGTAGCAGATAATAAACAAGATAAATAAGTGAACGCTATAGCGAGCAGGATGATGGTAAGTCATGTGGAGAAAAAGCAGGGAAGGAGTAGGGATCCTGCGGTTTCTTCACTTGTTTTGGGGTTTAAAAAAGGTCCTCAGCTGGGAATGAGGACTGACTGCTTAATGATTATGGAGTCTCTTTTTGGGGTGATGAAAATGGTTTGCAGCTACATGGAATCATGATGGCTATACAACATTGTGAATGCACTCAGTGAAACGAGCTGTACATAGAAAATAGGTAATTTTATGTTATGTGAAGTTTACCTCAATAAAGAAAAGGCCGCCAGGGAAGGACGTGAAGAAAGTGAGAGAATGAGTCCTTTTTTTAAATTTTTATTTTTTTGGACTCCATATGTAAGTGAGATCATACTTCTGTTGGAAATTTCTGGTGGCCCGCATCCGACAGGGTTACCCATGATGCAGGACCAGTGCTATATGACCCTACCGTCATGGCCAGGATTGAAATAACTTCTAAGTGAATCAGGAGGCAGACTGCCCCAGCAGAGACTCAGAGGGGTCTTCTGGGAGGAAGGTGAGTAATCTGATAGGTTGCACCATTACCTAAAGGAATGTATAAATTGTTGCATGCAGCTTGACCAAATTTATTTGTGTGTAGGTGTCTCTGTGTGTGTTTTCCTGCTACTGAGTAGGTGGGAAAGTCATGAGAAAGACCAGATCAGTAAAAAAATAATCTGCATTTTTTCTGTATATCTGAGGGGTAATGTGTGTGAGCCTGAGACCCCAAATCAGTTCTTTTTGTTCACTATTTTGGAGAGGCTGGAGAGCAATGACAGTCTTTAGCTCTTATAAGGTTTTCTAACAGGTATATGACCTCAAAAAATTAGAATCTCCAAGCTCCCAGCAAGTACAAGGAAAATTGTTTTGTTTGTCATAAATAGCAATAGGCATGTTGGGACTATGGCAATCAACTCCGGCTCCTTTGGCGGTAGTGGGGAGAAGAATGGGGGAGGTTACTTTGTTTTCATCCACCACTGAGAGAGATGTTTCCTTGGGTAGCATCTGCACTCACCAAACTTCTGGAATGTACCACCAACATGCTGTGCCGTTTGGACCAAGACCACTGCCAGGAAGTGAGACATATAAGAACTGTCTCATAGGAGGGTGTTTTTGCTCAACTAAATTCCTGTTGAATATATTAATGTGTGGGACAATAACAAACCATCCTACACTCTAAATTTGAACTGTAAAAATATCTTTGCACAAAGACCCGTATGCAGGTATAATGATATGACACCATAATGGGAAAATACTACATATAACCTGTGTGCCTATCAGAAAGGTGGTGAAAAATTATGATTCATTCAAATAATGGAATAATAATACACATCATCATAATACAGTTGACTCTTGAACAACCCCTCGGGCTTAGGGACGCCTAAACCCTCGTGTAGTCAAAAATCTGCAAATAGGGCACCTGGGTTGCTCAATCGATTGAGTGGCCGACCCCTCATTTTGGCTCCGGTCTTAATCTCAGTATCCTGGGATTGAGTCCTGCGTCGGGCTCCACCCTCTCTTCTTAAAGTCTGCTTGAGATTCTCCCTCTTCCTCTGCCCCTTCTCCGGCTCTCTCTCTCTCTCTCTCACTCAAAATAAATAAATTAGTTAAAAAAAATCCACAAATAACTTTGGACTCCCCCAAAACTTAACTACTCACAGCCTACTGTGGACCAGAAGCCTTACCAATAGCATAAACAGTCAACACATATTTTGCATGGTATGTATATTATGTACTGCATTGTTACAGTAAAGGAAAGAAAATGTTAATAGGAAAATCATAAGGAAGAGAAAATACATTTATAGGACTGTACTACATTTACTGAAAAAAAAAATCTCTATATTAGCGGACCCACTCAGTTCAAACCTGTGTTGTTCAAGGGTCAGCCGCACAGCTATAAAAAGGTTGAAACAGATCCATGCATACTGAAATAAAACGATCTTTAGAATATATTAGAAGACCTCTGTATAGAGTATGCTTCCATTAGTATAAAAACCAGTCTGCATGTCTGTCTCCGTATCTATGTCTCTTTGTACACCTACACGTCTACCTTTCTAAACCCACATTTATACCTGTTTTGTTTGCTTTAAAAAAAGCATATTTTTGGCAAGATTTATAGGAATCAAATACCCTTTGTTGCCTTTATGGAGAAGGACTGGGTGTGGGTAGGAAATCAGAAACAAAAGAATTACCTTTCATTTGAACTCTTTTCATTCCATTTGATTTAAAGAAAAACTATTTGTGGGCGCCTGGGTGGCTCAGTCAGTTAAACGTCTGCCTTTGGCTCAGGTCATGATCTCAGGGTCCTGAGATCAAGCCCTGCATCAGGCTCCCTGCTCAGTGGAGAACCTGCTTCTCCCTCTCCCTCTCCCTTTCCCTCTACCCTCTCCCTTGCTCATGCTGTCTCTCTCTCAAATAAGTAAATAAAATCTTTGAAAAACCTATTTGCATGTATTACTTAAATTCTTATTTTTTTTAAATTAGAAACTATTGGAGTGATGCATGTGTTTCCTGATTGGAAAAAAAAAAAAAAACTCAGCCACACACAAACACACAGTGCCTGGAAGGATTACATGTAGTGGCTAGAACTCATATGTGGGGGACACACTGTCTGGGTTTGAATCCCGGCTTTGACACTTAGAAGCTGTGTGGCCACGGCCAAGGCACTGAACTTCTAGGGTCCTCAATTTCTTCCTTTATAAAGTAAGAATAAAAATAGTAGCTACTTTATGGAGTTGCGATAATGATTAAATGGGTTAGCACATGTGCGAAGGTCTTAGAACCATACCTTGCACGTGACAAGCACTCTGCGCGTGTTTAGACCATCGATACAGTTCAGTAAAGCAGTGCTATGTCACAGATGGAGACCGAAGTTCAAGGAGGTTGGGTAACTTGCCCCAGTGGTTCAGGGAAGGAGCGGTATAGCTGAGGAATTGGATTCTTTGGGCATCACTGCCCCCCACTTACCCTGCGTGATTATCTGCATCACGAATTCCCTCCCATTGTGGCAGGTTTTCTTTGCATTTCCAGTAGTCTGTGTGTGTTGGGCTGATATGTAGAAGGTGGGGCTGAGGGAAGCTGCTAGAAAAGCCAGAATGTGGGGTTGGCTGAGGGGGTTGTGTTGTGGGCAGGGGTGCTAGAAAGGAGACTGGGGACTTGGGAGCCTGGCCTGGCCTTCGATGAGAGAATGGGATTGCTTCTTCTTCTCCGGGGCGGGGGGGGGGGGGGGGTGGGCACCACGAGGGAGGCAGGAAGCAGATGAGACAGAGAGCTGTGATGCATTTCATTACAGGGAGTGTTGGGAGGGGAGGGCCCCTTGCATACCCAGTTCCACAATCTCCTGGGCCTTGTGGATACAAGTCCAGGGATAATAGGTGAATCATTCACCCACCAGGCAACTAGAGCTTCCAAAATAAACTATTCTTCTTCCCACCACTTCTGACAAGTGCCTCTGTGTCTCCGTAGTAGGCCTCCTTGCAGCTTCCTCTTGATATTTTTGAAACCCTCTACCACGTGTGAACAAGCCCAGGCCGGCATAACGGATGATGAGAGACGAATAATCAGAGATCCCTATTGTCGCACCAACCACCAGCCACGTGAGCCAAAAGTCAACCCAAGCAGCCCCAGTTGAGCATCCACTGAACACGGACCCACGCAAGACCCCCCCTCGAGATCCACTATGCCACCAGCGGCCAGAACGTCCCAGCTGAGCCCAGTCCAACAAGCCGATCCATCATAGAACGGAATAAAGGTGACCGGAATAAATGATCGATGTTTTAAACCACTAAGTGATGGGCTCATTTGTTACAGAGACACAATGATACACTGACCGTGTAGGGATGGGTAGCAAAGTTCAACTGGCCAAAACAGCTGGGAGAATCCAAGCCTTAGTTTTGAAAATTTTGATATCTAGTCAAGATTTTTTGGATAAGGAGAACTTTGATGTTAGACTCCACTTGTCTCTTGCCATAGATTCTTCAAGTAGGGCAGACTTTAGACCCAAGGAAAACCTGAACCCGAGCCTCTTCCAACAACCCAGGGAAGGGGACGGTGTGGGTGGTTTGACCCAGTGCTTTTCAATCTGTGGTTAGCTGCTTACAAGAAATGACAGAGTTGGGGCAAGGAGCTGGACTTCCAGAACCTACTGCCCCTGTAACCACCCCAATATCCCACCAACTTTAATCAGAGCATATTTTATTTGTTTATATATACATTGATTTAAAAAAAATACATTTTTGTGTACTCACTGTGTTCCGGTCAAATATCTCTTAGGCTAACTGTGTGTGGGTTCACTGACAGGAAGAATCGTCCAGTTGAAAGAAGTTTGAAATCCTTTGCCGTGTCGTGTTTTCTGGGTCCTTTTCAGAAGGTGGAAGCATTTTCCTGGAAAGGTAAATTTGGCTGTAGTTAGGGGCCATCTGTGTGTCTGCCAGGAGGCTGGCCTGGCTGGAGGAAGGGCCGGGGCTGACTCCCTTGAGGTGTGGGGGTGGGTGGGGAAGACAGGACAGAGATTTTGAGGGGTCTGACTGGCTCACAAGGTTCCGCCAGGGCCCCCTCCGCAGGTGCACCCTTGTAGGTCCCAACGAGTCCTGAGCCCCAGTTCCTGGCCCGCCCCCAGCTGCTTCTTGGCACTGTTCCTACTCCTACCTCCCTCTGCACCCCCAGTGTGATCCGGCTGCCAGGGGCTGTGGCCAGGATGGAGCAGGCCTCCCTGACAATGGGGATTCTGACTGCTTCATTTTTCCTTCTGCTCCCCTCACCTTCGTGTCTTCTCCCCAGGGCCTGGTGTCAAGCAGCCTGGCCAGAGAAGGAGAGGCCTGCCCTCCTGCCCTCCCCACTCTTTGCTTTCTCTTCTCTCATCCATTTAGTGATAGATGGTCTGTGTTCTCTCCTGTTGGGTCTTCCCTTCACACACAAGGGACAGACACTGGATAAAGATTCAGGAGTTGGGGCTCAGGACACTAGCTCTGGGCCTCCCTTTCCTCAACTGTTGAAGAGAGGGGGTTGGTTTTTATTTCTGGTTTTGGTTGGGTTTGCTTTTAGATTCTATGGATAAGTGACATCATGCCATATTTGCCTCTCTCTGCGTGATGCATTTCACTTGCATTTCACTCGCATTTCACTCGGCATAACGTCCCCAAGGTTCAGCCCTGTTGTCACAAATGTCAGGGTTCACTTCTTTTTAATGGCTGAATAGTATCCCATTGTGAGTGTATACCACAGCTTCTGTATCCTTTCATCTGTTGACGGACACTTAGGTTGTTGGGTTTTTTTTTTTTAAGATTTTATTTATTTATTTGAGAGAGAGAGAGAGAGCACAAATAGGCAGAGTGGCAGAAGGAGAGGGAGAAGCAGACCCCCTCTGAGTAAGGAGCCCGATGCGGGGCTCAATCTCAGGACGCCGGGATCAGGACCTGAGCCGAAGGCAGATGCTTAATGACTGAGCCACCCAGGCGCCCCCACTTAGGGTATTTTGATGTCATGGCTACTCTGAACAATGTTGCAGTGATCACAGGGAAAAATTTCTTCTTCTTCTTCTTCTTTTTTTTTTGTATCTATGTGAGCCAGTGGTTGCTAACTACACTTCTTGTGGTCATCACTTCACAGTCTATGTAAGTCAAGTCACGGTGATGTCCACCTCGCACTTCCACAGGGCTACAGGTCAGCTGTATCTCAGTAAAACGAGAAAAAGAAGAGGGAGCTGGCCCCAGGGCTCCCCAAACTAGTCATTTGGAGCTGCCTGCGCTATTTGGTCACATCAGGATGAAGCCTGCCCAAGGTTCTCGCCAGAGGCCTGCTCTCTCTATGTGAAAAAGGAGATTAGCAGGTGTTCAGCAGGGGTTATACACAGAGCAACACCAACCTGAGACGTCATTTTTACATAATCAGAAGGACTGCGGAGAATTGAATGGGAGATGAGTTTCCTATTTTGTGAATCTGTGTTTTAATGCCTCTTTTGCATCCGCATAAAATGACTAGCATCTTAGGGACCTAAAGGAAAACGCTGGGAAAGAGACCCTATGGGACCTATGGTCTAAACTTATCTAATTATTTACTATCTGCACCCCATACTTCTTCAGAGTCATTTAAATCCCCTTTGTTCTGTGTGGCACTGTGTCTGTCCCTGGCCAATGCTACCAGAAGCACTAAACGAATTCAGCAGTTGATCGTGGGAGGTCATCTGTAGTTTCCCGCATGAGCTTTCTGTCTCCCCTCCTGTTTATCTTTGTTCCTCTGGCTTCTAGTGATGCTAAGTACACATGCATGGGAATACAAGCACGTTGACATTATATGAAAGGGATTTCTTGCACTTAATTGTTCTCGGACCCTGCAGTGAATATGCAGAAGATGTAGTTCAACAGCATCAGGTGCTTTGAGCCCCACACTGCTCTAGAGGCTGGGGAAGCAGCCGTGAGAGGGACAAAGCTTCCTGCCCTCCCAGAGAACAATGGGGCGGCAGACAACAGAGAAATGAATCAGTGGTGAGGGCGGATGGCACTATAATGGCCTCCAAAGATGTCCACGTCCCCGTCACCAGAACCTGCGATGAGGTTGTGTCATGTGGCAGGTGGCAATTAAGGGGGCTAATCAACTGACCTTAAAACAGAGAGATGGATAATCCTGGATCATGCAAGTGAACCTGATATAACCATAAGGACCCTTAAGTGTGGAAGAGGGAGGCAGAAATTCGGTAAGAGAGATAGCATAATGAAAAACACCTGACCGGCCATTCCTGGCTTTGAAGATGGATGAGTGACATGAGCCAAGGAAGGCCGGAAGCCTCTCAAAGCTGGCAAAGGCAAGAAAATGGATTTTCCTCCAGAGCCCCCGGAACAGAAGAGAACCTTGCTGACACCTTGTTTTTAGCCCACTGAGGCACATTCCGGACTTCTGACCTCCCAGCCCGGAAGATCATAAATTTGTGTCATCGAGGCCACTAAATTTGTGACAGGTGCCTACAGCATCCCAGGAAACTCACACAGATCTCTCGGTTCCCCCTCTCCACTTGAACGATCGCTTTCTTTTTCCACTTGTGAGAGCAGAGCATCCACCTGCCATCTTCAGGAGTTCTGGTCATTCCCGGGGGGAGGCTGGCCCATGTGTCACTGAAGGAAACAGGAAGCAAACCTTCCCGTGTTTTCCAAAAAACCCAAAAAAGACCCCCACATCAAACACGAATCCGATCTTAAGTGGCACTTGGAATCTCATTTTCTATCCCAGTGCTGTAGGCTCCCCCACTTAAGAGCCTTGCCATATGGCAGTGTTTTTCTGGGCTCCTGTGAGGCAGACAGCTATTTGACAAAAGCCGCTTCACCGAGGGGGCTGGGGGCTGGGGTGTGCTCAGGAGTCTGCTTTCAAAGGCCTTGAACCCTAGCACCTCTGGTTTCTTCAGGTGCCTGCAGGCTACGGAGGGGTTACATGCTGAGTGACCCACAGGAGCAGGGATGGCAGGGTACCAGCCGCAAAGCAAGAGGGTGGAATTCTTTGTTACCATGACTTAGATGTCCCTCTTGCTTTTTGTTTATTCATAGAGATTTTAATACATTTGTATTGTGATGTATAATGCATATGCAGCAAAGTGAATATAAACATACATGTTCAGCTTCGTGAAATACCACCCAGCAAACACCAGGGGAACCATTACCCAGGTGAGTGAAATAGAACACTTCTGGTACCCAGAAGCCCCCTTGTGCCCCTTTCCTAGAACTACTCCCTCCCTCCTTCCCAAACGCACCCACTGTCTCGCCCTCTCCCTCTCCCATCTTCTTCTTTTTCAAATTTCAAAAACAACGTTGTGAAAATTTGAACAATGTCAAAGTTAAAGGTGAAGGATCACGTGGAGCCATTTCTTGTTAGTCATTCCTCTTTTGATGAAAATTATTATGAAATAGTTCAAAGATAGTGCTGTCTATAATAATATAGGGACAGCTGGTGCCCACCACACGGCTAAGGAATGAAACATGATCAATGTGATTGAAGCCCCATGTGTTGCTTTTCCTGATCCATCTCTCCCCCCCCAAGCTTGGTGTTTATTAACTCCATGCATTTTGTTATATTTTTGCTACCTAGTGATACATTGTTTGGTTTTCCATATTTTCACACCTTAGCATACTGGGCATATTGTTTTTTTTGCTCCACACTTCTTGTGAGATTCACCAGGTCGATATGTGGAGCTCTGCTCATTCATTTTTAAATGACTTCAGCCTCTTTGGATTTTTGAAAAGAAGGAGAAAGTCTCTTTCGTCTCTGTCCTGTCCCCAGTCACTGTCATCAGAGGTAAAGGCAGGTAGGGGTTTGGCACATATAAGTCCCCAGCTTTCTCTATGCATGTGCATACCTGCAACATTGGATCCTCAGAGCAGATAGGAGCCCAGGCTCTGGATCTGAACACCAGCTCCATCACTTAGCAGCTCTGTGACACTGGGCAAGTTTCTTCCTCTCTCCAGGTTTTGTTTCACTCAACTCTAAAATGAAGTGATAAAAATAGCTATGTTAAAGTGTTGGTGAGCAGATTCAATGAGATGATAGATGGTAAAGTGCTTACCTTACTAAGTACCTGTATCAGGTGCTCAGTAAATGTTTGCTATGCTGTTAGGTTATTCTATAACGTGCTTTTCCCATTTAACAATTTATCATGCCATCTTTCCATGTCTGTGAGTATAGGACTGTCCTATAATGGGTAAACACACACTCATGTATGTGTGCATGAACACACACACCCACACACCCACAATACCTATAAGAAAGGTCTTGTTTGGAAACTCCCCATTCGTGATCAATTTCAACCTATTTCACTTGTCACTTCGTAGCACCTCCTGCTTTTCCATTCTGTAACCAAAGGGCTAGGCAGGTTGGAATATATTCATCATACCCTTCAGGAGTTCTTAGCCATGTATGACAACCCCAGTCCCTGTGGTCCTCTAGACAGAATGTAAAGGATTACTCAACTTGGATCGAACATTTTTTTTTTTTCACTGACATCTGATTTTCAGCAGTTCTTTGATTACAAATGTAGGCAACAAACCACAGGAGAAATCACAATTCCTGTGACTTTGTCACCGTTGGAAATCATAGCTATTTCCATATCTCATTTTAATTGTTACAGAATCTACAAATATCCTTTAGGCTCATCACTTCTTTTGAAATTACACTAGTTGTTAGACCCACCGCTAGGTTTTTTTGTTTTTCTTAATGTGCTAATAAAGAGTAATGTGTTCTGCATACATATTGCTCTATCACCAGTTTGTTTTAATATTTCCATAATACATTTCAATATGATTACTCTCCTTTGTATCTCCAATGTATCCTCTTTTCTTCATTTAAAAATTATTACCCTGAGAAAGAGTCTAGAGTCTTCACCAAATTGTCAAAGGGACCCTTGCTGCTAGAGAGATTATGAACCCCCTTCCTCATCAAGGGGAGTCTAGAACCAAGAGGAGAAGTCTTGCTTTTGTCACTTACTTCTTATGTCACCCTAGGCAATTCCTTTCACTTTTCAGGACCTCCACTCCCTCATCTGTAAAATGGGGGCATCAAACTTCCTAAATGTTCTGTGTCTAAAACCCTCTCCAGCTTAGTTAGACGTGCTATGCTTTCTAACTGACCACATTTTGTAAGTGTAGTCAATATTTGCCATACTTTTTGGCTGCTCAGAATCTGAGGTCTTTATGTTTGGAGGAATCTTCCAAACGATGAGAGATAGTCTGCTTCCAAGCATAGAAGCTGGAAAATGGTGGGCACCTACTTTCCTAGTCTCGCTGGCAGTGACCCATCAAATGACCCTGCCAGTCAAATATACCTGGCATAGACTTTGAATCAGAAACTGGTGAAGAGATGCTCCACCTAAGTAATGAGCAGAGAAATGCTAAGCCCAACCATCTGTGTCTAGGACAGTGATCGGCACAACATCGTTGTTCAGTATGTATTTGTGGAATAAATAAGACTTATAAGAAGCGAGGGAGAGCATATGTAGTGTGCACAAGTAGTGAAAGAGGTTCTAGGCAGCAGGAAGGGCAAGGCAAAATGCCACAAGGATGGAACAGGCTTAGCTTGTGTGAGAACGTTCGGGAATGCTCTATGGCTGGAGGAAAAAGAGCAAGGCACAGAGACAGAGGTGAGCATGGACAGGCCCTGGGGGATGTGAACAGAACCTGTCAGCCATTGTAAAGACTTAGATTTTTACAGGGGGTGAAATAAAAAGCTAGCCGGGGGTTTTAGACAGAGGAGGGATGTCATCCCACTTGCTTTGGCCACTGTGCTGCAAATGGACAGAAGGGGACAGTGGACTCAAGGCCGGTTAGCCATGGAGATGGTGACAAATGGTCAGATTTTATTTTATTTTTTTAATTTTTTTATTGTTATGTTAATCACCATACATTACATCATTAGTTTTTGATGTAGTGTTCCATGATTCATTGTGCATAACACCCAGTGCTCCATGCAGAACGTGCCTCTTTAATACCCATCACCAGACTAACCCATCCTCCCACCCCCCTCCCCTCTAGAACCCTCAGTTTGTTTTTCAGAGTCCATCATCTCTCATGGTTCGTCTCCCCCTCCGCTTCCCCCCCCTTCATTCTTCCCCTCCTGCTATCTTCTTTTTTTTTTTTTCTTAACATATATTGCATTATTTGTTTCAGAGGTACAGATCTGTGATTCAACAGTCTTGCACAATTCACAGCGTTCACCATAGCACATACCCTCCCCAATGTCTATCACCCAGCCACCCCATCCCTCCCACCCCACCCCCCACTCCAACAACCCTCAGTTTGTTTCCTGAGATTAAGAATTCCTCATATCAGTGAGGTCATATGATACGTGTCTTTCTCTGATTGACTTATTTCGCTCAGCATAACACCCTCCAGTTCCATCCACGTCGTTGCAAATGGCAAGATCTCATTCCTTTCGATGGCTGCATAATATTCCATTGTATATGTATACCACATCTTCTTTATCCATTCATCTGTCGGTGGACATCTTGGCTCTTTCCACAGTTTGGCTATTGTGGACATTGCTGCTATAAACATTGGGGTGCACATACCCCTTCGGATCCCTACATTTGTATCTTTGGGGTAAATACCCAGTGGTGCAATTGCTGGATCATATGGTAGCTCTTTTCAACTTTTTGAGGAACCTCCATACCGTTTTCCAGAGTGGTTGCACCAGCTTGCATTCCCACCAACAGTGTAGGAGGGTTCCCCTTTCTCTGCATCCCCGCCAACATCTGTTGTTTCCTGACTTGTTAATTTTAGCCATTCTGACTGGTGTGAGGTGGTATCTCATTGAGGTTTTGATTTGGATTTCCCTGATGCCGAGCGATGTTGAGCACTTTTTCATGTGTCTGTTGGCCATTTGGATGTCTTCTTTGGAAAAATGTCTGTTCATGTCTTCTGCCCATTTCTTGATTGGATCATTTGTTCTTTGGGTGTTGAGTTTAAGAAGTTCTTTATAGATTTTGGATACTAGCCCTTTATCTGATATGTCATTTGCAAATATTTTCTCCCATTCTGTCAGTTGCCTTTTGGTTTTGTTGACTGTTTCTTTTGCTCTGCAAAAGCTTTTTATCTTGATGAAGTCCCAATAGTTCATTTTTGCCCTTGCTTCCCTTGCTTTTGGCGATGTTTCTAGGAAGAAGTTGCTGCGGCTGAGGTTGAAGAGGTTGCTGCCTGTGTTCTCCTTTAGGATTTTGATGGATTCCTGTCTCACACTGAGGTCTTTCAACCATTTGGAGTCTATTTTTGTGTGTGGTGTAAGGAAATGGTCCAGTTTCATTCTTCTGCATGTGGCTGTCCAATTTTCCCAACACCATTTGTTGAAGAGACTGTCTTTTTTCCATTGGACATTCTTTCCTGCTTTGTTGAAGATTAGTTGACCATAGAGTTGAGGGTCCATTTCTGGGCTCTCTATTCTGTTCCATTGATCTATGTGTCTGTTTTTGTGCCAGTACCATACTGTCTTGATGATGACAGCTTTGTAATAGAGCTGGAAGTCCGGAATTGTGATGCTGTCAGCTTTTCTTTTCTTTTTCAACATTCCTCTGGCTACTTGGGGTCTTTTCTGGTTCCATACAAATTTTAGGATTATTTGTTCCATTTCTTTGAAAAAAGTGGCTGGTATTTTGATGGGGATTGCATTGCATGTGTAGACTGCTCTAGGTAGCATTGACATCTTCACAATATTTGTTCTTCCAAACCATGAGCATGGAACGTTTTTCCATTTCTTTGTGTCTTCCTCAATTTCTCTCATGAGTATTTTATAGTTTTCTGAGTACAGATCCTTTGCCTCTTTGGTTAGATTTATTCCTAGGTATCTTATGGTTTTGGGTGCAATTGTAAATGGGATCGACTCCTTAATTTCTCTTTCTTCTGTCTTGTTGTTGGTGTATAGGAATGCCACTGATTTCTGTGCATTGATTTTCTATCCTGCCACTTTACTGAATTCCCCTATGAGTTCTAGCAGTTTTGGGGTGGAGTCTTTTGGGTTTTCCACATAAAGTATCATATCATCTGCAAAGAGTGAGAGTTTGACTTCTTCTTTGCCGATTCGGATGCCTTTTATTTCTTTTTGCTGTCTGATTGCTGTGGCTAGGACTTCTAGTACTATGTTGAATAGCAGTGGTGATAGTGGACATCCCTGCCGTGTTCCTGACCTTAGGGGGAAAGCTCTCAGTTTTTCCCCATTGAGAATGATATTCACTGTGGGTTTTTCATAGATGGCTTTTATGATATTGAGGTATGGACCCTCTATGCCTATACTCTGAAGAGTTTTGATCAAGAAAGGATGCTGTACTTTGTCAAATGCTTTTTCTGCATCTATTGAGAGGATCATATGATTCTTGTTCTTTCTTTTCTTAATGTATTGTATCACGTTGATTGATTTGCGGATGTTGAACCAACCTTGCAGCCCAGGGATAAATCCCACTTGGTCTTGGTAAATAATCCTTTTAATGTACTGTTGGATCCTATTGGCTAGTATTTTGGTGAGAATTTTTGCATCCATGTTCATCAAGGATATTGGTCTGTAATTCTCCTTTTCGATGGGGTCTTTGTCTGGTTTTGGGATCAAGGTAATGGTGGCCTCATAAAACAAGTTTGGAAGTTTTCCTTCCATTTCTATTTTTTTGGAACAGTTTCAGAAGAATAGGTATTAATTCTTCTTTAAATGTTTGGTAGAATTCCCCTGGGAAGTCATCTGGCCCTGGGCTTTTGTTCGTTGGGAGATTTTTGATGACTGCTTCAATTTCCTTAGTGGTTATAGGTCTGTTCAGGTTTTCTATTTCTTCCTGGTTCAGTTTTGGTAGTTGATACATCTCTAGGAATGCATCCATTTCTTCCAGGTTATCTAATTTGCTGGCATAGAGTTGCTCATAATATGTTCTTATAATTGTTTGTATTTCTTTGGTGTTGGTTGTGATCTCTCCTCTTTCATTCATGATTTTGTTGATTTGGGTCATTTCTCTTTTCTTTTTGATAAGTCTGGCCAGGGGTTTATCAATCGTGTTAATTCTTTCAAAGAACCAGCTCCTAGTTTCATTGATCTGTTCTACTGTTCTTTTGGTTTCTATTTCATTGATTTCTGCTCTGATCTTTATTATTTTTCTTCTCCTGCTGGGTTTAGGCTTTATTTGCTGTTCTTTCTCCAGCTCCTTTAGGTGTAGGGTTAGGTTGTGTATTTGAGACCTTTCTTGTTTCTTGAGAAAGGCTTGTATTGCTATATACTTGCCTCTTAGGACTGCTTTTGCTGCATCCCAAAGATTTTGAACAGTTGTGTTTTCATTTTCATTGGTTTCCATGAATTTTTTTAATTCTTCTTTAATTTCCTGGTTGACCCATTCATTCTTCAGTAGGATGCTCTTTAGCCTCCATGTATTTGAGTTCTTTCCAACTTTCCTCTTGTGATTGAGTTCTAGTTTCAAAGCATTGTGGTCTAAAAATAGGCAGGGAATGATCCCAATATTTTGGTACCAGTTGAGACCTGATTTATGACCTAGGATGTGATCGATTTTGGAGAATGTTCCATGGGCACTAGAGAAGAATGTGTATTCCATTGCTTTGGGATGGAATGTTCTGAATATGTCTGTGAAGTCCATTTGGTCCAGTGTGTCATTTAAAGTCTTTATTTCCTTGTTGATCTTTTGCTTAGATGATCTGTCCGTTTCAGTGAAGGGGGTGTTAAAGTCCCCCACTATTATTGTATTGTTGTCGATGTGTTTCTTTGCTTTTGTTATTAATTGCCTTATATAATTGGCTGCTCCCATGTTAGGGGCATAGATAGTTACAATTGTTAGATCTTCTTGTTGGATAGACCCTTTAAGTATGATATAGTGTCCTTCCTCATCTCTTATTACAGTCTTTGGTTTAAAATCTAATTTGTCTGATTTAAGGATTGCTACACCAGCTTTCTTTTGGTGTCCATTAGCATGGTAAATGGTTTTCCACCCCCTCACTTTCAATCTGGGGGTGTCTTTGGGTCTAAAATGAGTCTCTTCCAGACAGCATATTGATGGGTCTTGTTTTTTTTATCCAATCTGATAGCCTGTGTCTTTTGATTGGGGCATTTAGCCCATTTACATTCAGGGTAACTATTGAAAGATATGAATTTAGTGCCATTGTATTGCCTGTAAGGTGACTGTTACTGTATATTGTCTGTGTTCCTTTCTGGTCTATGTTGCTTTTAGGCTCTCTCTTTGCTTAGAGGACCCCTTTCAATATTTCTTGTAGGGCTGGTTTCGTGTTTGCAAATTCCTTTAGTTTTTGTTTGTCCTGGAAGCTTTTTATCTGTCCTATTTTCAGTGACAGCCTAGCTGGATATAGTATTCTTGGCTGCATATTTTTCTCATTTAGTGCTCTGAATATATCCTGCCAGTCCTTTCTGGCCTGCCAGGTCTCTGTGGATAGGTCTGTTGCCAATCTAATGTTTCTATCATTGTAGGTTACATATCTCTTCTCCCAAGCTGCTTTCAGGGTTTTCTCTTTGTCTCTGAGACTTGTAAGTTTTACTATTAGATGTTGGGGTGTTGACCTATTTTTATTGATTTTGAGAGGGGTTCTCTGTGCCTCCTGGATTTTGATGCCTGTTTCCTTCCCCAAATTAGGGAAGTTCTCTGCTATAATTTGCTCCAATATACCTTCTGCCCCCCTCTCTCTTTCTTCTTCTTCTGGGATCCCAATTATTCTAATGTTGTTTCGTCTTATGGTATCGCTTAGCTCTCGAATTCTGCCCTCATGATCCAGTAGTTGTTTATCTCTCTTTTTCTCAGCTTCTTTATTTTCCATCATTTGGTCTTGTATATCACTGATTCTCTCTTCTGCCTCATTTATCCTAGCAGTTAGCACCCCCATTTTTGATTGCATCTCATTAATAGCCTTTTTGATTTCGACTTGGTTAGATTTTAGTTCTTTTATTTCTCCAGAAAGCATTTCTCTAATAACTTCCATGCTTTTTTCAAGCCCAGCTAGTATCTTTAAAGTGATGATTCTGAACTCTAAATCCGACATTGTACTAATGTCCGTATTGAGTAGGTCCCTTGCAGTCGGTACTACCTCTTGTTCTTTTTGTTGAGGTGATTTTTTCCATCTTGTCATTTTGTCCAGAGGAGAACAGATTAATGAGAGAACAAAATGCTAACAGGGTAACAACGTCCCCCGAAAATATACTCTAAACAAATCAGAAAAGACCTGAAGCTGGGGGAAAAAGAAAGGGAAAGAAAGAAAAAGGAAAAAGCAAAAAAAAAAAAAAAAAAAGAAAAAGAAAAAGATTAAAAAAAAAACAAAAACAGAACAAAACAAACAAAAAACAGAATATGATCAAATATGATCAGGCTGGTGCATAGATCAGTGCCACATACTAGATTTTGGGTGTATTTTCGTCTGTTAGAAGATAGTGTCTCCCAAAATTTTAAAGAAAGAAAAACTTATATATGTACAAAAATAAGGGTTATGATGAAGGGATTGAATATGACTGTAAAGATGAAAATTATAAAAAATTTTATAAAAGGAATTGATAAGAAGTTGTTTGAAAAAAGAAAGAAGAGGATTTAAAAAAAAGAAAGAAAAAAAAGGGAGAGAATGTGATCAGGCAGGAGAGTAGAACAAAACCATACACTAGAGATTTAGGGTATATTTTGATCTGTTAGAAGAAACTATCTCAAAATTTTAAAGAGAGAACAACTTATATATATATGCCAAAAATAAGGGTAACTACTATGAAGGGATAGAATATGACTCTAAAAATGAAAAATAAAAATGTTTTTTAAAAAAGGGATTGATAAGATGTTGGTTGAAAAAGGGAAAAAGAAAAATTCAAAAAAAAAAAGTTAAAAAAAATTAACTTTGAAAGACTACAGAATCATAGTAAAAAAGCCATGGATTCTATGTGCAGTATTTCCCTAGTGCTGGAGTTCTGCCGTTCTCATTGATCGGTATACTTGGTTTTGGCTGGCTGTTCTCGCTGATCTTCTGGGGGAGGGGCCTGTTGCCGTGGTTCCCAAATGTCTTTGCCGGAGGCGGAATTGCCCCGCCCTTGCCGGTCCGGCTAAGTAAGCTGCTCGGGTTTGCTCTCGGGAGCTTTTGTTCCCTGCAAGCTTTCCGTACAGCTTTGGAGGCGGAGAGTGAAAATGGCGGCCTCCCAGTCTCCGCCTCGGAGGAGCCGAGAACTCGGGACCCCCGCTCCTCAGTGAGCCCCCAGAGAAAAGCTGTCAGTCACTCCCGTCTCCCCGGTCTCCGGCCTCACTCCGTGCTCACCCGGTCTGTGACCGAACATTTCTATCTCTGGCACCTGACCCCGTGCGGAGTCTCCAAACCCAGCAGATCCCCGCGGTGCGCTTCCGCGCCACTCCTCCCAGGGGAGGAAGGGGAGTCTCCCTGGATCTGCCGCTTGTCGGGTCCCTGCTGGAGGAGCAGTGGCCCGACTGTGCCGCGGATCACGGTTTATGACAACCCCGAGCTGAGAGCCGGCGCCTCGGCTCCATCTCTGCAGCCGGCTTCCCCGCTCCGATACCTGGGAGCTCTGCCGCACTCAGGCACCCCTGGTCTTTCTGTGACCCCGAGGGTCCTGAGACCACACTGTCCCACGAGGGTTCCACCCCCTGCTTAGCCACTGGAGCGACGTCCCTCAGCGGAGCAGACTTCTAAAAGTTCCGATTTTGTGCTCCGCGGCTCTATCGCTTGCCAGAAGCGGCCGACGGAGGCCCCTCCCCCTCGTCTATCCTCCCGAATATCGCCTCGGATTCACTTCTCCGCACGTCCTACCTTCCAGAAAGTGGTCGCTTTTCTGTTCAGAGAGTTGTTGCTATTCTTTTCTTTGATCTCCTGTTGAGTTCGTAGGTGTTCAGAATGGTTTGATCCCCATCCAGCTGAATTCCTGAGACCAGACGAAATCCAGGTCTCCTACCCCTCCGCCATCTTGCTCCGCCCCCCTCAAATGGTCAGATTTTAGATGTGTTTTTGCAGGTAGAACCAGGGTTGGCTTCACGGGCATGTGACCTGCAATGTCACACTATCTCCCTTGCTCCGAAGGACCCCAGACTTGGTTTCATGCCCTGTCTCCATCTTGAAATTCTTAATACCCTTTGGACAGGGGCCCTGCATTTTCATTTTGCCTTGGGCCCCGCAGATGATGTACCCGGTCCTGGAGATCACTGACAGGATTAGTCAACAGACTGCATGTGGGGTATGAGAGGAAGAGAGATGTCGGGGTGGGGTGGGGTGTGGGGAACGCCAAGGTTTTTGGCCTCAGCAACTGAAGCTGGAGTTGCCACTGAGTGAGATGAGGAAAACTGTTTTGCAGGATGATCAGCACTGGGGGGAAAGAGCTTGCAGGGAGACAGGGACTCTTCTAGAACATTGGGTTCCTTGGGGACAATACTGGAGACTTCTCTGAGGAGAGTTTTCTCCCCCACAATTTCCAGAAGAGAGGTGTCCCCATCCGGGTCTGGGTCTGAGTCTAGCCTGATTGACATAACAATAGTAACAGCTGTGTCCTCCTTGGGGACAATGGTCTGACCTCAGAGGGACTGTGCAGGCGAAAGGACTTATTTTTAGAATATCTCATTTCTCCTCAACGGCAACTGGAATGTCTGCATGAACCATTCTGAGGCTGGATGTGAATGGCTGAATGAAAACCTTTAATTAAGAGTCAAAGACTTTAATCTGCCTATAACTTGGTTTTATTCCTAAATCCTGCAATTTTTTAAAAGAAAAAAAGAAATTGAGAGAGAACACAAAATGCCATCCAGTACAAAGCCATGAACATGTTGAGCCAAAACAGTTGTAGTCTCTTTGGCAATTAAACCCGCCACTCTTTCCGATTGCTGCGAGAAAATGTGTTTTTCTCTCCCCATTTGAACTGCATGCTTGCCAGTTTTGCTGACTCAGCATGGAATATACTCCCTTCACCTGTCCTGCAAACACCCCTGCACTCAGCTGCCTCGTCCACTTCTTCCCTCCTCTGCCCCCTTCCTCCTGGGTGTCCCCCATGAGCCATCCAACTAAAAACGAGGCTTCACTTCTTTTTTTGGCCTGTGGAAAATCGGGGGACAAAGTGCACTCAGGTCTTTTTTAAAGATGCAGATTTTCCACGGTTTGTGGGAAGGAGGCAGGTGCTTCTGACAAGGGGGCGGGGAGAGCTTTGTGTTGGAGATGCCAAGGGCTTGACATGATGTGATTGGAAGGGAGGGAGGAAAAAAGCTCTTGAGTTTCTCAGATGTAAATAATGTAAGGTCTGCAAGCACTCACCTTTGGAGCCCTCGGAGCTGTGGGGAGTTTGTGCAGTGGGGTAAACAGAATTGCTGAGACAGGCAGGAGAGAAGCAAGCTTAGTGGCTGAGGCTTGACTCACAGCTTGGAGAACAGCTCATCAATACCACAGAGCTGCTCAGCCAATTGAGGAGAAGCCTCGGGGAGGACGGGGGGTCCCCAGGCATGCGGGGCGGGCTGTGGATGGGGACATCCCCCTTCACGTGAGTTGAAAATTCTCCCTGCTACAAAGAGAATAATTGCAGGGGCAGATGACTGGTATCACGGTGAAAGAGAAGGGGGAAAATGTAGCAGTATTCATATAGGTCTTAGTATATACTAGGTAACCTCGTAGGTTAGTAGTTGGTAAATGTTTTCTGTGCTGGGCCAGACCATAGATATTTTAGGCTCTGTGGCCCATATGGTCCCTGTAGGAACTGCAACTACTCAGTTCTCCTGTCCTGTAAAAATAACCACCCACAGTAAGTAAATGAATGGGCGTGGCCGAGTTCCCATAAAACGTTATGGACACTGAAGTTGGGATTTCATTTTTCGTGGGTCATGAAATATTCTCCTTTTGATTCCCCCCTCCCCCCAACTCTTTAAAAATACAGAACTCGTTCTGAGCTTGCTGGCTGCACAAAACAGGTGGTGGGCTGTATGCGGCCCTTTACTAGCTTGCTGATCCCCTGTTCTAGATGCTTTGTATGTGTTAACTGTTCTAGTCCTCCTAACTCGAAATAGTCACTTGGACGGATGAGAGCCCAGAGAGAAAAAGTAATTGCCAGTGATTGCTGTTATGGGTTGAATTGTGTCCCCACCTGCCCCAAATTCACACACTAAAGTCCTAACACCCAGTACCTCTGAATGTGACTCTATTTGGAAGCAGGGTTCTTGCAGGTGTAGTTAGTTAAGATGAGGTCATTAGGATGGGTCCTGATCTAATACAGCCGGTGTCCTTATTCAAATGGGGGAAATTTGGACCCAGAGATGCACCCAGGGAGAACACCACGTGAACATGAAGGCAGTGATTGGGGTGATGCCTCACTAAGCCAAGGAATGCCTAAGATTGCTGGGAAATCACTAGAAACGAGGCAAGACCCATGGAACAGATTTCTCTTACGCCCGCCCCCCCCCCGAAGTAGCCAATGTGGCTTGGTTTTGGAGCGAGGGGATAAATTTCTGTTGTTTAATCCGCCCAGGCTGTGGTCCTTAGTTATGGCAGCCCCAGCCAACTGGTTGCACAGCCAATAATTGGCATGTCTGGGGTTTGGAGACAGTTTGACTTCAGAGGCTGGGTGCTTAACCACTGTGCTGTTCTTTCTGACCATAACTTTATATAAAAATTAAATCAGGTGTGGCTTTGGAGCCTGACAGAAGGAAGTCCAACTTCTGTCTACAATTTCTGTAGGCTGTGTGCCCTTGGGCAAGTTACTCAACCTCTCTGAGCCTTGCTTTCCTCATCTGGCAAGTGTGAACTCCCAGATAGCCATTTGATCAGGATATCTTAACGCAAATGATGTAAAACACATGGCACACAGTAGGTGCTCAGTGGCTGCTAGCTACTTTTGATATTCGCTTAGATATCCTCAGACTGTTTTCTTCCAACTTTTCCAGTCTCACCAGATGCTGTTTTGTAGCCGCTCTCCAGGTAGCCCTCCAGTCGGAAGGCCCTTAGTTACCTCGGATTAGGACACACCCCAATGACCTCATCTCAACTAGTTTTATTGGGTAGCGCCTTCATTCCTGATGATTCCATCGGAGGAAGTCATGGAGAGGACGTGACCTCCGGTTGACCCTTGGGCTGGCGGGGGCACCCCGAGGCTTCTCACCCCGCCCCGTCCTTGAAATGTACAAGCTTTCTCACAGTGGAGGCCATTTGCAAGGACCCAGCTGGGAGCGCGTGGGGAGCGGAGATTTGCTTGTCCTGCGGCACCCGGAACAAGCCTCCCGCCTAAGTCCCTTTGCATCTTAACCTCGACACCTGCCCCTCTGCAGGGGCCTCTCTCTTCGCTCTCGCTCTGCCCTCCGTGCTGAGAGCCAGTTTCTGATTTTCCTCTCTGGAGAGCTCGGGAGGTTTCGAACCCAGGAGGTACCCTGGGCCCATGCCTAGGCAAAGATACTCACTGCTCACCCCTTGGGGGCAATGAAATCCGCCCATTGATTTGATCCGCTCAGTTCACTACTTAGTGTTTGTGATGCAGAGGGGAGGTGAGGGGGCTCAAAAGGAGAGCTTAGAAGCTGTCAGGTCAGCTGTGGCCGCGGAGGTCTGAGAGCGGGAAAGCCTGAGGCCCTGGGTTGCAGAGAGCACGCCTGGATGTTCCCTAAAAGCTCTTTTTAGCGGGTGCTGTCTTCCACTGCCTGGTCTGTTGTTTATGCTCAGATCAGGGTCCTTGCATCCCCGGACTCCACTGAGGTTCCAGTTTGGGTTCTTGAGACCAGATAGGAATTCATTCATTTGAGGGAAGAGAAAGTTCTATGCTCCCATTCCCAGCCACGGATTCCTGGCTGGAATTCTATCAATAGAATCTTTACCAACTGGAAAAGCAGCAGAGAGCAGAACACTGGCAGAACCAGGCTTGGACCCCAGGCAGGTGAGTTTTGATAGGGACCCAGAGTGTAGACAGTGACAGTGGCCGGAACCCAGAGGAAAATGCTAGTGGAATTATGGCCATTGGCGTCGGTCGTAGGAAGAACCTCAGTACCTAACGGGGGAAAGGGCCAGAGAAGAGGAAGAGAGACACATACGTGGAGGAAAACAGCAACCAGCTTGGCAGAATCTAGACAGAAACCCTGCTTTCGGTCCCACGGCTGCCACTTTGTAGCTGTGTGATCTTGAGGAAATTACTTAGCCTCTCTGAGCCTTAGTGTTCTAATCTTTTTTTTTCTAAAGATTTTATTTATTTATCTGACAGAGAGAGACACAGCGAGAGAGAGAGCACAAGCAGGGGGAGTGGGTGAGGGAGAAGCAGGCCTCCCTCGGAGCAGGGAGCCCGATGTGGGGATCGATCCCAGAACCCTGGGATCATGACCTGAGCTGAAGGCAGACGCTTAACCGACTGAGCCACCCAGGCACCCCCTTAGTGTTCTAATCTTTAAAATGGAATTCGTAACAGCTACCTCATAGAGTTGATGTCAGTGTTAAATAAAAATTTAGGGATAATAATACAGATCTTTCAGGGTGGTAAAAAGCCTAGCAGGACACTTGGTTCAAAGTAGGTGCTCAGTAAATGGGGGTGAGGAATGCCTTTGGTGCTCTACCCAGATCCACTTGGATCCCATTTTTGTGTGACCCCTGGCTTTGGTTTGTTTCCACTTCCAGCAGCTCATGCTTGTGGCTCTCTCTTGGAGAGACCCATGCTCTTGGGTTAAGGAGCCTGAAAAGGCAAGTACCTGGGAATGTATGTCCCCACAGGGCAGCCTTAAATAACCAAAGACTGGAAGGCCCACTTCACCTGCCATTGCTTGGGACAACTCAGGTGTGACTTACACTTCTGAGTCCCCCTGTGGCATCAGACCGAAGGCCCCTTGGTGGGGTTCTGCCTGGGTTTGCAGGCTTACTTGATCAAAACTCTCCTACCCTGTCCTGCCTCCCCTCTTACTGGTTTTTCTTGGGCATTCCTTTAAGGGATCCCTTACACACGAGCCCTGCGTCTGGGAAACTCAATTTAAGAGCTGCAACCCTTTTTGTGTTATATGCTAGTCTGAGTTTGGAGCCTCTGGAAAGAAACCAGTCAACAAGAGAAGATACCAAAGTCCTTTTTGCATAAAAAATAAAGGACAGATCTCTAAGCAGAAGACAAAGGCAATGTCCAGAAAGAAATCATTTTTGGGGAGAGATGAGATCAATGTTCTATCTGGCTTGTAGAACTTGAGCCAGAAGACTGAGTTTGGAGTTTTGATTCAAAGGTTTTTGGCACTCTGAGGAGGGAGTAGGAGAGAAAGAGGGTCATTTGGACTTCATCTACTGTGAAGAAGGGTGGGGCGGATAAGAGAGAGGTAGTATTTCCTTCTTGCACGTCGCGTTTTATTCTTCTGTTACCAATCAAAGTAGTGGTTTCAGTTCCAGAAATTGTCCATGAGAAGGGAGAGGTGGATTCACCAGGTATTTATATGCCATCTACACGATTGCTTTATTGTCCCCCCCACCGCCATACATGGAGATACTTATTAAGCAGATAAGCACAAAACAACCATGTAACCTGTTCTGTGGCTCACACTGCCTTTTACACCTTCATCAAAAATCAATGGACTGTGTGTGTGTGGATCTCTCTCTGAACTCTATTTCCTGCTTCATTGATCAATGCATCTACCCTTTCGTCAATACTACCTGCTATAACTGCTGTGGCCAGGACCTCTAGTACAGTGTTAACGAGGATTGATACCCTTGTCTCGTTCCCGGCTCTAGGAGGAGAGTGCTCAGACTTGAGACTTTCACTGCTGAGCATGATGTTACCTGTAGGGTAGTTTCTTTATTTAATTAAATTAATTAATTAATTTTTATTAGAGTGTGCACCTGCGCATGCAAGGTGGGAAGGGAGGGGGGAGAAGGAGAGCAGAGAGAGAGAGTCTTTTTTTTCTCTCTTTCAAAGATTTTATTGAAATTCCGGTTAGATCACATATAGTGTCACATGCAGTGTAATATTAGTTTCAGGAGTAGAATTTAGAATTTAGTGATTCATCGGTTGCATATGACACCCAGGGCTCATTACATCAAGTGCCCTCCTTAATGCGCATCACCCAGTTACCCCATCTCCCCATCCGCCTCCCCTCCAGCAACCCTCGGTGTGTTTCCCTATATTTAAGTCTCTTAGGGTTTGCCTCCCTCTCTATTGTAGGCAGGCTCCACGCCCAGCGTAGAGCAGGATGCGGGGCTCGAACTCAGGACCCTGAGATCATGACCTGAGTCGAAATCAGGAGTCGGGCACTTAACTGACGGCACCATCCAGGCGCCCCTGAGGGAATTACCTTTAATTCCTGTCTAGTGGAGAGATCTTATCATGCTTGGACACTGAAGTTTTGGACTGTGTTTCCTGAGTCTGTTGATCGGATCACATGGATCAATCTAACACATAGATTGATTTTTGAAGGCTGAACCAACTTTGTGTTCTCAGGATAAACCTGATTCAGTCATGTTTTGTCATTGCTAGATCTCATTTGCTAATGTTTTTGAGGATATTTGCATCCATGTTCATTGGGAACATCAGTCCATAGCTGCACTAGACAATACAGTAATCCCTAGCCTCATGTGCTATATAAATTTAAATATAAACAGATTAAATTATTGCATAAAATTAAAAATTGCTTTCCTCACTTATGGTAGTCATATTTCAAGGGCTCGAGAGCCACATTGGACAGTGCAGATATTTCCACTATAGCAAGAAGTTCTATTGGACAGCAAACTTTTGATTTCCTTTTGTTTCTTCTTCTTCCTTCTTCCTTCTTCCTTCTTCCTCTTCCTCTTCCTCCCCTTCTCCCTTCTCCCTTCTCCCTTTCTTCTTTCTTCCTTTCTTCTTTCTTCTTTCTTCTTCTTGGTAATTTGTTTTTGCCTGCTTTGGTGTTGATATAATGCTTGCCTAAAGAATGAACTGAAAAGTCTTTCCTCCTTTCCTATTTCTTGGATGAGTCTGCGTAGATCTAGATGTAGGGGAATATGATCTATCTTGGGGACTGTTCCGAGTGCACTAGAAAAATCCACGCATTCTCTTGTGGGGTGGTGTGTTATCCATGTCAGCTAGATCAGGTTGGTTGGTAATATTGTTCGAGGCTCATATCCCTACTTGTTTTCTTCCTACCTGTCCTAGCAAGGAGCACCGAGCAGAGTGTTAGTCTCCCCCTGTCCTTGTGCATTCATCTATTTCACTTTTATCCGTCTTCTCTTCAGATATTTTGAAACTCTTTCCTTATGTATATTGACAGGTAGGAGGGTTGTGTCTTACTGGTAAATGGATCCCTGCATTGTTATGCAACTGTTTCCTGCCCTTCCCCTCCTGCAGAGGGTTTCCATCTGTGCCCTGGGTTCTCTGCCCTGCTCCATCCTCTTGAGGTTTTAGTGCTGTTGGGGAGAAGGATCTGGATGAAGGCTTCTTTGTTTACCCCAGCCGAGCTCTAGGACCGAACCACCAAGGACGGCTCTTTCTAGTATTGTACCCGGCTTCTGATCTTTGTTCCAAGCATCCCCTGGAGGTCTGCAGAGGAGAGCCTATGAATGGTGTAAGCTTCCCTGTCTGTGACTCTTGGGGGCTCAATAAGCTCACGTCAGCACACACTTGGCCTTTAGCACTTTGTTTCAAATTTTAGCTGAATTCTTCTTACCTGCATGGATGGGGCCCGCTGTCTCCTCATGCCAAGCTCTGCCCCAGACGATCTGGGGAGGAGCCTGTCCTTCATTGGCGCTCAGGCCACTGGGTCTCCCTGTTTCCTGGGATGTTGGGATGTGTTTAATGAAAGTTAAGATTTCAAAGTTTGTCTGCCATTTTTTTGTCATTGAGTTGGGAATATCGCTCCTTCCAGCTCTCTACTTTCTGGGTGGAAGTGAAACTCTACATGATTGATAATTTAATAGCTTTTTGTTCTAAAAGTGTTTTTGCAAATTCCCAGTAAAAAAGAGGTCATATCAGTATTTGATGAAAAGTATGCTTTAATTAAAAATGGAAAGGATTTTAGCTTTGCGAATGCCAGGATGGATTCATTAGTGCCCTTAAAGGGTGCGTAATTTCCAAACAGTATTTTGCAAGCCAGGTTTTAACCCAGAGAAGGAATTTTCAGAGCTAACTTAATAAGCCACTGGAAATCAGGTTTATTCAAAAAGTGCTGATAAATCTTCCCTGGCATGGTATCGTTTGTTTAACTGCAATTTTGCCATAATGCCATCACTCTGGCCGAAGGTATTGTCCTATTAGGTGGTATCTGCCTGTCCTTTGCCTTGGCAGGTTCTCAGGTATACATTTTTTTTTTTGTTTTTACAGAACGCACTCCCTTTCAATAATTAAACCTCATGTTCAGCGTGTTGTTAGGGCATAGGGATCACAGGGAAAAGAGAATTAACATGCAGGCACGGCTCAGAGAGGGTGAGGGCTAGGAGTTACAGAGAAGAGTATATTGCTTAATAAGGATAAAAAAGCAGCTTTTACTTTATCCAGAGTCATTAAGTAGAGTCAGGGGACATGGAGTGAAGGCAGTGTTTCTAGGAAAGGGTTTCTTTCTATTTCTGGGACTTCTCAGCCACCCACATCTTAGGGACAGCACCAGGGCCATTGATTAATTAATTTCATTTTTTAAACTTTATTTGAGAGAGAGAGAGAGAATGAGGCAGGGAGGGGCAGAGGGAGAGGGAGAGAGAAACCCCAGCAGACTCCATACTCAGTGTGGAGTCAGATGGTGGGGCTCCATCTCACATCCCCGAGAGCACGACCTGAGCCGAAACCAGGAGGCAGATGCTTAACCGACTGCGCCACCTGGGTGCCCCTAATTTAGTTTTTCTTAAGGAATGCTGGCTCTGGGAAAGTCCAGCAGGGTATACCGGAAGGAGCTTTCAGGATGTCTCTGGGGACACCAGTCCCATTGCGCACTATGTGAAATGGTGTCTCTGCCCTGAGGCTGAGTTGAGACAAACGTGGTTGTTAATGCTGGTGTTTCTCCTGTGTGACCTTGGGCAAGTCACTTAATCTCTCAGACCCTCAGTTTACACACCAGTGAAATGGGGCTAATAATCCTTATGTCTTAGCGTTATTTGGTGGATGAAGTGATAAGACCCATAAAACACTTGACACGAGGCGTGACACTTAGTAAGTGCCTGATCAGCGACAGTTCCCTTCCCCGTCCCCCCTTCTTTTTCAGAGCTGTGCCATGAAGGGGGTATGAAGCTGGCTGTCCATCAAACCCTGTCCCCAGCCTCTTGATTTTATGAAAATAGACACTTCTCCATTTGCAGTTTTAGGAACCTGGAGGCGTTTTTGTTGAATGGGTTGAATTTTGCCTTGTGCCCTAAAGGTGATTTCATTGTACGGGGTGTGATTTTATAAATGTTTAATAATCATTTCCTTTTTGCAGCTTGGAGGTTGGAGTGGCTCTTCCCTTGGCTTATTGGTGCGGCTCTCTCCCTCGGTGAGTGCTGAGCTCTATGTCACTGAGGCCAGGGATTCCAAAAGGCTTGGGTCGCCTGCTTTAACAGTTTATTAAATTAGCTAAGGTTGTCTGGGTCACCCTGACCTATGTCTGAATCATGGTTTTGCCAGTTCCTAGCTGTCGCGTCCAAAGCAAATTCCTTTTTGTGCGTCTCAGTTTTCTTGGTGACTTCACGGAAGAGGGTTGCCTTACCCACTTCATAGGGTTGTGATATTCAATGAAATCACACACTTAGACATGTTTCTAAGAACAATTTATTGAATACTTACTGTTTACTGGCTCTGGGCTAAGCACCTTATATAGATTGTACAGTTTAATAACCATCCCAACTCTGTAAGATTGGTGATATTATTATTATTATCATTCCCACTTTACCAGAGAGGAGGCTGGGCTCTGGAGTAGCCAGGCTGTGGTGGTGAGACATGAACCCAGCTCCTAACCCTGTGATTCTACTCCCTTCCAATTCCGTTAGTTTCTGCTTCTCTTCCCAGATGAGGCAATTTAGAAAGAACGGTTGGTATTTGGTGACATATTGGTAGATTGCGTGCCTAGTATTGCCTTCTGAGAATGTTTTGGGGGCTTTTCAGCTACTCTCAGAGTGCTGAAAGCAGCGCAAGATATTTTGGGGGACAACCTCCCAAAATGGTCACTCTTAACTCCCTGGTATCTTAGGCATTTGAAAGCTTAGGTTTGCAAGTCCTCCTCATGCAGGGGGCAAGGACTCTGGGAGCTGAGCAGACAATAGTACCATGCTTCCCACAGACCAGAGGAAAGATTGATTTTTCAGGGGGCCAGAATGACCAGCAGGAACTCTGTCTGAGGCATTCCCTCTTTGAAATCATGTCTGAAGTTCATTCTTTAGATCAAGGTTGATAAATGGAGGGGTGTGCCCTATATAGGAAAATGACACTGTGGCCTGAATCAGAAGCTTCTGCACTTGGCCTGCAGTTTAGCAAGAAGAGATGACATTTTGTCCTAATTTTTCTTACCATTTTCCATCAGGTTCTAATTAGCACACAGCTGGGACCATGAAGAGCAATGGACAGTTACTGCTCCAGCCTCCGGAAGACGGTCTGCTAGAGAAGGTACCTCGGGAAGGGTTTATCTGCATGGGGCTGACTCCAGGTGTTGTATCTGGAAATGGAATCTCTAAGTGTATTTTTGACAATCTTGAGATTTTTCTCCAAAACCATGTATTGGAGTCGAGTGCTTAGACTCAATATGCTGCCCATTGGCTATAGCCCCAGCACCTGATCCACCATTAGCAGGGGAATTTTTTTTTTTCCCAGATAGAATCATGTGTAGTCTTTCTTGAGTCCCCTTTTGACCTATGTTACCTACGTTACACAGCCAGATTAGTGATGCAGAGATAACTTGAGAATGTTCTTTATATGAAATTCCTTTCTTTGTAAAAAAAAAAAAAAAAAAAGTAATCAAGTTGACGACCAAGGCCTTGAGAATCTTAAATAATTGTGGGGCGCCTGGCTGGCCCAGTGGGTACAGCACGTGATCTTGCTCTCAGGGTTGTAAGTTTGAGTCACACATTGGGTGTAGAGATTCCTTAAAAATAAAAAAAAAAATCATTAAAAACAACAAAAAAAGAACTTTAAGTAATTATACCACCACACAAAGGAGTCGTAGAGCCCTTTCAGAGAGATGGGCCTCCGTAGGATAAAGCACCA
This sequence comes from Phoca vitulina, assembly GCF_004348235.1. Classification (NCBI taxonomy): domain Eukaryota; kingdom Metazoa; phylum Chordata; class Mammalia; order Carnivora; family Phocidae; genus Phoca; species Phoca vitulina. Next base: position 5,991,303 of record NW_022589769.1, on the reverse strand, counting down.
ACCCTTTTCTGTTTGTCTTTAATATACACTCCTGGCTCTTGTAGACCATTGGTGAAAGATGAGCAGAAATAATAAAATGTCCTTGCAACTCTTTCAGATCTGTAGGCGCAAATGGATCACCGCTTATTGTATCCTTATTTTAGTCCAGCTATCTCTATATACCCTCTAGAATACTTACAACTCAGAAAAATAGATATTACTTACTCCACTTATAAATTAGGGAAAGGAGGCTGCAAAGGGGTAAGTAAATAACTTAATATCATGCAGCTAGTCTGTTGTGGAGTCTGGGTCTGGCCTCCGTCTGAATGACTTCAAAGCTTCTGCCCATCCTATTCCTCTATAACCACTAGAGGGTATCATGAAGGAAAAGACCCCATTCTGTTCCTTCAATACTTTATGTACAGTTAAGGATCTGAGACCTAACCGTCATAATAAAAGGCTAAATTCACGGAGAACTTACTATGTGTCAGGATCTCTGCTAAACTCTTTATATAGACTTTCTCATTTAATTCTCTCAAAACAACCCCATGAAGTACATAGTACCGCTATTCCAAATTGACAGATGATGTTAAGTAGCTTCCTTCCTACGGTGAGCTTCAAACTCAAAGAGTCTGACTCCAGAGTCCATTCTTTGAACCACCATTACTTCCGAAGACTGCCGATCTGGGACACAGATTGTTCAGAAGACATTTCAGTTGAAGTCAGGCTAAGTAAGGGGTCAGGCCACGTGAATAGAATCAATGGCAGCTGCAGTTAGGGAGTTTGGGGGTCAAGGCAATGATAGGTGGTAAGGTGCCCGTGGCAGCAGAACTTTCAGAACAACGGAGAGCTACCCAGACAGTTGTTCTTATGGTTTGACTAAGTCAGGTAGACCTGTTATCCTTACAGAAGGTTCATGTCATCTATTCACTCTCTTTATCATTAATTGACCTTCCTTCCTTTCCCACTTGGCTCAGCTCCTCAGAATTCATGGAATCATTTTCAGTACCGTCAGGAGCTCTTGATGTCTGTGGTTGGGGTGACCAATTGTTTGGAGCTTCCACAGAGATCTAGAACATCCAACATGGTGGTCAGGGATGAGTGGTGATTGGAGAGGGTGGCAGGGTTAGAAGGTAGAATTCTCCACTCTCTTAACCCATTGTCTTCGAATTCAGGTAAGGTTAAAACTAGGACCAGGGGGAAAGAAAAGATACCAACTTCTGGTTTTAAAATCACTACGATAGTAGATAATGGGGATACATTTTCCAGCATAGGGGATATCGTTAATACTAGGTAACAATTCTCTATGGTGACAGATGGTAGCTGGATTTACTGTGGTGATCACTTTAAACTGTATATAAATGTTCAATCACTATATCGTACACCTGAAATTAATATAATATTGTATGTTAACTACATGACAAATTAACAAAAGCTTCTAAAGTTAAAACCAAACCAAACCAGAACAAAAACCGAGGGCCATGGTCTTGACAATGTGAATAGTTAAAACAGTTCAGTTGAAGGATGCAGGCAGTTTCACAAGGATGCTAATGATTAATTGCCAAATGGAAGGTACAGTCAAATGCCACTGGAGGGTGAAAAATCATTGTAAGCTGCGGTGGTCTCAGAAGGCAATTAAAGAATGTATTTGGATAAGTGGAGATAAGAAGGGGTATTTCACGAAAAAGTAAAGAACACATAGAAAATTGCAGAGGGTAGGGAGCTATAAAATGCCTAGAATAACAGAATAAACAGGCTGGGTCTTTTTTTGTTTCCTGGAGACCGTGTCTCATCTTTGTGTGTGATCAAATTTGATTCCTATTTTTATGTATATATGCAAAATGTGATCAAAATGGAAAAACATCAGATATGGCTTTCAGGCCATTGGGGCACTGATCTGGATACACAAGGGCTCATGCACCTCTTTAGCCAGACAGCTCTATTAACATTGGATTTCTGCTACAATTATAAAGCATCACTGTAGATGAGCTGTGCAGTAACATTTCTCCCCAAGCAACTAGGGGGTCCAGGGAAGCTGGATTGTCATTGGTTGGAAACAAATGACAATGATCCCTTGAGGTGTAATGTGCAGAAAAAATACAATCCTATTATAAGGCTATCATTGTAAAGGTTTCTTCTTGTTCCCAGCTCAGACAGAGGAGGGAGACAAGGTACCATGTTAACAGGACTGAGATTTCACCCAGAGTATGGAAAGATCAGCAGATCCCTGCCATTTCTGGAAAAACCACCTTTGGGGGTTGGATCAAATTAAATGCTTTAGGGAATGACTGATTTGATTTTCAAGAGAAGGAATCGAGTTGAACAACCAAAGCCCCACTTCTGATGGATCTGGCAAGCCTTGGTGATGACATTTAATTCGCCCATTCTTTGAAGAGACCACGAACTCCGTTGTGTGGTAGAGAGGGTTCCCAAGTGGAATTCTGGGGTTCTGACCATTTTTAGGGATCCCTTGGCTGGTGAGGGATGCAGGTAATGAGGAAAGGGGAGCATATGTTTTTCTTTGGTTTTATGTGATGTGTGCTGGGAAACAGAGGGTTCTATCCATTCAATCTGGGTCACTGGGAAGCGTGTGAGTGTATCTATGCATGTGAATATATAGATGTTGGTACCTAGATTGGCGAGGATTAAGATATTCACCCCTGGCCAAGTAGTCATCCCGATTATTCCCATGCCTGCTGCCTGATGCCTTCTACTCAGTAAAGAGACAGAGTGGTATAGAGGAAAGCGTAGGAGCTTTAGCATTGGGGAGATCTGGGTTCACATCCCAACTCAGCCCACTTTCTAGCAGTGTGAACTTGGGCAAGTTACTTAACCTCTCTGAGCCTAATTTTTCTTATCTGTTCAATAGGGACGCGAATCACTAATCCTCTTTGCAAAGCCCTTAGAAAGGTGCCTGACATATATGAAGTGCTGAACAAATGTTCATCACGTTTTCCCACATTACGATTTAAGCAGTTATGTCCTTGCTTCCTGGGTGAGATGGACACGTCTTGCTATTGTCTTCCAGTATCTTTTTCCTCCTGTTAATATCACTTTGGTTTTCCTTAAAAGAAATTACCTGTTCCCCCTTTTTGGTTCATGTGGTTTGGGTCGAGAGCTTTCCTTGCTGTAGAGGTAGACACTCCTTCATCAGTCATGGGATTCCATTTCTTGCCCACGATGATCGGTGCAGGGATGGACATGTGACCTAAAATGGGCCAGTGAGACTAGGGAGCCCAGTACGTTCCTGGATCTTTCCGAAAGGAAAAACTCTATTTCTCTGATGGTTGCTAGGAATGCATTAGATAGTTCTTCAAAAAGTTACACATAGAATTGCTACATGACCCATCCGTTCCACTCCCAGGTCTATACCAAAGAGAATTAAACAGGTATTCAAACAAAAACTTACGCATGAACGTTCGTAGCAGCACTATTCGCGATAGCCCAGAGGGGAAAACAACTCAGATGTCCATCAACTGAGGAAAGGATAAGCAAAATGTGATCTATCCATATGATGAAATGTTATTCACCCATAAAAGAATGAAGTACTGATGCGTGCTGCACCGTGGATGAACCTCAAAAATATTTAGTGACAAATTTGGATGAACCCACCTCCTGCTGAGGAAAAAAAAAAACTCTGATTAAACTCTTAAAACAAGGGGAAGGAAATTATTTCCAGAGTCACACAGCCCCACTCTCCCCACAAAAAGAAAGGCAAGATGCTCATTGCATCCCACCCTCCATCGTTCCCTCCTCATGAGCCCGTTGAATGAGACGCAGCTCAGATACTCTTTTTCTGGAAAGACTTCAAAGTTAAACTTAGTCATTCCCTGCCTTAGGGAGTAATATTTTTATTTTTGTAAATGTCTGTTTCCCCTACGGGATGTGAGGTCTGCTGGTGGCCGAGACCATGTCTTGCTCTTATTTATATCCCTCCCCTGTGGAGTCTGCTACTGTGCCTTCCACATGTAATGTTTGCTCAATGAATGCTTAATTTGAGGGGAAAAGTTGGTCATAACTGTGTGCCAGAGTTATATAAAATTGCCTTTTATATCTAGTTTTGTTTAGCACTTAGTGTGAATCTTTAAAGTTTTAAAGTGTGCACTTAACATAAGGTAGAGCTGTATGTATATGTACCTAGACCTACAGCTACATTTATATCCGCACCTACACCTGCATCTGTATTTGCATGTACATCCAAGTCTATGTCCAAATCTACACCGTACCATCTGTCCATGTCAGGGTGGTACTACCTGAGGGAAACAGAAATCCTTCCTTAGATTCTTCCTGTCTGTGAAACCCTCGATACTGCTGAACTTGACCCACAAGTCCAAAAATCATTGAATATACTATCCTGCAAATCCCAGAGGTCACTAAATTATGGTAATACCTCCCGCAGTGGAAACTTCCATTGTCATCTTCAACTATAATAATAATGATAATAAAGATAGTGTCAACTCCCAGTTATCGAGCATTTCCTTCGAGCCAGGATCTCTAAGTTCTTCCCCAACATAATTTTGTTCAACCCACGCAATAGCCCTCTGAGCCAGGCTCTGTGGTCATCCTCATTCTACTGATAACAGGAGGCTGAGGGGCGGTTCAGCAACATGCCCAAGGTCGCATGTTCCAGCTCAAGGCAGAAGTAGGGTTTCAACCCCTCTGACCTCTCGCCCCACATTCCTGGCCAGCACCCCCAAGTTACACCCATTTCCAATTTTACTTTTTTCTTGCCTTGCCCTTTTATGTCAGCTGGTTCCCCGATCCTATGACAATTGCCAAATGGGAAATTCTGCTGGAGGTGGGCAGTTTGCTTTCCTTCGCACCTCTTGCCCTGTACCACCTGCCTCCTGAGAACAGCGTCTGTGGGGTCTTCATGGTGCCGGAACGCCCTCTCTTCATGCACATGTCTCTCTGATTTCCTGTCGTTCTAGAAGGGGCTCAGTTTTGGGCAATTCTGATTTGGTAACTTCATGAACCCTGAGGGGGTGGGAGTGGTCCTGAGTTCTTGTCCTTGTCACTCCCCGTTATGCATGGTGATGTGCGTGCTGGAACCCCTGCCCCCCGTTCTGTGGGGACGACATGGGAGATGACACAGATGGGACAGAACCTTCTTCTCTTCAGAATCCATTGCCAGGTACCACCATCCGTCATCATCATGGTGGCTGTCTCAAATACAGAAGCCCATTTTCCTTTAGAAACCAGGCTCAGTATCCCAATCCTCACATTTCGGGGCTTTGGCGGGCGGGGGGGGGGGGGGGGGGGTGGTGGTGCAGGGAGAGGAACTGAGTGAAGCACCTGGGCCACTCCGTGCTGATCTGGCTCTGGATGCATCCCTTGCTCTCCCCCTGCAGACGGTGGTCCTTCAGGGCTCCAAATGAGCAAGTTATACTGAGTTTGGCCAATGGGGGGCGCCAGCAGGAGACTGGATGGTGGGAGGGAGGAAAGGACAAGCCTTGGTATTTCATCGTCTCTTTATCTCCTCTGGCAGCTCTGCGGTAGCCATGTCTCCTCCGTGGCTCCAGATCCCGTGGGACAGGCCCAGCTTTTGCTCTGGGCTCCAGTAACCCCCGTTGTCCCTTTGTCCCTAGTCCTAGGTGTTGTAGTAGATTCTTGCTGTCTACTACTCTCTGGCAGGAGACCAGGGCTAGGATGAAACCAGTGAGGCTGAGTTACATATATGTGGGGCCGGATCCTGTCTTTATTTTAAAAACTGATTTTTTTCATCATGCATTTTTTTTTTTTCTGCATCAATCTAGGCCTTTCAAGGTATTACATTAAGGTAGGATTGCCTCAATGTCTCGTTTGGCATCTTGGTCCTTTGCTGTCTGTAGAGCCAATTCCCTGCAATGAAATCCTGCTGTTTGAAGTACTCACAGTGTTTGTCTTCCTGCTTAGGTACTGACAGCGAGCGCCTCCCACAGGTTCTGCTTGACATATCTCTGTGAGGTAGGGATTACTATCCCGTTCATTTTATATATGAGGAAAGATGCCCAGAAACCTTCACTAACCGACCAGTGTCCTTGAGCTCTGATGGGACAGAAATAGATCTTGAACCCAGGTCTTTGGGACTACAGAGTCTTCACTCTTAACCACTAAGCTCTGAGGTTTTATTATATATAATTTCAAAGGACTCATCTAAGAACAGAAATCCCTTTTGATAAGGAGGAAACCTTTTGATTATGGAGACGTCTCTTAAGAAAGGAGTCTATCTGGGCTCTTTCAAACTTGAAATTTATATGCGGAGAATATAAGCGTGTGAGGATGGGTGATATTGGGATGAAGCTGGGCAGGTTTATATTCTTCTCTGAGCTGATTTGTCTCTGGAAATCCCCAGAAAATATCACTTGTCTCATTTTCCTTCAATCCTTTTGTCTGAGTTTGAGCTGGGAAGGTTTTTTTTTTTCTTTTTCTTTTTCTTTGTAAATTCTCTTGATTTTGGTTATATAACAGGGCCAGGCAATTGCCTTTGCTGAACAAAAGTCTCAAATGAATAGATATCAACGGTAATACCAGTAATTAACAGTTTCTCTCGGCACTGCATGTCTGAAACTGCTTTTATTGATTTATTTTGACTCTGTTCCATATAGGACAATTTTTCAGCTCACACAAACTTATCTCCTTCTGGTTTTGCGCATTCTGGGCCCTGTTTCCAGAGACTCTAATTCCTCAGGACAGCTCCGACCAGGGAGCAAATAAAACAGGGCTAAGGCACCTCAGTTGTAACCCTGAAGGGGTATCAGTGAGCGCAAAGGATGGAGGACCTCTTAGCTTTGGGGTTTGACTTTCTGTATTTCCCTTCTGATCTGATTTCATTGGAACTTGGAATTTGTGGAATTGTGTGTGGGGAGAGGAAAGGAGAATGGGAGGGGCATCATCCAGGCAAAAAGATAAGAGAGAAAGAAAAGTGGAAGAGGGACAACTTGTCACCAAGTTTTCCCTGACTCCGTAGCTCTGCTTCCCTGCGATCAGTCCCACTGATGGAATTTTCTTTTCCTCAATGAAGGGAAAAAATGCAGAGTATTAAAAGGGCAAGTTGTTTGGAAAGTCGAAGAGATTTTCACCCGAGGATTGAGCCCTTTTATTCTTTGATAAAGAAACTTCAGATGAGGGGCACCTGGGTGGCGCAGTTGGTTAAGGTCCCACTCTTGATTTTGGCTCAGGTCGTGACCTCAGGGTCGTGAGATCGAGCCCCACTTCCATTAGCACAGAGTCTGCTTGGGACTCTCTCCCTCTCCCTCTGCCCTTCCCCACCACTCCCCTCAAATAAATAAATAAATCTTAAAAAACAAAAAGAAACCTCAGATGATACACACAGAAGCAAAGAAGGAAGAGGAAGTTGGGGAGGAAACTCATTTTATGTATTTCCAAACATTCTGGTGCTGTGTGCAGACACATCCCCACCCCCTCTGTTTTACACATACACATACGTGTGTGCACACGCGTACACACACACACACACACTATAGTTGAGATCCCACGGAACCTACCTACTAAACATATTATTCTGTGTCTTGTTTTTCAGATTAGTGTTGTATCGTGAACCCATTTGCATGTCAATAATTATACCTATGTACCACCATTTTTCATGGCCAAATAATATTCCACTGGATGGCTGTCTACAATGTATTTAACCAGTCACCTAGTGTTGGATATTTAATTTGTTTCTTTTCTTTGCTGGTCTGTTTGAGTTTGCAGATCTCCTTCTCTCCCTCCCCCTTTCTTCCTTCCTCCCTCTCTCCATCCTTCCTGTATAACCATTGTGAAATAAATGCCCTTGATCTTTTTGTGTTAATCTGAAGCATTTGCTTAGGACAGATTCTTAGGGGTTGATCGTTGGGTCAGAGGATGACCCTCTTTTTAGGCTTCTGATATGTTCACTACTCTGTCCTCTGAGAAGATTGTACTGGTGCATACAAGAAAGATTGCAGTCTGAGCCCCAGGACTGTACCATCCAGTAAGGCCTTTTTGTAGTGTTTGCACTAAGAACTCTAGGATGGATATAAGTTAATAAGGCAAGGGTGAGGGATGGTGGTAATGGTGGTAGACATTGCTGGCTGTGGAACCCACCTGAGCAAAGAGCACTTGGCGAAAGAGAGTAAGAGACCTTCAAAGAAACCAAGTGAGCACAAAGAATGAGAAGGGGTATATTATTCAAGGTTCTCCAGAGAAACAGAACCATGAGTATATCTATGTCTATCTACCTGTATCTATATGAATCTGTCTAGAGAGACTGATTATAAGGAATTGGCTCATGCAGTTATAGAGACTTGCCAGTCCCAAGATGGCAGTCAATAAGCTGGAGACCCAGGAGAGCCAGTTCCAGTCCAAGTTCAAAGGTAGGAAACTAAACTAATGTCCTGGCCCGAGTAAGCCAGGCAGGAGGAGTTCCTTCTTACTCAGGGGCAGGTCAGCCTTTTTATTCTATTCAGGTCTTCAACTGATTAGATGAGGCCCGCCCACAGTAGGGAGAGCAATTTGCGGGACTCAGTCTACAAATTCATATATTAATCTCATCCAAAAAACACTCTCACAGATACACCCAGAATACTATTTGACCAAATATCTGGGCATATTGTGGCCCACTCAAGTTGACCCATAAAATCGACCCTCTCAGGGGGAGAGGAGGTTTGAGAAGTGAGCAGTGGGGGAGGACACATGGGTGGAAGGAGAAAGGGACCATATGAGGCCTTGTGGACCACATACAGGGTTTTGGTTTTAATCTTAAGAGGGTCTTCCCCACCCCCCTGAGAGGGTTTACTGAGACCACTTCCCAGATAAAGAACTTACACTTAACTCCTGTCTTGGAATCTGCTTGGCGGGTGGGGGGGGGGGGGAGGAGTGCGGGGGTGACCCAGCCTAAGGCAGGGGTGCTCCTGGCTCCTTCCATCGGATTCCTGCACAGTTTTACTGCTGCTTTTGGAGCTTAGCAGCCACTGAGGCTCTGCCGTTGGAGGTTTTTGTGATGAACTTGGGGCTAAGGCTCTCACCATCCATTTCCTGCTCCCGCTCACAACCACAGAGCCGGGGTCCGGGCAGGGCCTCCGTGGGCAGGGTGCATAAGCCTTGCCTGTGATGCATTTCTGCTCGAGGCAGGATTTGATGGTGGTACTCACCAGCATGCCGGACACAGTGCCGATACCACGCGTGGGGCTGAAGGTTTAATCGCTAGCCCCTGCCTGCCATCTCCTCGCCTCCGTCACCTCTGCTACCCTGTGGATCCCCATGGCAGCATCAATAATTCATATGATAACCAACAGCACCAGGATTCTGGCGTGCTTTCCAACAATCAGCCGGATTCTGGCTTCCTTCCTGCCTTCTGGGTCAGGGATGGTGTTCTGTTTTCCTGAACCGCAGGTGGCGTCAGGTGAAGAATTATCCTCAGGCTGGACACTTGCTGTCGTTTCCCAAGGACGTAGTGCTGGGGATGTGAATTAAATGCTCATAATTAGAAGGCGCCTTTCTGCCAGGTTTCTTTAGGGAAAATTTCCTCCTCACTCTCTCTGATATTCCCATGGTGACGAGGAGGGGGAAATTCATATCTGGCAGCAGGCAGTTGTATCAGAAATAATGGCTTGAGGCACCAGGAAAATGTAATCAATATTTACCTGCTGAGAGGTCCCATGATGGGAAAGAAATTGTCTCTCGTCCCCACTGCATACGTCCCATTTTGGTGTCCTGCTTTCTTTTGTATTTGGCAGAAGGGAATATCTTGGTTTTTCAGGGAGAGAGAGAGAGAAAAAAAACAAAACAAAACAAACCCATGAAGCCATTACATCATCAGCCTATATAAGATAATCCATTACTGAGGGACAGGGAACTTCAAATACCCAAGCAGGTCTGCTGGTTATCTGCCTGGCTTCTAGCATTTGTGTGCAAACAGTTCTGTATGGATTTACTTTTCCTTCCTCCCTTCGACCCCTTCCTTGCCCACAACAAATAACAATTGATGACAATTTTTTCATTATCTGTGTCACCTCCCTGGAGGTGTCCTGGAGGAAAAAGAAAACATAGGTGGATTGATAATGTTTCCCTGGACTGTTTTATCATAGATCTGGAGGTGTGAGTATGGAGCTCTCCCGACAACCCCAGTGTGTAGTATCTACATGATTTTATTTTTCCTGGGGCAGAAGTGCACTGGTCTGAGTTTCTGGTTGCAAATAAAACAAGAGAATGGATGCTAGTGAAATTAAGTAGAAATGGATCTGTGTTTTGAAAGATAAGTTGGAAGCAAGGAAACAAGGCTTGGCCTCAGGACCAGCCAGCCTGGGGTGTCCCTGCTGATGTGGTTGCCCCTGGTTACGTCATTCTGTAACAGCACTACAAAACCGGCCTCAGCTACATGAGTGTCTCTGAAGATCGATGGCTTTGCACCCTCTGGTCAGAGTCATGTTCCGGAAGGGCACCTACCAGCTGAGCTTCATCATGCCGGCTACCCAGCTGGGTAGTATATCAGGGACAAGTACACCATCCCTTTCACCTCTGTAAGGGAGTCTCTGAAAGGACAACCTTTTCTGTTACTCACCCCTTCTCCTTCCTCCCAGCACTCCCTCCCCCTCTCCCCCTTAATTTTCTTCCATAGCTTTTGTACCATCCAACATACAATTTACTTATAGAGTGTTTATTGCCTGCTAGAATCTGAGCTCCTACTAGAATCTAGGGCTAGAGTCTGAGCTCCTCGAGAGCAGGGATTTTGGTCTCCTTTGTTCATTGCTAAATCTACAGTTCCTGGAATAGTGCCTGACATATGGTAGGCACTTAATAAATGTAAGATGAATGAATGAATGAATGAATGAAATGGGAGGGATGGTTTGGATGCTGAACTGCTCCAGAGGATAAACATCCGTCACAAGAAATATTTTGCATTCACAATAAGAGAAATGATCCCCTTCCAGAAAGTAGCTCTTTGTTTTTAGCAAGATGAGATAGTGTACAACTCATGCACTGTGGAGAAAAGTGTGCATTTTTCCCCTTTAGATTTTCTGCTATGCAAAGTTGAGATTTTTAGCCAGGGTCCATTGACCTCTGTTTGTCTCTAAAGTGAGTCATAGAGGCCTCAGCAAGGATCCTGGAGCAGGGCAGAGTTACAGACAGGCTCTCTTCTTACTCTGGGCAGAGAGTAAATGGGGAGTCTAGTCCCTCCACTAAAATCTTTGGAGAGGTGGCACCACTTGGCATGGGGCCTTCAAGATGGCAGCATCATGGGAGAGGAAGTGCAGGCCTAGCTGTCCAAGCTTCCCAGCCCTGATGACCTGCTTACAGAAGGACATTTATTGAGCACCTCCTGGATACTGGCCACTCGTCTAAGCACCATGCATGTTCTGACCCCTGAATCCCCCATACTATTAGCCCCCTATAGCGGCTGGGAGACTGGAGCACATTTGAGATGCATGTGAGCTATGCCACGTCACAGGGACCTCCTCCCCTCCCACTTTCAGAGTCCTGGAGAGGAACCCGGCTGCAACACTGCGCCGGGCTAACCTCTCCTGAGGACAAGGACAGACAAGTGTCTGTCTGAGAAGGCCCATTTTCCCTGCACTCATCTGCCCTAAGGAGGTTGTGCTGACAGGGATTTGGCCCAATGGACTATCTGCATTTGATGGTGTGGGGCATGCAATCATAAGATGTACAGAAGAGAGCAAGTTGTGTTAGAAGGTTCTAGAACTGTCTATGACCACCCTATAGAGATAATTTTTCCCTGCATTTACACAGGGGCTATTGAAGTTCATACCCTGCTTCTGCCCCTTGTTCGCTGCCAGAAAGGAAGCACCTCAAACATTGGCTACTGTTGTCTTTAACACATGGGATTTTAGGAAAGACGACATTTTTTTTTTTAAGATTTTATTTATTTATTTGACAGAGAGAGAGACAGCTAGAGAGGGAACACAAGCAGGGGGAGTGGGAGAGGGAGAAGCAGGCTTCCTGCTGAGCAGGGAGCCCGATGTGGGGCTCGATCCCAGGACCCTGGAATCATGACCTGAGCCGAAGGCAGGCGCTTAACGACTGAGCCACCCAGGCGCCCCAGGAAAGATGACATTTTTTTCTTGACATGACATGGTGCTAATGAAGCCACAATTGATTTTCTCTACAGTGGTGTAGTCACTGCAATCAAATGAACACAAACTCAAAATGTGCCTTTATTCTGGGACCAAGGAATTAATTAGGTGTGACCTGGAGAAGGATGAAGATATGGGAAGCCAGATAAGGTTCAAGATGCCCAGTTAAATTTGAATTGTAGATAAACAATCAATGAATAATTTTTAAAATATAAGTCTGTCTCATGTAATATTTGGAACATACTTATACTAAAAATTACTCATTGTTTATATGAAATTAAAATTTTACTGGGTGTCCTGTGCTTTCATTTGCTAATTCTTGCAATCCTAAGAAGGACACGAGTATTTCTTTGTCTCTGGCTCTTCCTGGCTTTAGATTAGCCTCTTTCTCCCTGCATCCTGCTTAAATGTGAAATCAGAAGTCATAAGAGCCTCAACAAAATGACAAGAATTTTAAGGGCCTAATGCATTAATTCATCCTTGACAGGAGATCTACCCAATCTACATAGGTTCACTGATTTGAAACAGCGGTATTTTCCTATTTTCTACCCTCACTCCATTCCCCACCAAGAACCAGGATGGACCAGGAAACAATTCTTCCCATTCTTGGGGTGTTTGAGGGAAAATGTCTTCTTTGTGTGAAGGGTGGGGATGTAAGGCCTGAAGGTAGGTGTACAGTGGTTAATTCCAGTCTCCCTGTACTCAGTGCTGATTTCTTTACTAGTCATGAACAGACAGGGGTGCCTAGGTGGTGCAGTAGGTTAAACGTGGGACTCTTGATTTCAGCTCAGGTGGTGATCTCAGGGTTGTGAGATCGAGCCCCACGTTCAGCTCCACGCTCAGTGGGGGGTGTGCTTGAGATTCTCTCTTTCCCTCTGCCCCTCCCCTGCCACGTGCTCACGCGCTTTCTCTCACAAAAGAAATAAATAAATCTTTAAAAAAAAAAAAACAGTCATGAGCAGACAGGTGCAGCTAACAACACTGAGGAGAGACACACCCCCAATCTAGGCGATTAAGACACTCTTTCTCATTTCCACGCTCTAATCTGAGATGTTCTTGATTTTAATTTCTGCTAATCATCAACTAGCAGTGGTACCAAACATTTTAATGCTTAAAACCTTTGCCCGCACCTCACAGACTCTCTCAAGGCAGTTTATGGTGTCTCCGTATGCCCTTGATCATTGGAAGGGAAATCTCTGTTACAAGAGACCTGCAGTGAATCCTCACACACAAATGGAAATTGCTTTTGTAATGCAAATTGCTCTTCTCCATTTTATCGATTGTGTAAATTTTGCAGCTTTTGTACATTGATTTTTTAATTTTTTATTTATTTTTATTATTTTTTAAAGATTTTCTTTGTTTGAGAGTGAGCAAGTGAGTGAGTGTGAAGGGGGGAAAGGGCAGAGAGAGAGAGAGGGAGAGAGAGAATCCCAAGCAGACTCTGTGCTGAGCACAGAGCCTGTCGCGAGGCTCCATCTCGCAACCTTGAGATCACAACCCAAGCGGAAATCAAGAGTCGGAGGCTTAATTGACTGAGCCACCCAGGTGCCCCTGTACATTGATTTTTTTTTTTTTTTTAAGCGGGATGTTCTTGTACATCACTGTTGTCTTGACCTTGTTTCCTCTTCCTTTCTTCTCTCCTGTCATCGTCCATCTCACCCTTTTCCTCATTTCTGTGTTAGACCCAGTATCAAACATTGTAGCTCAGAGCAGTGGTCTTCAACTCTGGCAACACTTTAGAATTGCAGGGGTGATTAAAAAACATACTGATGCCTGGGGCACCCCTACTGCCCCCCGCTTCCCTGCCAAGAATCTGACTTCAATCGTCTGAGGTAGGGTACTGTCATCGATATTCTTTACAGGCTCTACCAGTCATTCTCATTGCAGCCAGGATTGAGGACCACCAGCCTAGAGGTAACAAAGAGAGAACCTGAATTGAGGGGGTCTGGACTCTCATCCTAGTTTTGTCACCTGTGATACAACGTCCTTTGGCAAGTTACCACTTCTTTGAGGCTCAGTTTCCTCATCCATAAAATGGGATAATAATACCTAATAATAATACCAATTATTGGGTGGTTGTGAGGATTAAATGAGGTAATACATGTCAAGTTCTTAGACCCTAGTGACCCTTTACTAATGTTGGCTGTTATCTGGGCCGAGCGGTCAGCAAAACTATGGCCCACAGACTGAAGTGGCCCACTGCTTATTCTTGTCAATAAAGATTTATTGGACCACTGCCATTCCCATGTATTTACATATTAAATATGTCACACACTGACGGCTTCTGTGTGATAGCAGCAGAGTTCAGTAGTGTGATAAGAGACTGTGTGGCCCACAAAGTCTACAATATGTGCTCTGAACCTTTATAGACAAAGATGGTTGTAACTTAGCAGCGTAACATAAACCTATAACATAAACCTTGTTTATGCCCTCATGGAGTTCAGTGGAATTTATAGTTTCATGGGTGGAGACACCTTAACCACCTCCCGAAAATTCTAATAGAGAGGCAGTTTGGTATCATGGAAAGACTCTGGGATTGGTTTCTTTTCCCAGATCCTCCCCAAACCAAACATTTGACCATACGTGAACTGCTGCTTTTTTGCTTAGAGCCTCCATTTCCTCATGTCTAAGGTGGAAGGGTGGGGCTACATGAGCTCTAAGGGTTCTTTCAGCTCTGGCATTTTCTGATTCGATCCCTGGCATTCTGTGGAGCTCTCAAAGCACAGATCTATCTATTCTATGGGAATTGGGCCAACAGAGCTTTCAAATTGGGCGTGATGAAATATCAGGTTTTCCTCCCCTGCACAGGACAGTTGTTTTATAGCAAATCAATACAATTCTGAATTATAGCTAGTCTTCCTTCCCCAGAAGTTCAGACAAAAGTTCATAAATCCCTCTGTGGGAGGATGAATAATGGCCCCCAGAGATATCCAGGTCCTCATCCCTGGAACTTGAGACTGTTACCTTATATGGCAGAAGAGATTTTGCAGAAGTGATTAAGAATCTGGACATAGGAAGCATCCTGAATTACCTACTTGTGCCCTCGAGGCAATCACAAGTGTCTTTACAAGAGGAGGCAGAAGGGAGGAAGATTTTACTACAGAGAAGGTGATACGACAGCCTCAGCTGAGAGATTTGAAGATGCCAAGCTGCTGGCTTTGAAGGTGAAAGAAGGGGCCACGAACCAAGGAATGCAGCTCTAGAAGCTGGAAAGAGCAAGTAAATGGATTCTTCACTTCATAAAGCCTCTGGTGGGAGCACAGCCTTGTCCATACTTTGATTTCATTCCAGTGAAACTGCTTTAGGGCTCCTGAACTTCAGAACTGTCAGAGGATAAGTGTGTGTTATTTGAAGCCCCCCAATTTGTGGTAGTTTTTGGGACAGCAGCCATAGGGAATGAATACACCCCTCTTACATAGAAAAGTAACCTATGGATCCCAAGGAGAACTAGCACGTGCCCTTTAAAATAAGTCTCAAAGCAGACAGAAAATTAGTAGAGTTATTACATTGGAGTAGAGTAGAGAAGGGGAGGAAAATGGAAGGAGAGCTGGATGGGGTGAGAGAGAAAATATGGAAGGCTTGAGTTCTTCCCTTCCTCTTCATTTCCATTCTTTGCCGCATGAGGCAGATGTCTGAGATGGCTCCCATGGCCTCTATCCCCTGGTGTTACACCTCAGTGCAGTCCTGTCCCCTTGAGACCACTTGGGGCCTGTCATTTGCTTCCAACCAATGGAATATGGCAGAAGCAATGGCATGTCACTCACATGATTATATTTCATTATCTAATTCTCCATTTTAACAGACTAGAGAGAGAGACTCTCCTCTTGTTCCTGCAGAAGCAAACAGCCATGTCTAGGAGAGGGCCATGGTGTAGGGAACTGTGACAGGCTCTAGGATCTGAGAGCAGCCCCCAGCTTCTGGCCAGTAAGACACCAGGGCTCTTTGTCATACAGCCACGAGGAAAGGAATTCTGCCAACAACCAAAACGAGCTTGGAAGTGAATCCTTCTCCAGTCAGCCTTCAAGGTGAGATGGCAGCCCCCCACCGACACAGCGATTGCCACCTTGTAAGATCTGCCGCAGAAGAGCCGCTAAAGCTGTGCTTGAATGACTGACCTGCAGAAACTGAGAGATAATAAATGTGTCTTCTAGCTGCTACATTTGTGGTAATTTATTACCCAGCCATAGAAAATAAATATAATCATTGCCAATAAAATTCGTCTTGGAAGTAGGTGGAGTAGATGACTATCTGTGTGGTTTTGGGCTACCTAAAGTCTTTTATTTTCACAAACATGACCCCCTCTGTGGATACCCACCATGCCCATCCTAGTGACTCTTTATAAGCGAAGATGTCCAAGATCTATTTAAGATGGAAATATTACCAAGGGGGTGCAGAACATGGAATAGTCATTCTATTTTTAAATTTAGATTAGTTCAACTATTTGCTAAATTCAGTAGTCAGTAGTATAGAGAACAGTACACAGGATAGTTAATTCTGACTGGGGCAAAAGGGAAGGCTAGGAGCAATCCTGCTTAAGAATAGCATTTAATATTTATGGAACATTCGCTGTGTGTCAGATGTTATACAGACTACTTTACATATATATCTTATTTAATCATCACATCAACTCTGTGGGGTAGGTACTTTGACTATATCCAGTTTACAGGTAAGGAGACAGTGGCACAGAGAGTTTGTGTAATTTGCTCTAAGTCACACAGCAATAAATGGTGATGTCTGGGAGGGACCATACGTTGGGATCCATGAGGAGGCAGGTGATTGAAGAATGACCATGGGTATGCAAGAAATGGGAAGGGATCTTGAGGAAGGAGGAAGGTTCTCTGAAGTGGAATGGAATCCAAGGCAGCTCTACCAGAAAGCAAACTGAGAGGCTACTTATGAAAAAGATGGCACCTGGTTTTATTAGTGAGGGTTGTCTGAAGGACTTCCTTGGGGATGACTCTGAGACCATGTCCAGGTTCAATGGGAAGGAGTGATGTCTACCTTGGGCTTACAGAGGAGGGAATGAAGATTCATGTGCTGTTTATTTGTCATCTTTGACTTGGGGCCTTACATAGGAAAGAGCGTCTCCAGATCATTCTTAAGTGATAACATAAAAACACCCTCCCAGGCTAACAGAAAAATTTGGACCACTCCATAGTTGTAAGAGAAGACGTTTCTGCTTCATTCATATAAGTTTGCATAAAGAAACAATAAAAAAATTGCATGAATTTAAATATGTATATTTTGGACCTTTTAATGAGGATAGAATAGACAAATATTGGAGTATCTTCTTGGCTCACAACGATTCCCTTTTGTGGTTATGTTTGGGCTTGATCCTTGATGGAAGGAGTGCCAACTGCTGACCTCAGAGTGAGTGATGTCCCAAACTAGGCCAGTCATATCTCTCTTTTGCCCAGGCCCCAGTGATTGGGTCTGGGGGAAGAGCATATGACAGGAGCTGACCACTCAGAATTCTTCTTTTGGCTTTTTCAAATTGGAGCTTGGACAGACAAGACTCTTTCTTTTTTGATAACTGAGCTCCTAAGAGGTTATTCCAGAGCAAACTCCCACATGTACTGTAAGCCAGAGTGAGGCCACCACTTAGGGACACCCAGGCGTGAGATGAGAGTTGAGGAACATAAAGTATCATGTTGGTTTTAGAATCTCGGGATTTTTTAAGACTGATTTTATCTGCTCTTTGACTTAGAGCATATGTTTCTGTGATTCAATACCCATGCCTCCCACCTGTGTTTTTGCCCTTGCTTTAATGAACATCTAATAACCTGTACATATTTAAAGGGTACTATTTGATGAATGAGTGTATAATATATAGTGACATCTATTTAAAATAAAAATATTACCAAAGTGGTGTAGAACATGGCATGACTACTAATTTTAAACTTAGATTAGTTCAAGTATTTGATAAATTCAATAGTCAGTATTATAGAGAATGGTACATCTAATACACCTAATAACCTGTATATCTAATATGTACTTTCCTAGGATACACACACACACACACACACACACACACACACACACCCATTAAGCCATCACCACAATCAAATAATGAATGTATCCACCACACCCCAAAGTTTCCTCAAGATTCTTTGTAATCCTTCCCTCTACCTCCCCAACCCCAGGCAACCACCAATTTGCTCCCTGTCATTATAGATTAGTTCTTCTTTTCTAGAATTTTATGTAAATGAAATCATACAATATGTACTCTGTTTTTTGGTCTGGCTTCTTTCACTCAGCATAGTTATTTTGAGATTCTTTCACATTGTGTGGATCAATAAATAGTTCATTCTTTTTTTTCCTTGCTGAGTAGATATTCCATTCTTTATCCATTTAACTCTTGATAGGCATTTTTTCTTCCAGTTTTTGATCATTATGAATGATCATGCAATGAATATTTGGGTGCAAGTCTTTGTATGGACATATGATTTCATTTCTCTTGGGTAGATACATACCTAGACATGGAAAGACTGGCTTGTCTGGTAAGCGTATGTTTAACTTTGTAAGAAACTGCTAAACCACTTTCCTGACATTTACAAAGGTTCCAGTTGCTCCACATTTTCACCAACATTTGGTATGGTCAGTCTTCCCTCCTCTGCTTTTGGCCTAGTTAGTTCTAGTTGAGTTTATGTCACTTGCAACCAAAGAATCATGATTAATATGGGGGAGGACCTCTATTTTGGAGAACTTTATCTATAGGACTTATAAATTTGGATACTGAAACATATTTACTGAGAACAAATAACACCAGTAGAATCTGTCTAAAAGCTTAAAACATGAGTAGCATGACTTAACTGCATGAGCTGAAGACCAGGCATGGCTGAATGATACTGATCCATCAGACCAGGAGAAATTCTAGCCAATAAGTAATAGTATTTATTGTCCCGATCACATGACTTATTATTTCAGCCATCAAAAGGAACTCAGAGACTAAAAAAGGAGAAATGGTTGATGTGGTTAATTCAAGCAATGCAGTTTTAAAAAAAATTCCATAATGAGTTAATAAGAATTTAATAATAGACTTATAATTGTTGCCAGCACACCTGTGATGGAAATGTTCTGACAATGGCAGAACATTTGAGTCAAGTGTGAAAAGACAGAAGTGGCAGCTTGCCAGTGATTCCCTGGACCTTGCCAAATCTAGAGCCACCTCTGGCTGGACACCAGATGAGGGCACAAGAGCAGAGTCAGTGAATGTGATGGCTTTTGAATCAGATAGTCTTTTTGCCTCCCGATGCAGCCACACACCGGCTGGGGGCTGGGTAACCTGGGGCAAGTTACTGCACTTAACTCTGTGCCTTCGTTTCCTCTTCTACAAAATGGAGACTAGAAAGTACCTACAGGGGCATCTGAGTGGCTCAGTTGGTTGAGTGTCCGACTCTTGGTTTTGGCTCAGGTGGTGATCTCATGGGTCATGGGATCAAGCCCTGCATCAAACTCTGCACTCAGTGCAGAGTCTGCTTGAAGATTCTCTCCCTCTGCCCTCCCCCAATGCATGCTCTCTCACTCTCTCTCTAAAATAAATAAATAAATCTTAAAAAAAGAGAAAGTATCTACCCTGTAGGGTTGTGTTATCCCATGTGAAGTGCTCAGAGCAGTGACATTGAGTACACACTCCGTAGATGCTATTAATTATCAATACTGCTACGTTGATGACAGACAGCTTTTTTTTTCTTTTCTCTCTCTCTCTCCTTTTTTTTTTTTGCCACATTCCTGGCAAAGCCAACTGATTTTTCATGTAATTATATCTAGATTTTCCAGGCACTCTTCTTTATAGCAATGATTTCAGTTCCTCCAATAATTGATCATTATTCCTTCTTTACATGGGAAGTTCCTGGAGCTCAGCCAGATTAAGAAGCTGTAGTTGGTGAAGCCAGCATTCCAACCAGAATGCTGAGATCCTAGCACAGAGACTCAGTCCATAATTTGAGGCTGCTCTCATGAGAAGAGATCATCAGCCTTAGGGTAAGAGATTGGTGCCACCTCAGGGAGAGGAGAGAACGTTGCTTTCTACCCCAGCACATTCTGGCCTCCCAGGAACAGAGCTTTCCTCTTCGTTGTGGGAGGGAAAGTGCCTTCCTTCTTTTCTCTTACTTCTGTGAGGCCCTAGCTCTATATTCCTCATGCCTCCAGCCACAGGCCTCCTAGCATGCTCTATAGGAGGCTGACCAGGTAGAAGGATTGAGAGCTTTTGGTGAAGGAGATCTTGGGTGTTTCTCCTTTCTCTCTTGGAAGCACATTTCCCACTGGGCTTGGGGGCAGGTGATCCCACTATGGACAAAGAGACTGTTTCTTGGGAGAGGGGACAAAAATCCCAAATAAAACTAGAAGAAAAATTGTGCCTTTCTAAAAAGATAGGAAGTCAATGACATGTATGAGGAACAAGACAGCCATGAAGGGAGGGAGACCAGGAGTGGGGAAGGCTATGAGTACTGCTGTGTGTTTGCTGGAGGAAGATGTATGATGGCCAGGAAGGTGGCCAAATGGGAAATACGATGAACTCTTAAATGCAAGTAAGAGAGATTCAAATAATGAGAAGCTCAGATAAGACAAACACGAGAAACCCATTTGAAAGCAAGGCTGATGGGCCAAACAGAATGGACAGCCAATGGGGGCATGGTGGGGGAATGTGAAGCATGAAGGAGACAAATCCAAAGAGAAAGAGACGGTCTCAGCTGATATGGCTGTCAAATGGCTTTAACAAGGGAGGCAGAGAGGGACAATGAGGGACTGATGCTGACGGACAAATCCCTCAGCCCTGAGTCACATTGCATTAGAAGGATTTGCTTAGTGGTCCGTGACCATGGCTGCTCTGGGAGACACATGGGGGCACATTCAGAACCGATGACGCTGGTTCCTTTTCTGTTGGGATTAACTCTGAGGTGGAAAATTCTAGAAAGCAGCCATAAACTCTCAGAAGTTAATACTCTATTTCCAAACTCACAGTCCCCAAAGGGGTGGCTCTCTGTTCTAAAGTCAAAGCCTATGGCATTTTTCCTCTTAGGGCTGCCCCTTTGGTTTTAAGTCATAGTTCTTTGGTTTTGTCGCAAGACCTCACTGAATACACTGTGGTGTACTGATTATCCCTAGACTGGTTTCAAGTCTGAGCTCTGCCACTTCACTGGCCTCAGCTTTCTCACTTTGGTTGGAGATGATCATAGTCTGGCTGTGGGGCCAAATGAGATGAGGAAAGTTCTCAGCATTGTGGCCAGACTGTGCTAGATGCTGGGATCTAGAGAAACACATAGTTCAGCTCCTTGCAGCCTGATGCCATGAAGTAAGGCAGGCATGCTAACATATGCTTTCATAAAGTATGAGAAATGCAGCCATGGAACCCTCAAGATGGCCTTCAGGAGGGCTATCCTAACTCTCTTGGGGGTGTGGTTGAAGCCATGGAGAAACTTAATTTGCAGCCTAGAGTTAAGTAGTAGGAGGATATTTCAGGCTCAGGGAACATGGTAAAAAAAGGCATTGAATGGTGACACAGTATGGCAGGTTTGGGAACCTGGCTTTTGGTTTTGTTGCTAAAAGTGCTTTTCACAGAAGGTTAATAGGTATAAAGCAAAGAGAAGGTGATGTGTTTAAATTAAATTTAAAAATTTTAGGCTAAACAAACAAACTGGGTTCTTTATCAGAAGACTTGTAAGAGTCTTAAATCTGCTTATCAACACAGTGCATCTCCAAGAGGGACATATGAGACACAGTGTCTTCCAAACTTATTTGAGCACAGAAACTTTTTTGAAGAGGATCTTGCAAATCTAATATTGTACTCCTCTTCCCCTGATGCATAATAAGAAGATGTAAATTGTGAAAAGAACATTTTATGAAATGCTGACCTCCAGAGTGATGAACATGACTGTGAGTGGATTATTTGCTTGCTAGAAAACCAATGTTACAATAACAATAGAAATCTAAGACAAAAAAGTGTCACTACCTTTAGATGACATTAAGCATATTAAGTTGCCTCTATCCAATGAAGGTAGGTAAGCAGCCCTGTACTCCATTGCATCGTGAGATGGATGTTGGCAGGGCACAAAATGGAAGTCACCAGCAAGTCTTCCTTGGCTTCTGTTAATAAATGTCTTACCCTCAGGGAACATAGAGGTGCTATGGAGGAGGCACACAGCAAAGAGAAGGAGATTCATAGGTGTAGAGAAAGTGTCTTAGCTATGAAAGAGAGAGTGAGTCTCCCCATGCACAGACTAGAGAATTCCTTGGATGTTGGTAGGAAGAAAAGTCAGTTCTACTTCCTTCCAATGCATGTGGATGGCAGCAAGATGTAGACACGTATGCGTGGCTGACATCTCAATAGAGAGGACGTATTAGTTATCTAGTGCTATGTAACAAACTACCCCAAACATAGTGGTTCAAAACAGCAAACATCTAGCCTGATGTGCAAGTATAAGAGGAAAGAGCTTAGATCAGAGAAAAAAAGGACATCAGAGCAAATGTATACAGACTGAGAGAGATACAGTGGTTATTGTGCTTTGTATTTTTATGGGTCCAGTAAACCTGTTTGAACGAATGGATAAATGGACGATTAGAGGAATATTGCATTGGTGTCAAAGCAGAATGCAAATAAAGAGTTTGGGAAAGAATTTTTAAAAACCAGCAAAACATTTATGACATCACCATTTCTATAGGTCAGGAATCTGGGTGTGCTTGGCAGAATCCTTTGGTTCTGGGTCTCTGAGAAGGCTGTAGGTGTCAGCCGGGGCTGTGGTCATCTTGGGGCTCAACTGCCAGAAGATCTACTTCTGAAATCACTCATGCACTCACATGGTTGTTGGCAGGATTGAGTTCCTTGTATGCTCTTGGACTGAAGTCCTCAGTTCTTTGCTGGCTATTTGCCAGAAACCACCCTCAGTTCCTTGCTAGATGAGTCTTTCCATGGGGAAGCTTGTAACATGCCACTTGGCCTTAACAGAGTGCATGAAAAGAGCCAGACAGTGCTGGCAAGATAGAAGTCAGTCTTTTGTTACTGGACCTTGGAAGTGACATCCCATCACCTTTGCCGTATTCTATTTGCTAAAACAAGTCACTAGATCTGGTCTACACTCAAATGAGAGTAGGAAGTGTGACTGTCTAGCCTAGGGGCTGGTAAACCTTTTCTGCATAGGACCAAATAATAAATATTAATATTTTAAATATATATTATCATCAAATAATTAAGCATTAATATATATTATTGATAAAAATATTCTTATGATTAGTTTTATGAATCTCAAAGACAACTCTACCTTATTTAATTAGCTGATTTGAAGAGAGCTGAGGGGATTGCAGGAGGGCATGAATACTAGGAGGTGGGATCTCGGAGGTAGGGACCATTGGAGCCATGTCAGGAGGTGCCCACCACAAAGCACTGCTGTCATTCTTAACAAGAGTTCTATGTAAGCCTGGCTTGGAGGAAGTGAAGTTAACTGGGGGTAAGAACAAGGGGGTATCACTGGTAGTCTGTGTGGGTAGTTGACCCATCCCAGAGGAAGCCTACCCTCTCTCTTTACATCAGATCCTAGAATGATGATCCAGCTACAAGAGAGTTATGGGGAAAGTCCAAGAATGTCTAGGTTGAAAGGGAGGCATATTTACACTTTTACAGAATGGCTAGGTTGAAAGGGAGGCATATTTACACTTTTAGTAGATACTGGTCAATTGCCATCCAAAAAAGATGTACCAGTTTTCATAGGCAGAATTCACAACCTTTTCTTATTTTCTCTCTTTTCACTGGAAATGTGTTATGCAGCTCTTACTGCTGAGTACAGAGGAGTGGAAGTGATCAGAGTAAAATGTTCATGTTCGGTCCAAGTCAATGAAAGATGAATCATAGACATTACTGAACAGCCAAAGAATAGCTCTGAGATTAGATTTAGTGAAGCTCAAGGAGGGAGAGTGACTTGTCAAACAGTAATGAAAGTCAGGTTGGGAAATGTTAGAGAGAAAGGAAGGAAATTGACCAGAGGAAGGATTTGGAATCCAATATGGAGAAAAATTCCAACTCTGAAGCCCAAGCTTATCCAAACATTGGCCTAAACTGTCTATGGGGTCATCTGTTCATAATTTGTCCATTCATCGAATGAGTATTTGGTTCACTTGCTACATGATAAGTGTGTTAGGCACTGAGGCTATAATAATGGGCTAAATTAGGGGTCAGAAAACTATGGCCAATGGGCCAACTGTGTCCCACTGATCATGTAAATAAGCTTTATTAGAATGTAGCCACACTCATTAATTTATGAATTGTGTGTGACTCCTTTCACACCACGACAGTGGAGTTGAGTAGTTATAACAAAGACTCCATGACTTGCAATGCCTAAAAGACTTAGTCTTTGGTCCTATTCAGAAAAAGTTGGCCAACCCCGAGGCTAGATAGCCATGGTTCCTACCCTTAGGGGGCTAACCATCTACCAGGAAAGATGGACATTAGTCACTTTCTTAAATGGATCATTACCAACTTTGAGTAGAGTCCTGGAGAAGTACATGATGCTGTGATAGAACATGGCATGGGACACTTCTGGTAGGGTGGTCAGGGGCTATTTCCCAAAGACCTGGATTTTTTTTAAGGAAGTTGATGGATGAGAAGGAGCCAGCCTGCAAGTAAGTGGGGAAGAGATGTCCAAACAGAGGGAAGGAAATATGTCAGGAATCTGTGCTGGGAAGAAAGCTCATCCTTCCGAGGAACAGGGTCTAGCGTGACTGGAACATGGAGAGCGAGATGAGACTCAGTGGAGATCAGATTGTCAAGGCCTCCCAGGCCAAGGCCAGAGACCTGAATTTTGTTTCAAGTACAATGTGAAGACACTGAAGGTTCTTATGATCGGTTTCATGAGTCTCATGGACCACTGTGTCTTATTCAGTTAGCTGATTTGAAGACAGCTGAGATGGGGAAATGTTCAGTACCCAGACCTCTCTCTTCTCTGTCTTGATGGAACAGTTCAGAATGTGTGGACAGAGAAAGAATGGTTTATTTGCTGATGGTGAAGCACGTCAGTTTAGCCACAAAGACAACAAGCCCACGGAAGCTGCCAGAGATGTGGAGCAGAGCAGTCTGGCTCTGGTGGCAATTTTGATAAGTGTATCCTCTAGTGGAGAAGTCACATAGCCCGTGGAGAGGTCTGACTCATGGGACTGCCCGAGGACATTCTCATCCTAGGACTTTTGCTGTAAAGAAAGCAGCTGATGATTTTTAAAACTACTGAGGCTGTAATTTTTTTTTTAACTTGTAAATGAACGAAGAGTCAAAGACGACTCATAATCTTCATGATAAACCCTCTTCGTCTAACTTTGAAATATCATTTTCATTGGGTGACCTCTCCCAGGTGCTGAAGATACCCTTCGTTTGGCCTTGCAGTTGTTGCTGAAATTGTTCAGGCCTGAAAAGAAACAACTAAACAGAAGAACTCCAGGAGCCCCTCCTTGACATTGAGCAAGGAATTAATTCACTTTTTCTGGAATTTACCTTATCTTTATGTCTTTTTAATCTTTTAGAAGAAGCATAACAATTTAGTCCTGAGCTTGAAAACTCTTCCCAACACCTTCCCTCAGTAGATAGTTGTGTAATCGAATAAGCTTTCAAGGTGTCTCCTAGTTTTCTTTAAAAGCTGGTGTTACAACTATTTAAAATGTTGTTGCTTTTTTTTTTTTCATCATCCTGCTGAACAATGAGAAAGCCAAAAGGCAAGCTGCTTAAGACAAAGTGTTTATTGGTGAACAATACAATCACTGATGACTTCAAGGTGTGAAATTATCAAAATAAAGCCCTGTATACCCAGATGTAAACATTTCCACCCCCCAGGGTATCATGTTTGATAAAGAAAAATATAATAGTATAAAAGAGCTGGGATTACCAGGACCTGGGAGCTCAGAGCTGATGTTGGGAATATTCACAGAAATTAGAGATTGGACCAACCCCTGCTGTGTAACCCCTGATACTGATAGAAATAAACCAGAGAGAAGCCCTCTTATCCCTTCCTCCTCTAATACCTCCTATTAGCAGAACCTAAAAGGAAGCCAGCTGTCAAAGGAATCTGTGAAGTTTGGTTTGCAGAGTCCCACTTAGATCACAGACAGAGAACAGAAGGGTGAATGTAGAGCTAAGAGGAAATAAACTGGCACAATAATATTCTTTTGTGTAAATAAAGCATCTTGGATTGGTAGGAGCCCCTTTGGGCTGGGCTAGCATCTGGATCCTCTTGACTTGAATCCATTAAATTATGACAGTTTCCTTTCTTTCTGGCATAAAATATTCCAGGCTCATCTTATACATTTTATGCCACAGACCTCAAGTCAGCTATTTCTGCAAAAAGCCTAGGTTCCTTTTAACAGGAAATGGTATTTAGAGACCAAAATCTGGGCATCATCAGTGTTCCATCTAAAACCCTCATGTTTTAAAAAAGATTTTATTTATTTATTTGAGGTAGAGAGAGAGAGAGTGCTCTTGAGTGGGGGTAGGGGCAGAGGGAGAGGCAGTTTCCCTGCTGAGCAGGAGACCCTGGGATCATGACTGAGCAGAAGGCAGACGTTTAACCCAGCTCTTCGTTTTCATCCCTTCACGGATGAAAGCAGATCTCTAACCCACAGATGAATGAAAAACCCACTAATGGTGTGGCTGTTTTAAATGTCTTTGCTTTCGGGGCGCCTGGGTGGCTCAGTTGGTTAAGCGACTGCCTTCGGCTCAGGTCATGATCCTGGAGTCCCGGGATCGAGTCCCGCATCGGACTCCCTGCTCGGCAGGGAGTCTGCTTCTCCCTCTGACCCTCCCCCCTCTCATGTGCTCTCTCTCTCTCTCTCATTCTCTCTCTCAAATAAATAAATAAATAAAAATGTCTTTGCTTTCTCTGATGATAAAGGTATTGCCTTATAGGCTGTTAATTATATTAACTGTTAATTTAGCTCATTCTTGATTATAAAATAACTGTAAGGAATTTTTCTATAACATTTGTTTTTATACTATTATATTTTTTTTTATCAAGGGCCCCTAAACCCTCATTTTAAGTAGCATTTGGCTCAATTTGTATTATATAAGATCTTAATTGTGACCTACCACAGTTCAAGAATGTTGATTGGGAGGGCTATCCTTGTTTTTGCTCTCAATCTCTTTTGGAAAGAAAGGATTCTGAGCTATTTAAGATTTTCTTCATAGTTATGCTTATTTTCACTGGTTTCATGCTTAGTCATCAAGCCTCTGGTTTTTTAAAATCTTAAGGCATATTCCAAGTTGACAATATAATTTATAATTTACTATTCTGTGAAAAGGTTTGTGAAGATTGGGGCGCCTGGGCGGCTCAGTCAGTTAAGCATCTGATTCTCGGTTTCAGCTCAGGTCATGATCTCACGGTTGAGGGATCAAGCCCTGAGTTGGGCTCTGTGTTCAGTGCCGAGTCTGCTTCAGATTCTTTCTCTGTCTCTCTCTCCCTCTGCCCCCTCCCACTCCCATTCTCCTTCTCTCTCTCTCTCAAATAAATAAGTAAATAAATAAATAAAATCTTTTAGAAAAGGTACATGAAGATTGACCCTAAAATCAATCAGGCAAAAAAATAAGTTGTGATGTATATGTGTTATCAGGAGCTCACTATTGTGGGAAATTGATGTAAGTTGAGGAAATAAAACATTAAGCAAATCTGTGGCAGGAATCTGAATTGTGAGAGAGCTGTGGATTTTCTGTCTAATTAAATAGTGGAAAAATGGGTGCATATAATAAAAACTTCATTGCAAATCTGAGTGTGTAGAGGTACACAGAATCACCCAGGGAAATCCTTGTTTACATTCATCAGAACCTTTGGATCACCATCAGTCATGCTGAAACCCATTTATATTATCCTAAGCTCTGCTCCCCCGTAGACCCTGATCGCTTTGATGCATCTTTGGATTATAGTCTCACAATTGAAAGACTTAATTATCTAATTGCTTCCCTACACATAAAAGTTCTATGCTTCATAATTTCAAATATGAAAAACTCCATGAAATTGGTCAACCTGGAAAAATGCTTGGGTATGCCTATGACAAAACCTTTCGAGCTCAAAAATTTGAAAATGCACTTCCCAAATCTTTGAGTAAAGCGAGTGTTTTAGGAAGATATGTGATATTTATTTGTGGCTTTAAGAAGCCCTCAAGGGGTGCCTGGGTGGCTCAGTCGGTTGGGCAACTGGCACTTGGCTAAGGGTCCTGCGATCAAGCCCCACTTCAGGCTTTGCACTCAGTGGGGAGTCTGCTCGAGCATTCTCTCTCTCTCTCTCTCTCCCCCCCGCCCCTCCCCCTGCTTGCTCTCTCTCTCTCTGAAATAAATAAAGCTTAAAAAAAGAGAAACTCTCAAACCTCACTAAGGCCTCTATTTTGAGGCATATCGGAGGACAGGGATTCTGAATACTGCTCCTGATACTGTCCTGGTTGTAATGAGAGGAGAACAGGCACATGGAGCTGGATGGAAAAATGAGCTATCATACTTATTACTAAGGCCAATCAAGTCCCAAAGCATGGGTAAAGTATGGTAAAACCAGACCAGAGAACACAGCTTGGATTGGTGTCTTCCGTTACCTTCCCCAACATTAGGTCTTGAACCAACATCCACGGGTAGCACTGTGTGGCAAAGCAGCTTCTGAATATTCTCATCCAGGTGCTCTGTGGATGATTTCTGTCTGCTTTAGCAGCTCAAGGTCTTCATAGGAGGGGGCCAGAGAGAACCAGGGGGGCCTGATCTGGGGATCCTGACTGCAAGGAAACAGAAAAGAATCTGAGAGATCTATGGGTCATTGAAAGGAAGTGGGTGAAGCCCCTTTCCTTGCTTTTGAGGCAAACTGAGCCTTCCCCCAGAAGGCAAATCCTCAAGAATCTCACCAATAAAATTTGTTACTCTCATGGTCAAGGGAGGAGCAAGGAGAAGATGGGGTCAGAGGTTGACACTATCTCATTGGGACCCTCCCCAAGAGGGTGGGCATCTTGGTAGACGTTCTTTCTTCTTTGGAAATATTAGGACAGAGGAATAAGGAATATTCCCCTTTGAGAAGCAGGGACCACAAAATCCAATATAGGAAGATATTATGAATAAATGAAGGGGGCCAGGTGGGAAACGAGAGAACCAAAGACACATTCACCCAAAACCCAATAGTGTCTGTTCAGGTCCAGTGGATGCTGGTGTATGAGAATATGGGTTCAGAGTTGCCAGACTTTCTAATTTTTCAAGAGAAGCCAGGAATTCGTTTTTTCTTATAAAATTTTTCAATTTAGAAATTTTGGCAAGTAATTCCAGTTAAAAAAGTACCATGCAGGCCAAACAGAACGTTTCTATGGCCCATGGGTCACCAGTCTGTGGCTGGTTTACAGCATTATAAACTGAGACAATGGAACATCATTTTTTTTTTTAAACCTCTAGTTAGGTGTATGAAATGAGCCAGCCCACCAAGGATAAGAATAAGAGAAAGGAGTCTCTTAAACATATTGTGTATTGGTATTTGTATTTCCTGGACTGTCTTCCATTTCTCTCCCCTACCTCTCACTCAAGAGAGACCGCTTTGGCCTTTCTTTTTTTTTAAGATTTTATTTATTTATTTGAGAGATAGAGCGAGCACAAGCAGGGAGAATGGCAGGCACTGAGCAGGGAGACTGACTCGGGGCTCGATCTCAGGACCCTGAGATCATGACCTGAGCCGAAAGCAGACGCTTAACCAGCTGAGCCACCCAGGCGCCCCTCTTGGCCTCTTTCTGTTGCTTTGGTGTGTCCCTTGGCGGCTTCTTCATCTTTAGGTCATGTGGTCCTGGCACCATAGCATCAGCACACCAACTCTGGCTGAAGTTTGCTGTCAGTCTGATTAGCACATGGAGGAACGTGGAGCTGCTGTCCTTGACAGCTGAGACATGGAGCCCCATTTTCAGACCAGAAAGGCCAAGCTTTCATCCTGTGTCAGTACAAATGTCATTCTGCATCCTGCAGGGCCTGGAGCCAAGTGCATGAGACAGCTTTGGACAGAG
Source organism: Phoca vitulina (assembly GCF_004348235.1). NCBI lineage: Eukaryota > Metazoa > Chordata > Mammalia > Carnivora > Phocidae > Phoca > Phoca vitulina. Next base: position 5,961,292 of record NW_022589769.1, on the reverse strand, counting down.
CCCATCTTCAGCATGTCGGTGCCTCTTGCAGCTGGTGATGGCCTTGAAATGTTACATGAATTAGAGGGCTCCTCCCTAAGTCCACCTGACAGTTTGCATGCGGCTCATTGCTTTCTGGAGAGCAGACTTCAGAGATTCATTCATCATTCAACAAACATTTATGAAGTTCCTGCTATTAGTTGGGGAACCTTAAAGGCATTGGATAGTCAGCATTAAATGAGATAAACTTGGTCCCTACCTTCATGGAGTTTACACTGTAGTCATGGGAGACAGGTGAGCAGACACACAAATATAAGATGATTTGTGAAGTTAGTGACTGAGGGCAGGGTCTCCTTTCATTGGTGTGTCTGAGGGGTCTTCTCTAGGGGGATGACATTTGAGCTGATAACTGAATCATGTATACTTTTTAAGTGCTCCGGTATGTTTATTTACTTATTTATTTTTACTAGATCCTTAGTCCAGAGTTAATGAAGAAATAAGATTTCTAAAGATTTATTTAATTATTTTAGAGAGAGAGAGAGAAAGAGAGAATGAGCAGGGAGAGGGGCAGAGGGAGAGAGAGAATGTCAAGGAGAATGACTCCCCTGCTGAGTGCAGAGCCAGATGCAGGGCTCGATCTCACAACCCCGAGATAAGGACCTGAGCCAAAATCAAGAGTTGGATGCTCAACTGACTGAGCCACCCACACTCCCCAAGAAATAGATTCTTAAAGTTAAATATGATGAAGGTCTAGAAATGGCACACACCAAAGTATTAAAAATGGTTATCTCTTAGTAGTGGGATTCACATACTCATTTAACTTAAGAAGCATTTACTGAGTGCCTAATATGAACTTGGTATGGCACTGACTGCTGGAAATGCAGTTGTGAGCAAAACAGATGATTTTATATATGGTAAAAATGTGAAGAGTATTCTGAGGGAAACAGTGTACTGTGGTAAAGAATAAAAAAGAGAAGCACCTAATTTATAATGGTGGGTCAGGGCAACTTGAACTGAGACTGAGCAATGAGAAGGGTTCAGTTGTGTGAAGAATAGTGAGGGTGGGGATTGGGAGGAGTATCCCAGGTGATGAGAGAAGCATGTGCAAAGGCCCTGGGGCTGGCAAGAATTTGTTGTATTTGGAGAACTTCAAGAAAATTTGTTAGGATGGAGCAAAGGGGTCAAGAGATAAAACTGGAGTAATTTTGAGGATCCAGATCAGGCAAACCCTGGAGTCATGAAGAGCAGTTTGGATTTTATGGAAGAGCAATGAGAAACTATTGAGGGGCTGGGGATTTCAGTTGGAGAGTGCTGTGACTTCATGTACATTTTTGTGAAGATCATTCATGGTTGTTGGTTGGAGAGTGGATTTTTAGGGACAGAGTAGAAGCAGAGAGGCCTGTTAGGAAGTTGTTGGCATTCATTCTGGTGAGAGATCATGGTAGCTTGGACTAGGGAATCAGAACTGGCCTTTATGGTCCTGTAAGCTGATCATTGCACAACTCCAGGGGTTACTGTTCCTTAGACGACAACATAAACAGTGCTTCCTGGAGTGGCCCCAAGTATGGGCAGTCGTAGCAGGAATGGGTGGGGAAGAGGGAGAGCTAGAGAGAGAGAGAGAGAGAAAGAGAGGGGGAGGGAACGAGGGAGAGATGGTTGGATTCAGGATGTGCTACTAGATTAGACTGGCAGGTGTAAAAGGAGGAGAGGAGACTTGTGAATGGCTCCTAGGTTTCTGAGTTGGATAAATGTTGGTGGCATTTTCTTAAATGGGGAAAGACTGCATATGGAACAGTTTGCAGAAGAAAAAGCAAGAGATTTTTCTTAAATTTGTTAAGTGTAAGATGTTGGGAGCCATCCAAGGGAAGATGTCAAGTAGACAGTTGGATATACAACTCTGGAATTCAGAGTGGAAGTCTAGACCAGATACAGAACTTTGAAGTCATGAGGATAAAGGTTGCATTTAAAGCTATTGAGTTGGAGAGAGAAGAGATGAGGTCCTGAGTCTATGACTTGAAGAACTTGATAGGTGGGGCAAGACGAAGAGGAAGAATTGATTAAGAAAGTAGAGGAGGTGGGGCGCCTGGGTGGCTTAGTCAGTTAAGCATTGGATTCTTGATTTCAGCTCAGGTCATGGTCTTGGGGTTGTGGGATCGAGCCCCGAGTCAGGCTCCATGCTCAGCGTGGAGATTGCCTGGGATTCTCTCTCTTCCTCTGCCTCTGCCCCTCCCCCTGCACATGTTCTCTCTCTCAATAAATAAATCTTAAAAAAAAAAAAGAGAGAAAAAGAAAGTGGAGGAGGAGACGCTGTGAACTAGGAGCAAATTAGAAGAGCACAGCATCAGAGGACGACCATGGATGGTTTTTGTCCTTAAGAGTTGTTTTTAATTTAAATAATGAATACAAACATGCATTTTTGTCTCTTCTCTGGTGATGTACATTATTTTTCTGTGCATGATGGGGATTGAGCTGATTTCGCCCCCGCAAGGTGACCAGTTGCCCCTGTGATCGGTGGTATGAATGAGATGTGATTCAGGGGCGTGTGGGACCTGACACTGTCACGTTGCTCCCAAGATGTACAATCAGGACAGCTGAAATCTGCTTGTTGTAAGGCAGTGGTCTCACAGGGCAAATAACCCCGGGGGATATTTGACAATGTCTGGAAACATTTTCATTTGTTACAACTGGATTGTAGTGGGGGGGGGGGGGAGGGGTTGCTCCTGGCACCCGGTGGGTGTAAGGAAGCAAGGGATGCTGCTAAACATGCAGCAGAGCACAGGACAGCCCTCGAGAAAAACAACTGTCCGGCCCCAAATACCAGTAGGGCTGAGGTTGAGGAATCCTGTTGTAAGTTACTTGTTGAAATTTTGTTGTTCCTTCCTGAGAGTCTTCTGTGGGGGAAGAGAGAAACCTGCCAGAGCAAAGGGTGAGCTGTCCTTATATCCCAGGAGCATCTATGCCCAGGCACGGGGAGTTGATTGAAATGATTTTTTTTGGCGGATGCTTCACACATTGTCATCTCCAGGCTGTCGGAGGGGTAATTTGTAGAGTAATATCTGTGGCTCAGAAATGGCAGGGTTTCTGTTGGTGGTGGTGTTGGGGTGTGTGTGTGTGTGTGTGTGTGTGTGTGTGTGTGTTTCCTTCTGGAGAGAGACAGAGATGGAATCTTTTGATTTGGGAGAGAATTAGAAAGACAAACACCAATGCTGCATTTTGTTTCCATTATTCAAGATTCCTAAAACTTATCCTTTCTCACTCTCAGAAATGGCATTTAGCTTCTATTCTTTTGGGAATCGATTGAATTCTACCTTTACTGATGTAAAAAAAAAAAACCAAAACCAAACCAAAACAAAAAAAAAAACGCTTGGTGCCTGAAGGAAAATAAAATGACCAAACTAATCTGGGTGTCCCGTATGGATTCAAAGGCAATGTGGCATTTCTATATTGCCCAAGATTTTTTCATAATGGAAAGTGTGTCTGTGGGCAGAAGGTAGAAGGCGATGGGAGAGAGAATTATGTAGAACTCAGAATTTTAGATCCTTAAGGAACTTTACAGATCATTTCATCTGACCTCTTTACAACCAGATACCTTAGATTTTAAGAGAATCACAACTAGCCTCATTTGCTTCTTCCCCAACTTTGGAAGAGTTCAAAAGATGGCCTGAAAACCTTGAACAATGATACAAAACTGGCCTGGTTTTCGAGGTCTGGAGGAGATCAGCTAATAGGTACTGACTACGGAGGGAAGAGGGGGGAACAGAGTGTGAATTAAGAAGGCCTTGGGTGCAGGTATTAGAGACCATGTTAGCAGTTAGATTCACCCAGGAATTGAGATATATGGGCACCCTGGGGAATTTTGTTCATCACTGCAGACTTAATCCTTTGACAACACCCGCAAGTAGTAGTAGGCTCTTGGTAAGTATCTGTTGAATGCATGACTCAAGGAAGTTGGTGCAAAGGGGAATTTGATTGGTGGGGGTTGGGAAGGATAGCACGGTCATTAGGGAAGACATCACCTTTCCTATTCTTTGCCTAATAAGATAATTCAGAGAAATAGGTGGTTAAGAGGGATAGTAATAGTAAATATTTGTAGGTATTATAGATAATAGATAATATTAATAAATGTAAATATTAAAATGTTAAAATACTTGCTATGTATACAAAATTACTATTAATATATATTTATATTAATATTGAAATAGAAAATATTCATGAGTAGATAATATTTGTATTTAGCTTTATGAAAGAGAATACCTAAAAAAACAGTGGCTTACGCAAGGAAAAAGCATATATCCCTCATGTGGTGGAAAGTTTGGAGATATTGAGGAAGTCCAGAGCTGGTGTGGTGACCCAGAGATGCACCTGTGGACCTGCGCTCCTTCTGTCTTTGTTCTTCACCAACCACTTTTGGCATATGTCCTTGTCCAAATGGACACAATATGGCTGTTCTATGTCCATGTGTTGCATCCTCCTTCCAACAGGGAAGGGCAAGAGTTGTTGAGTCTACTTCACTTTGATTTATCAGGAAAACAATGGTTTGTCCAGAAGCCCCACCCAGTAGACTTCTACTTACATCTCATTGGCCAAGACTAGGTCACATGCTCATTCCTAACTGCAAGGGAGTCTGAGAAGGATGTTCGTAAGCAATCCTGGACAAAATAGGTGTTTTGTTAGTGAACAAGAGGTTCTTTTAGGACAGAAGAGCTTGGCACACATCCCTAATCCCACAACTGAAGGGAGCAAGGCTCACATTGGGGAATAGACTTGCCTGGTCCATTCCAGTGAATTCGATCAGCATGGAAGCCTCATTCCAGGCTATGGCTTGGCTTCAAATCAGCATGCAGAGCAGCATGGAGCTTCAGTAAAACACAACATCTGTTTGCCACCACCTGGGAACTGGGCTTTGGTCTCTGTGAAAGGTTACATGCTGGGGGCTGGTAAAGTCCTCAGGAGTCTGGGAGATATGAGTGCCAAGCGAGACAAAATTGATACAGTAGTGGGTAGGCTGCGTTTTGTCATCGTGAACCCAGTACTTACCGCAGACATCGCATTCGGCTCAAGGAGAATAAAGCTGGGCATCATGCAGAGCCCAGTGGAGCAATCCCAGACATGACTGGCTTTTTCTAAGTTCTAGAATGCGGCTGACCAAGTGAGAGAAACGGTTTGCACACACCAAGCACTCAGTACATGGTAACTGTGGTTATTCTCACTTGATGGGTAATATCGACCAACAGAGAAATCTGATGCAGTGTAGGATGGAATTACACTAGAGTAACTATGAAGGATGTCAAATCTTCGTGGTTAGGTTGACTGACATTTATAATTTTGCATGCACGTGGGGAGAATGGAAGGAAGGAGTCAAGGATTTAGGATTCTTTTTCTAAGTGGGGAGGGGAACCACTGGGGTGAGGCCGGGAGGATGTCCAGCAGGGGCAGGATGTGAGCAGATGGATGTTTTGGAAAGATCTCCCTGTCTACTGAGAATGGAGGGTAGGAGTGAGCATGAAAGCAGGGAGACCGAGGCTGTGTCAGGAGTGCAGGTGAGATATGATGGTGGCTTGGAGCATGATGCTTATGGTGGAAGCAGTGAAGAGTGGTCAGATTTAGGGTATATAATTTGAAGGTAGAACACACAGGACTAACTGATGTATTTCATGTGGGACTCGAGAGAAAAAGAGGAGGCAAACATTACTTTTGAGCAAGTGGCACGGTGGGGTTGCCATTTACTGATGGGGGCAGCTGCAGGAGCAGCAGGTTTGGGGGTAAGCAATGGAATCGATTGTTTTGGGCCATGTTCCATTTCATATGCCTCTTAGACACCCAAGTAGAGACTTAACTAGGTAATCGGAAATTTGAATCTGAAGTTCAGAACTGAAGTTAGAGCAGGAGAATTACTTTTTAACGTCCTTATTATATTGATGGGATTTAAAGCCACCGTGCTGGATGAGGGACTTGAGAGATTAAATGTAAATAGAGGGGAGAAAAGAGTCAAAGTCTCTATCCTGGGATGGTGAGAAGGAACACCAGTGAGGAAGGGGGAAACCAGGTATGATATTTAGGATCAGAGTGGAGGACAAGCCCAGAAAAAGAGGATGCTCCGTGTGTCGGAAGAACACCGAAAGTTTGAGTGCAGTGGGAGCGGAGGTGATCATTGTGTTGTCATCTTGGAGTCACTGGGGACGATCATAAGAGCAGTTCTCTTGGTGTGCAGGGTGTGCTGGCCTGACTGAAGGGTAGAGCGCCAGTGACTTCTCCAAGGTTCTCTGGGAAGATTCATGACAAGATTTGTTTGCTGTGTAGAGGAGTTTGAGCTTCATCATGAGGCAATACTGTTTTAGCAAAAAGAGTGACACAGCCAGATTTGCATTATATTAATGTCACCCTGGCTGTGGTATGGTCAAAGGGAGGTCAGTTGTGGGATGATGGTGGCCAGAGCCAGGCTAGAGGCAGCAGAGGTGAGAGAAGAACTTGATTTAAAAGAGATTAAGGAGGGGCACCTGGGTGGCTCAGTCGGTTAAGTGGTTAAGCATCTGCCTTCGGCTCAGGCCATGCTCCCAGGGTCCTGGGATCGAGCCCTGCATCAGGCTCCCTTCTCGGCCGGGAGCCTTCTTCTCCCTCTCCCTCTGCCCCCCTCCCCCACCCTGCTTGTGATCTCTCTCTCTCTTTCTCTCCCCCTCTCTCTCTCTGTGTCAAAGAAAATCTTAAAAAAAAAAGAGAGAGATTAAGGAGATGGAACCCATAGAACTTGAGGATGTGTTGGAGGTGGAAGACAAGGAGGTAGGTTCAAACCCTGGCTCTGCCACTTAGTAACTCTGTGACCTTGAGCCAGTCTCTTATTGTCTATGTGTCTCAGTTTACTCATCTGTAAAATGAAGCTAATAACAGTATCTGCTGTGTAAGGCTGTTCTTGGATCACACGAGATTAATGTAGGTGAAATATTTGGCACAGGGTCCGGTATGTGGCAGCTCTTGAGAACCATAAGCAGAACCTTTGAACTTTTTAGATGTGCTTAGGCTCTTGCTAAGCATTCTCTTCTTGGAGATTGCTACTTACTTTTTCAGCAGAAAGAGCTGGCTTATCCCCTGTGCAGAAAGACACTATTAACCATTTGTAAGAATTCACGCTAAGGCATCTCTCATTTTTGCTAGGAAGCTGACATTCATATTTAATACTAGGTGTCATAGAAACTATACGTTATTATTTTATGTCATTAGTGAGACTCAAATATCAAGAATCACTTGGCTAAAAGGATTCACTCAGAAAGAAGTGGATATGATTGGCTATCCCTGTGATTGACATCCAGTGGCAGTAGGGTTTAATGGGACAAAAATTTTACAAGCAGGGTGATTTGCATATATCATGCCTTCAATTTGCCTGCACAGATCGGGCACTTAGGTACACAATTACCCAGTTCATGGGTGTCATTTTCTAATTGTGGGGGCAAACATGATAATTGAGCCCTTAAATGGCTACATGCTCATAATTTTCTTCCTTTTAGGAAAGGTGGCACATTTGAGTTTTATGGTAGAGTTAAAAGCATCTGATAGCTAAGGATTCTTTTCTTAACTGGATGATAGTGTTCTTCCAGCACAGGCTGAGCGTGGTAGTTAAGAAACTCAAGGAGCCATTAGATCTAGAGTTTTCACATGAGGATTGCTGATGTCTTACTAGACACCATGTTGGAATTCCTTGTTCTGGGATGCACCATTGGACCACCACTGGAATTTTGTCAGTAGATGCTGAAGTGTCTTCCTTCTTTGGGAATCACCTTTGTCCTGGTGGGGCAGTAACACCTTCCCACTGGCTTGTACTTCTCTACTGAGTGGGATGCTCTTGCCTCAAAAGCAGGGGTCTTCTCTTTATCTATCTGGCATCCCTTGTGTATCACTCCACTATTTCTTAGTTTCAGATAGACCCAGGGAGGTTTTTGTCTCTTTCAGGCATAAAAGGAGCTCCTTGGTGGGACCAGGATGTAATATTAAACTTGGAAGTTTGAATCTGGTGCCAGGTCCAGTTTGGTGGGGAAGCCACTGGAGCTTTTTTGGAGTTGCTTGATGGAAGAACCAATCTTCCTTTCTCTTTTCCTCCCTGCCACCTCCCTCCCTCCCTCCCTTCCTCCCTCTCTTTCTCCCTTCTTTCCTCCCTTCCTTCCTTCCTTCCTTCCTTCCTTCCTTCCTTCCTTCCTTCCTTCCTTC
>NW_022589769.1:5899433-5952717 GCF_004348235.1 Phoca vitulina | reverse complement strand
ATTATGCAGCCATCAAAAGGAATGAGATCTTGCCATTTGCAACGATGTGGATGGAACTGGAGGGTATTATGCTGAGCGAAATAAGTCAAACAGAGAAAGACATGTATCATATGACCTCACTGATATGAGGAATTCTTAATCTCAGGAAACAAACTGAGGGTTGCTGGAGTGGGGGGTGGGGTGGGAGGGATGGGGTGACTGGGTGATAGACACTGGGGAGGGTATGTGCTCTGGTAAGCGCTGTGAATTGTGCAAGACTGTTGAATCTCAGATCTGTACCTCTGAAACAAATAATGCAATATATGTTAAGAAAAAAAAAAGAAGAAGGTAGCAGGAGGGGAAGAATGAAGGGGGGGAAATCGGAGGGGTAGACAAACCATGAGAGACGATGGACTCTGAAAAACAAACTGAGTGTTCTAGAGGGGAGGGGGGTGGGAGGATGGGTTAGCCTGGTGATGGGTATTGAGGAGGGCACGTTCTGCACGGAGCACTGGGTGTTATGCACAAACAATGAATCATGGAACACTATATCTAAAACTAATGATGTAATGTATGGGGATTAACATAACAATAAAAAATTAAAAAAAAAAAACCTTAATAGATACTACACAAAGGAAGATACACAAATGGCCATTAAGCATAGGAAAATTCTGAGCATCATTAACCATCAGGTAAATTCAAATAAAAATCATAATGAGGTACCACCATACCCTCTAGAATGATCAACATCCTCAAATGTTGGTGAGAATATGAGGCAGCTGGAATTCTTCTACATTGCTGGTGTGAGCATCCTAAGGTATATCCACCTTGGAAGATGGTTTGGCAGTGTCTTAAATAGTTAAACATACACCTAGCCTATGACCTGGCAATTCCATTTCTAGGTTTTACTCAAGAAAAATGAAAACATATGTCCACAAAAAGGTACATACAAGAATGTTCATGGAAGGGGATGAAGCTGAAAGTTCATGAGTATAAGAAGGCGATGGGGTTGAAAGTACATGAGTACAAGGGAGCTTTATGGGGGTGATAGCAATATTCTGTATCTTGCTAGAGATATGGGTTACATGGGTGCGTGTGTTTGTTAAAACTGGTTAAAATGTTGAGATATTTGCATATCACTGTATGCAAATTATACCTCAGTAAAAACAAATATACACCAAAGGGAGTTTTATTGAGCCTATAAAAATAATATGTATGAGTTATTTAAAAGCAAATGTTTTTGAAAAATGAGATTAAAAAATATTTCTATGGAAACTCATACACAGGGAGGTCTTGATTCAGAAAGATTTGGGCTCAAATTTCAGTTCCACTTCTTGTAAGCTGTATATCCTTAGGTATTGTATTTCACTGCTCAGAATCTTGGTTTTGTTGTATCAAAAATGAGGATAGTAATACCTACTTTACAGGGTTTGAAGGGGGGATTAAATGCAATATAGGAAACATTCAATAATTTTTTAATATGGTTTATCTATTTATTAGTATTTATTGAGTGCTAAATATATGTCAGGCAGTGGTGATAAAATGATGAGACATCCTGCCTTCATTTAGAGTCTCGTGGGGAAGACAGAAATTAATCAAATAATCACACAAATAAAAATAAAATTATTTTTTGTGTTAAGTGCTAACTAGGAAGAAAACCTAGTGAAAGTTTATCATGATGGGACCTGACTTTATCTGGGTAGTCAGGGAAGGGTCCCCAGAAGATGTGATGTTGAGCTGAGATCCAGAGGATAATTAAGATAATAGTATGGGTGAAGGGTCATGCAGTTAAGCTGGGATTTTGAAGGCACTGATAAAGATGGCAGAAGACCAAGTGAAGAGGACATGGTTAACTATACATGGAATATATTAGACATGATGGAGCAGCATCCTGAGGACAGGAGGGTAAAGAAGAGGGTGATTTGAGAAGTGTGAAAAGCATATAGATTTGTCCTGAATTACCATGGCCAAGCCAGGATCATCATCATGTCTTCAAGTGTTGTCCTCTTTTCTACCAAAGTGTTTTGCTTTTTGTACTAATCAAGATAATATTAACTGTGGTAACTGATATTTCCTGGAATCCCAGTGGCTTCACTCACTAGAAATTTATTTCTTGCTCATGGAAAGACCTTTGTAAATGGACAGCATTCCATGAAGTCACTCAGGGATCCCAGGCTCTTTCCATTTTATAGCTCTGCCCTCTTCTTGGGCCTCAGAGTCCTCTCTAATCTGTTGCTGATGGTGATAATGTGGGTGGAGAAGGCACACCTGCTTCTTATTCACTTTATATTGGAGGAGGTGCACATCACTTCTACTCACACTCAATTGGTGAGAGCAAGTCACATGACCCTGCCTAGATACAAAGCATGCTGGGACATGTAGTCTTTAGATGGCCAGCTACTTCCCAGCAATAATTCTGCACTCTGCCAGGGAAGAACCTGTCTTCGGTGGCAACTAGCTGTTTCTGTCACAACTCACACCTTTCAGTGAGGAGCACCCTCTCTGCCCCATTTCCCGTCCAATTGGAGCTCATTTTCAGTATGCTTTATCCCGAGGCTTGCATGCCCAGAAAAAGTTTTGCCAACTGAAACAGAAGTGCTGAGTTCTCCAGCCAGACAAGTTCACCATGGGAATTCTGAGGCTCATAAATCACAATGTAGATGCAGTTCATCATCTGAAAAATGAGGAGGAAGGGCTGCCAGAGCCTACCTCATAAAACAGATGTTCTTTCTGTGGAGAAGAGCAATGGAAGCAAGACCACAAAAATTGAAAACCCAGGAAACTGGTCATCCTATCTTAAATAAAAAAGTAATTCACTTTCTACCTTTTGGTACACCTGCCCGCTGGGGAAAAAAAGTCATTCCCCCCCCCCCCCCCCGTTTAATTATGTTCCGTTTTAACCTGGGGCGGTAGCTGTTTTTCCTGTGTTTGCAAACCCAGAACGTATGGGCATTAATTGTTGCCAGCGCATGACAAATGCAATGACACCACAGTAACAACTGCAGGTATGATAGGCTTCGTGATACACGCTGTTCCGCCAACCGTATCATTAAATCCCACTCAGGATAAATAAGCCTCATTTCAGCTGGAGACATTTGTTCTTGTTAGGGTGCCGCCAGCATGGCATGAAATATTAAATGACAAGGGTTAATTCTGTTCTCAGCGAAGAGCTCCTGTCCAATTTCCCATGAGATTGCACAATAGGTCACTGTGTCAGGCTTGAAGTAACAGCCTATGCTGGCCTTCCCAGGAAGGTTTTGCACCACGGCTGTGTTGATGATTCTGAATTTTGCAGTAGGAAAACAAAGCTGATTCCTGCTGCCCCCAGGAAGGAACGGGAAGCAGGTTGCTCCCAGGCTGTGCTGCCATGGCTTTGAGAATTTGTCTCTAGTGATTGGTGCTTCATCATTTTCTGCTGGCTCCCTTGTGACTAATGGGGATGTCTGGGGTCTCCATCCTTTGGACCCGGGTCTCTCATGCTTGCTTCTTCCTGCTTCTTATTCCGAGATTGTTTGTGTAAAATGAAAAGGTTGTTGCTTGAAATTACACTGATGCTTTATTAATATGTTAAATGATCATACTCAAACTATATTCACTTATTACAGTGCATTATGCAATGCATTAGTAATGAATGGGAGCACTTTACTTAAAGATCTGCCTATAAATCAGTTGAACATGGGGAAAAAGAGTCATTGTTTATTTATGAGGTCTGGGAAAGAAATTATAGAGAGCAAACCTTACATATCCTCCTATCCCAAAAACATTATGAAACATTGATTATATGTTTGCCATTAAGTTTATGCTCCTGTTGCCTTTATGTTCCTGATATATTATTAATCTTTCTTAAGAATCAAACCTCTGAAATCTGCTGTAGATATGAGTGGAAAGCTTCGGAGCTAGGCAGTAGAGTTTGCTTGGGCAGAAATTAGGTGTGCTTTCTCCCACCGCGGTGAACATATACAGGAAGAGTCTTCAAGACGTGCTTCCCTGGTGGGAGTGTTTTACCACTGCCCAGGGGCCACTAAAGTTCTGCTTCCCAGTAAATGCAAATTAATAGACATTCCATGGGTGTCTAGTCTTAGAACCAATGATGGGATCAAGGTGCTATTAGAACATATAAAATAAAAGGTATTACAGCCAGGCATTCTGGGACATTCTTCCCTACCCCATAACAGTCCCTCTTCACAAGATTTCAGGAGTAAAATGTTCACATAAAATAATAGCAAACAGGAAACAAGTCACCATTTCATCATCTGATGAAGGTCCTACTGAAAGCTACTATTTTAAAATTTGTTGGTAAAAGGGATTGAAATACGTGGTCTTGGATAAGAACCTATTGGGACCTCTATTAACTTCTAAACCCCCAAATATTAGTATAGCAATGAGATGAAGTGATGATCATGTCCTAGGATGTGTACAAAGATAAAAGAAAAGGGCTCAAGATGACCAGACTTGCTTCTCCATAGGATCTGGCTGCTTGGATGGACCAAGTAGAGGGAGAATGACTTTGTCCACTGGTAACCAGGGCCCCGTCATTGTCCTGGAACCTGGACTACTCTAGGGTTAGTAGTCTCTTCTCTTGAGGATGAGGAAGAGGGGATCAAACAAGAGCTGATCTGAACCCTCTACTCTTCCTGCACCTACTCTGCTGAGTTTGATACTAAGATGATGGACGTACAGAGGTGAATATTAATCAGTCACCATATGTTAAATGCTCACAGTCTTGCAGTAGAGGTGAACTTGTAAACAGTTAGGTTATAACACTTTATAACAAAATAAGAAGAAGAAAAAGAATAAGAATACCCATAACCTATGGAGTGCTTATAATGCACTGGTACTAAGCTAAGTACTTTATGAGTGTATATGAGTGATAGAAGTAGCTTAGAGAAGGGAATGATTGGCTTTGGCAGGACAGGACTTTGGGAGGAGGTGACATAAGTTGCAATGTAAGAAGAAATAGGAGCTCTCCAAGTGGAAAGGAGGTAAAGGACATCCTAGACAAGCGAAACCGTGTGTGTATGGAATGACACAGGCCTGAGGCATCCCCTGTACACGAGAGATCTGTAAGTGTCTTGGGATCTCCAAACACTGGGAGGACAGAGCAGGTGTGAGGTGCATTTGAAAACAGGAAACAGATGCACAGTGAAATTGTACTTTTTATGCAGGGACAAGAAATTGGATTTTATCCTGCAGCTGGTAGTCAGTTAAGGGCTGTATAAATAAAGGACAGAAAGGACTGAGTGGGGTCTTCGTAGAGATCATTCTGGCTTCTGTTGGGAAGATGGCTAGAGGAAGCGAGGCAAGAGGTAGGAGCCAGACAAGAGTCAATGAGGGTCTGGATGACATAGATGTGATTACTGAGGGTGGAGAATGCTTTGAAAAATATGGGAGAAGTAGAATTGATGACGGGGCCAATTGGATGTGAGGATGGAGGGAGGGCAAGGAGTCACGATGATTTCATGTTTTATTTATTAGGTGGTGGACTGAGCACTATAGGCTGGAGTCAGAAGCAGTAGGCTGTAAGCTGGCCACCAGTTTCTACAAGAGTTCTTTGGTTGGAATCAAATTGAATTGTTCTTCTGAATTATTTTTTTTTACATGATAAAATACATATCACATAAAATGTAGTATCTTCACCATTTTAAGTGTACAGTTAAGTGGACTGTGTACATTTTAAGTGTACTGAGTGGTATTAAGTACATTCATAGTGTTGTGCAATTGTCAGCATTACCCATCTCTAGAATTCTTTTCCTCTTGTTCAGACTGAATCTCTGTCCCCATTACACACAAACTCTCCATTCACCCAGCCCCTAGTCCCTGGCAACCACTGGTCGACTTCCTGTCTCTACCAGTTTGATGACTCTAAGTACCTCCTCTAAGTGGAATCGTACAATATTTAGTGTTTGTCTTTTTGTGACCAGCTCCTTTCACTGCGCATAATGTCCTCAAGATACCCACATTGTAGCAGGTGTTAAGAATTTCCTTCCACTTTAAGACTGAACGATATCCCATTGCCCATACATACCATATTTTGCTTATTCTATTCATTTGTCGACGGACACTTGGATGGCTTCCATTTTGTGACTCTTGTGAGTAATGCTGCTCTGAACATGGTTGTATAAATATCTCTCTGAGATCCTGCTTTCAATTCTCTGGGTATATATGCAGGATTGAAATTACTGGATCATACGGTAACTCCATCTTTAATTTTGGCAGAACTGCCATATTGTTTTCCATAGTATCACCAATAGCTTACAACAGTGCCCAATGCGAATAGCAGGTTTGCAAGGTCTGGAGTCTGGAGTTCACTTTCTCGGTTCCAATCCTGGTCCAGCTGTTTACTAGCTATGTAACTTTGAGCAAATCAGATTACCTGAACTCTCTCATGCAGAATGTGGATTAAAAGTACCCACTGCTGAATTGTTCTGAGAATTAGAGGAACATCTGGCCTGTAGTAAAAGTTCAATTAGTAGTCATTTTTATTCTTCTTAAGTTAAACAAATAACATTCCCAGTGGTGGGCCCTCAGAAAGGGAGGTGGGCGAAGATGATTGTGATTTTAAGACCTGACCACCCACTCTGAGATTTTATATTCTGCCGTGGCCCTAACTCAGCTCATGTGATGGTGTCTTAGTTCAGGTTGCTATAACAAAAATACCATACACTGGGTGGCTTAAACAACAAAGATTTATTTCTCACAGTTCAGAGGCTGGAAGTCCAAGATCGAGGTGCCAGCAGATCCATTGTCTGGTGAGGGCCCACTTCCTGACTCCTAGACAACTGTCTCATTGGGTCCTATAAGGCAGAGAGGGCTCTACACTGTTCATCCCCTTATAAGGCCACAAATCCCATCATGGGGCCTCCATTCCCATGACCTCATCTCAACCTCATTCCTTCCCAAAGGCCTCACCTCCAAATACCATCACCTTGGACATTAGGCTTCAACACACGAAATGAGGGTCGGGGGGAACATAAGCATTCAGATCATAGCAGATGGCTTCTTTGCCCTGTGCTTTGTCTTCCCTTTCACTGAACCATCAACTAAGAACAAGTGCAAATTCTGATCTTGCATGCAAGGAACACATTTGACATTTTGAACACATTTTTACTTCACCTATTAGGCAGGAGCTTTCATACAGGATAGTTGTTAGTCAGTTGCAAGATGGAGATATTAGGTTGCAGCCACAGAGGCCATGATAAGAGCAGAATCACCCTAGCTCAGGTGGCCAGAAGCACTTGGAAAAAGAGAAAAATCAGCATTGTGTTAACCTGTGTGCTCCGAGTGATTATCCTTGTGAAACACTTGCAGGGTGCGTAATGAAATGAGTGTTGCAGATATTGTCGAATTCCCCAGGAAGAGGAGAGGGAAAATATTTCTAGCACAGAGATTTTCATTTATTTCCATGTAAAGGGAGATGATATAGGTTCACTTTGTGGGTTTTTTTTTTTTTTTCTGACCTCATATAGGACAGTGCTCAGAATACAAATCAGGAAATCTGAACAATTCCTATTCTTTATGTAATTCCACGGGAAGATATTACAGTGATCTGCCATAAATGCTCTGAAAATTGAGTGATGAACTACAAAGATGTTATAAGCATGGTCCTCCTTTGGATGTCCAATGGATTTTGAGAAGCTTAGCTTTTGAAATTGGCACAGTAAGTCCGTGAGATGGCTCCCTTTAGTTGTGTTCTCTGACAATAACACTTATTATAATACTAACTCACCCAGGAATTAAGATTATCTTTTATATTTAGTGGTGAATAAAAGATCATGTTTTGGTTTCTAGTAGGCTTTCCATCTATTTCTATGTAATAGAATCTCTTTGATTCCTACAGTAACCTGAGGGATTTCAGTCTTTCCAAATTTATTTGGGCTTTGGAGTCAGGCAAACTGCATTCGTATCTTGGCTCCATAGTTTATTGGCCAATGTTAACTTTGTCAATAAACTTACCTGGGCCCCAGTTGTCCTACCTATAAAATGGGGATACTGTCTATCTCATAAAGATTACATAGGTTAATGTAAATTGCTTGGTATAGTATGTGGCACGTGGTACAGTAATTTGACTCTGATGCTATGCTCTTTAAAAAGGTAAATAGACATATATGTTGGATGTAGTGGTTAAAGAAGATGTAGTCAAAGAAGGATGCAGTGGCACCTACCTTTCCTCCTCACCTCAGTGTTCACCCCTGGTCCTGGGTACTACAGTAGTCTAAGTATTCTTCCTTTAGATGGATGAGGACTATATTGGACCATGGCTTTGACTACTACAAGGCTTGCGTCTTTGGGTGACTTCCCAGAATGGGAGAACCAGGACATCAAGAACCAACTTGAATTTCAATGGACTGTCTGAACAAGTAATAGAGGAGCACCCTTGTGGGCCCATCCAAGATCTTGGCTTAATAAAAAGCATTCCTCCCAGGCTCCTCCCCTCAGAATCCATTCTTCCCACATGCCCATGTCCCCCAAGGTCATTATTGAAGAACTAGGCCTTATATTGTACAAGCTTAATCACTCTAAGACCACTCACTACAGGCTCAATGTCTAATTTTTTGTTGGCTCAGTGGTTTTTTCTTGTTTAGGGACAAAGCTCATTGGCATTTGGAACTAAAGCTGGATTGGCAGTGGCCAGTATGGCATCGTTACTTTTCCATTAACTTTATTGACATAGGGCTTGTAATTAATAATAAAAGTTGACTTTTGTTCTTCTATCTCCATCTTCCTTGGTATAATACTTACAAACAGAACTTTTAGAAGTTGCTTCTTTGGGAGATGTTCACACAAAGCTAGAGGACTGTTTTGGAGACGCCAGACTTGTCCTTTTAAAGGCTCCTCCCCTTTTCTTCCAACTATGATGGCCTAATTGTGAGGCTGTGGGATAGGAGGCAGAGTTTGAAAATGAGAAGAAGACATACAAATGGCTAACAGACACATGAAAAAATGTTCATCATCATTAGCCATCAGGGAAATTCAAATCAAAACCACATTGAGATACCACCTTACACCACTTAGAATGGCAAAAATGGACAGGGAAAGAAACAACAAATGTTGGAGAGATTGTGGAGAAAGGGGAACCCTCTTACACTGTTGGTGGGAATGCAAGTTGGTACAGCCACTTTGGAAAACAGTGTGGAGGTTCCTCAAAAAATTAAAAATAGAGCTACCCTATGACCCAGCAATTGCACTCCTGGGTATTTACCCCAAAGACACAGGTGTAGTGAAAAGAAGGGCCATATGCACCCCAATATTCATAGCAGCAATGTCCGCAATAGCCAAATTGTGGAAAGAGCCGAGATGCCCTTCAACAGAGGAGTGGATAAAGAAGTTGTGGCCTATATATACAATGGAATATTACTCAGCCATCAGAAAGGTGAATACCCAACTTTTACATCAACATGGATGGGACTGGAGGAAATTATGCTAAGTGAAATAAGTCAAGCAGAGAAAGTCAATTATCATATGGTTTCACTTATTTGTGGAACATAAGGAATAGCATGGAGGACATTAGGAGAAGGAAGGGAAAAATGAAGGGGGGGGGGGAATCAGAGGGAGAGATGAACCATGAGAGACTATGGACTCTGAGAAACAAACAGGGTTTTAGAGGGGAGGGGGGAGGGGGGATTGGTTAGCCCGGTGATGGGTATTAAGGAGGGCACGTACTGGGGCGCCTGGGTGGCTCAGTCGTTAAGCGTCTGCCTTCAGCTCAGGTCATGATTCCGGGGTCCTGGGATCGAGCCCCGCATTGGGCTCCCTGCTCAGCGGGAAGCCTGCTTCTCCCTCTCCCACTCCCCCTGCTTGTGTTCCTGCTCTCGCTGTGTCTCTCTCTGTCAAATAAATAAATAAAATCTTAAAAAAAAAAAAAGGGCACGTACTGCGTGGAGCACTGGGTGTTATATGAAAACAATGGATCGTGGATCACCACATCAAAAACTAATGATGTAATGTATGGTGATTAACATAACATAATAATAAAAATAAATAAATAAAATTAAAAAAACTAATGATGTATTGTATGGTGACTAACATAACATAATAAAATTAAAAAAAAATAAAATAAAAAATAAAAGATGTGTTTAGCAGGGTAAAAAAAAAGAATAAGAATAAAACTGCAATTGTTGCTTTTAAATTTGAGTTTAACTCTTTATTAAACTATCATGACATAACTATATAAATCACATTTGAAATCATCAAAATCAAGCCAGCAAATATTTATTGAGAACTACCATGTCTACGGCTCAATGGAAGACACAGTTAAGGATAGGAGGATGAGTGAGAAAGGGTCCCTGACCTCAAAGATATTAAAGAGATGTAGTTAAGAAAGTTAAGAAAGAGGCCCAAGATTGGGAAATCCCAAGTACAGTCGAGCATTTTTTTGACTCTGATATGTAGGGGAATTCCAAGAAAGCCTGTCAACTTGCTCATTATTCTCATTGGAGGCATGTTTGCTTTTATATCAAGCAACAGACTTTCTACCCAGCATGTTATCAAGGTAAAATTTACAAAAAACAAAATGCACAAATCTTAAATGTATAACTTGGTTAATTTTTACCTATGTATATACTTGTCCAAGTACCATATAAATATAATCTCTATCTTTAGATCAAGAGACAGTGTACTTCCCCCACTCCAGAAAGTTCCTTTGTGCTCCTTTCTTGACAATTCCCCTCTCCAGAGGTAACTCGTATTCTGATTTCACCACCACAGATTAGTTTATGCTATTCTTGAACATTATATGAAGAGAATGCTACAGTACCTGCTCATTTGCATAAGACTTTTTTTTTTTTTACTCAGCATAATGGTTGTGAAATCCGTCCATTTTGTTGTCCGTGTCTGTAGCTGATTCCTTTTTGTTACCGAGTAGTATTTCATTTGTTTATTCACTTACCTTTTGGGGGACATTTAAATTGTTTGTAGTTTTTGTCTGTTAGGAATTAAGCGGCTGCAAACCAGTGTTTGTGCGGACATACGCATTCATTTCCCTTGAATGTGGTCTCTTGAACTGCTGGGTCATAGGGTATGGTGTACGTGTGGCTTTGACAAATAGGCAAACTCTCTTCCAGAGTGGTGGTTCTGTTTTATACCACCACCAGCGGTAGGGGAGAGTCTCCACTGCTTTTCTTCAGACTTTCCAATGTTTTCTGAAGCCAGAGAGACCCTGGTTTAGATTCAAAGTCTGCCACTCAGTAGCTCGTGATCCTGGGACTGTTACTTATTTCTATCTATAAAATGGGGATAATAACCATCTGTTGCATTGTTTGTATATTGTAATATTTGTGAAGATTGGAAACTATATTAAACTGCTATAGTAAATACTCCAATATATGGTAGCTTTTATTATTATTATTATATACATACTCTCATCTTGTCCAGTTGCTTTAAAGGAATGTTTCCCAAGATGTGATATATGCTGGTACTCGACATTTATTTTAAATTTTACATAGACACAGCATTATATAATACTGGATCACATAGTGAAAGTTTATTTCTATTCCAGCTTTCTTTATTCCCAATTAAATCAAATGAAGAGGCGTAGTTTGGTGTTAGTCTGATTTAACACCTCTCTGCCACTTGCTAATCTTCCTTTTTAATAAAGACAGAACAGGACACAGGCTCTTAGTCTTTAGCAGGCAACAGCATCTAGAAAGAATTCCATGTGGTTTTGTCTTTCCTCTTTTTAAATTTTCACTGTTTGTAGAATTGGTGGCAAGTGATACTAGTAGTATTTATGGTACTGAGTTAATATTTTAATAAGTCATTGAGATCTGAAAAGTGAATTTTCTGAAACAAATGTTAAGAAGGTAATTTTACAGTAGGAACCCAGCTAGGGCAAAAATCATGGAGGTAGTTTTTGTATGACTGAAATTTGGGAAACTGCTTCATAGGAGAGATCTGGCAGATATTTTAAACCCTACTTTACAAATGACAGAACGAAGGCATTTGTAACATGTTAATCGAATGCTTATGTATTGAGATCTGATATTGACATCTAAGTTAATGAAGCAAATCATAAGCTTAATTTTGTGATAGGATCAGTTACCTCCTGACCCATTCTTTTCAAGATGTAACCCTAAAGATAATGGAGAATCTGATCTAGATATTTCTGCCTGAGCTCTCATAGGTACTCTGTACCTTATATCTGTCACAGTTCCTATTGCTTCATGCACGGAAGTCAGCCAAATTAGATGGTAAGCTTCTTGAAGATAGGGACCATGACTCATTGAGCTCTAAATCTGGGGCACCCAACACAATATAGGTGCTCAATAAACACTAGTGGAGTGATGCCTTGTGGTTTCACTTATTTTGCTAGTAGAATGTAAGGTCCTTGAAAGCAGGCCCTCATCTGTTTGTTCAGTGTGGAATCTCTAGGGCTTGGTAGGCTCTCGATAGCTCCTGGTTGAACAAACAGATAAGGCAAGGAAGAAGAGATGGTTTCACTTTTCAGGGTTTGAGAACAGGGCATGAGCTGGTATAACCAGGCCCACACAAAGAAGGCTCTGGCCACTGTTTAGATCTGTTAGCAGCTTGTCTGCTCTGCCCCCTTGGTTGGCAGACACTCTGCAACAGGTCCCGCGAGTGCCCCTGCCTTGATTGATTATCTTCCTTGTGATAAACAGGAAGGAAAATCATTATGGCACAAGCGCCTTGTCATTCCACATGCTCTGCCTGTGATAGATGTTCTCCACGTATGAAGTCGTCGGTGGAAACCTGAGGAAATGACTATTCTCTCTAGACCTAACCTGGAGCCAGTTCATCATCAGACAGCTCGCCTAATTTCCACTGCTCAGCAGTCATCTTTTTCTTGCAGGGCTGAGGAAGAACAGGGTTTTGACTTAAAGACAGAGAAAGCTGCCACCGAATTGCACTTTTTCTCATCTGTACATTGTCGAGAAGACATAGACTACAGGGATCACCATCAAAAGGACAGGCACTTGGAGATTCAAGAACTTTTAAACGCTTTAGGTGGGAGCATTTGGCATGATTCAGCAAAGTTGGTAATATACATGTTCAAAACCCCCAGCAATTGGAGGCCTAAGTATGTGCCCTGGAGAGCTGAGTGCACTTGTGCATAGGGATACATGTATAGGATCTGCTGTGTTGAGAAAAGACGATTGAGGGGCAGGGTAGAATCAAGGAGACCAGTTAGGAAAGTACAACAACCAATTCCACTGGGAAATGATGGTGGCCTGGCCCAGTATAGGAGCAGTGTGTGTGTGTGGGGGGGTGATTCAGGACTGCTGTGTACAGTTGAGCAAGTTGGGCATTGTGCATCTAGGGGACTCATTCCCATAGCTGTGATGGGAATGACGCCCTTTAGGGTTTTGCAGTGCACAGCTGTATGCAGCAGTCCCATAAGAAGGAGGTGGATTCCACACTGGTAGGGATTTTATTTTGCTCTGCTCCATCCCTAGGCCTTAGACAGTGTCTGGCACAGAGTAGGTGCTCAGTAAAAATATGTTGCGTGAATGATATGTTTGCTTCCATCTCCCGCATTCTTGGAAATGCGGCTGCAGGTGAAGCGGTGCCAGTTGACGGTGTGTTTTGGCAGATCTTGTCTCCATTTTACTTTGATGGCCACTTGGAGTGCCCTGGGAGGCAAGCCCCTTTGTGCTTCAAAACCCCATCATTTTATGTCATCGGGTGCAAACTGGCTTTTAATGGCATTATTTGACGAAAAGAAGGAAAAAAACAACAAACTTTATTATACTTTGTCATCCCCCCTCCCCTCCTGAAGAATCACGTCTGAGTCACCTCTCACTTGCTGATCTGTTCTGGATGCAATTAAAGTTAAATCGCCTTTGGGACCAGAGCAGCCTCATCTTTATTTACAGCACCTGCAGAGGAAGCAGCTCCCTTCTAATTTTAACGGCTCCTCCAGTGGCAAAAATCTCTCTTCCAAAGGAGCAGGTGGAGAAGCGATAAAGAATGGTTACTGAATATTTTCCTCGGGGGACAGAGTGGAGACTGGGCTAGGAGAGGGAGTGAGTGTGTGCTGTGGCAGTGGATGGCCTGCACACTCTAGGCTCGAGTGCGGGTGCTGCCTTTTCTCAGCCAAATGACCTTGAACGGGTCAGGGAAACTAGCCGAACCTGTCACCTTCTCAATCAATAAGGTGAACAGGGAGAACGATGCCTGGCCGGCCAATCCAAAAGACTGTAAGATCCCAAGGAGATCATGTAGAAGAAAGGTGTTGTATTTTTAGTAGCAGTGAGAAGAAGTGAAGGGTGGGGAAGCTGTTCTTTTAATTATCAGGCATCCTGCATTTTGTTTGAGACCCTTCTCATTATGTATCATTGTGCTAAAATGCCTTACTTCCCCATCTGCCTCCTTGTGCCTTCCCCTGCTCCTTTGCCATCAAATTCACCCAGCAAGTCATTGTTAAATGTCTACCATGTGCCAGGCACTGAGTTTCTAGCAGAAACAGGACAGATGTGGTTTCTGCTTGTAAAGCAGCTTACAAGCTAATGGAAGAGAGGCCTGGAAAAAGGAGGATCACCTGCATGATTATGTGATTAGCCTTGTGCGGCATCCCCGGAAGGGAAAGCATGGGGAGTTGTGAGAACATGTCAGAGAGGCTAAATCAGACTGAAGAGTGGGCGAAGCCTCCCTGCAGAAGTAGTCCTTATGTGGATACATGAAGGATGGCTGGGAGATAGCCATATGGGAGGAGGGAATAGTCTTCCAGGTAGGTGGGAGAGCATGTGCAAAGATCTGGAGGCTGGTGGGCCAGAATAAAGCAAGTGAAGGGAAAGATGAGTCCGGAGGGTGGAAGACTAGGCAAGGGTGAGATCAGGTAGGCAAATTAATGGGTGAGAGTGGCAGCATATTGACAAAGATCTTCCAAAGGCGGACGCAATGTCCCGGCAGTGAAGACACAGAACTAAACCCAACCCAAAGAAAACAAGCAAGCAGACCAAACAACGATAAACAACTCCAGTTCTGCTTCACCTGGAACATTTGCCATGTTTTCCCTAGAAGGTGCAGGCTTGGTGCGTTTCTCCAGTCAAATCACCAACCCAGAACTTGGTGTCTGTCCCAGCAGCTCCTTCCGGGCGCCTAGAGATGAAATTATCCCTTGCCCTTCTGGCCCCAGAAGGAAGGTCCAGGGAAGAGGGGAAAGCCAAGACAATTTCTAGTTCAGGGTTGTGTTAAGCTCTTCGTGTGGGGAAACAGAACTCCCAGACACGGAAGCCTGGTGCTATGGTTCACCCATTTAATGAGGATCTTTGGATGACAGTCCTTTGGAAGTTCCTATCAATCAACCTGTGACAATGTTCTAATAAACACCCTCCCTTCCCCAGCTGGACTCCAGCAGATAGACAGCTCTGCCCCCAGGGGACGGGTGGACTCCCCGCGTTGCCTTTAAAAGCTCATTATGGAGACCAGGCAATCACAATTACATTGCTAATTGAAGAAGAAAGCCACAGTCAGCACAGAGTGAGAATTATTGGACAATATCAAGGAAAAACTTCCTGAGTGCCCCCTGGGGGTGTTAGTGTCAGCAGCCACCACAGGCCAGCCCCTGTGCCAGATGCTAATAAAAGAGGGGCTTAAAATGGGCACTGCGGAAAATCAGCAGTCTCCAGAGATTCTCAGTGATGGCCTGTGATGTGGAATTTTGAGATATTTCAATGCAGTGGGACTTAATTGAAGTGGAGTGGGGTGGCAAATGGGAGGGCTTTCATAGGACCAACAAGGATATCTGGCCTGGACTATTTCTGCCATTATTCAAACAGTGGGTCTGGCTCGGGAAAATACCTCTCTTCCCCCTTAGCAGGTTCTGCACCTTCAGTGTGACCATCATTTGACTGGTGACCTGGGAGGGTCGAATTGCTCACATACGTGTCATGAAGGATAACAGAGCAAGGGAACAACAGGTCCTCCCCTGTCCATGAAAGGCACACTAAAAGGGAAAACCACCTCTCTTTCCCAAAACAACAAACTCTGAGTCTCATATTGGATGTAGGGGATGCAGGTGTTTTTTTTTTATGAGTTCTCCTTGCATTTAGTGAACAGCCTGGTGCAAAGGCTTCAGTGTGGGAGGGTTTGAAAAATATTAGTTGGTTGCATCGAAGGAGTATGGCCAAACAGGATGAATCCTGCTGTTGACCTTCAGGGGGGAGGATAGAGTTAGCTCAGATAGGACTGCCAGAGAAGGAACTCAGAGTGTGCCTGTAGTCTTCCAGCTCCATTTTAACTTGAGCAATCCCTTTTCATTCTTTTTAAAAAGCTTTTAGTTACAGAAAGTTTCAAACAGAAGCAAAAATATCAAGGAAGTATAACGAAAGCAAGTGATGTCTACAAGATGGTGGAATAGGAGCTTTCTATAGGAGCCCCCTCCACAGAACATTGACTTTGACAATCACCCACTGAAGAGAGTAGCTTTGTAGGAATCTGGGAGTCCATTGGAGAAGTCCCAGCATATGGCTGATGCAAAAAAACCCAAGAATAGACACAATGAAGAGGATAAGAACAGTTTCACTCTATCCTCTGCTCCATGGTGCACAGCTCAGTCCCAAGGGAGACCCCTTCGGTACATGAGTTCTCCATTGGGGGAAAGCGAGAGCCTGTGAGTGTGAACCTGGTTTCCCAGCCATGTACGACATTGCCCAAGAGAACTTCTCTCTCCTCCATCCAGAATACTGAGGTGAGCTGTGTGACCAAGGACCAGGGAGAGGCTGGGAATACAGCAACCAGGGCTCAGAATGCACTGAAGACATGCAGATCCTACTAGCTTCTTTGTGGACTCCATCAGAAAGCCCTTCATGAGCTTCCGGGAATGCCTCATCTGTGGATCCCCCAAACTGGCCCATGGGCACCCCCAGTGCTTTCCCAAACCCATCTTCCTCCTCTTGTGTCTGGGTTCCTGACAGTGTTCTCATGGATGGAGAGTGTGAGCCTTTGCAGACAGCTAGCGAGCAGGTGCAGAAAGCCTGCCCAACTCTGCAGGATGGGGAAAAAGCACACAATTTCAGGGCACCCCCCCCAGGGAAAACAGACGGGACACTCTCAGCACTAGACCTGTTTTCTGGGGCTCAAGAGAGGCGTAAGATCTTAAGAATTCTACTTTCTGCAATTTCCCTAATGCTTTCTGGCTCCCATGGCTCCTTCTTCCCTTCTTGCTCTTTTGATTAGAAATCCGGAGCTTTATTTTCCCCTCCACCGTGCACTTCCCATGACTGCGCCTTATTCTGAGGCCAAGACGTGGGAGGAGAGAGGTAGTAAAAAAACCAGTAGGGATGGAGACGTTTCAGGTCCTTGCTTGGCTGTGGCCACCATGACTGTAGCTACTGCTGTCACAGGATTCGTGGGGGGCTAGGGTGCTGGGAAATGGAAAAAGCATAAAATGAGAAATTGCGCCCCTCCCCAGACCTTTAGGGGCATCCTTCCTCATTAGACTAGAATGAGGGTTCTCTGGGAGTTCTTACTGTCTGCATCCACTGTCTAGTTCTGGGTTTTGGCATGCCTTTGGGTCTAGGCTGGGGATACGAGTGGAGGAAAAAAAATCCCAGATTTTCACTGCTGGATTGGTCCTGCTTTGAATTCTGTTTGTCCTCCCCCCTCCAGCCCCCCCCCCCCCCCCCAGTCAGCCTGCTACCATTTCCTTTTCACAGACCTCAGATGCTGTCTCAAGTATTCTTTGCAAGGCTTTTAAGTGCATGGGAGAGACAAGGCAGGCTATGCTTCCTCCATGGCGCCCATAACTAGAACCCAAATGATTTATATTTTAAACATTTTTTTAAAGATTTTATTTATTTATTTATTTTAGAGAGAGAGAGTGTGAGCCAGGGAAGGGGCAGAGGCAGAGGGAGAGAATCTCAAGCAGACTCCCTGCTGACCGTGGAGCCCGTTGTGGGGCTTGATCTCACGACCCTGAGATCATAACCTGAGCCAAAACCAAGAGTCACACGCTTAATTGACTGAGCCACCCAGGTGCCCCCCAATGATTCATATTTTAAAACCCTATTATATTTATTGGGCTTTAGTTATGCATCTTAAAAAGTCAGTTTTATTGGAGTATAATTGACATACAACAAAATATACACATATTAAGTATACATTCAATGGATTTTGACAAATCCGTATACCCATATAAACATCACCCCGGTGGAGATGGAGAAGATTCTCATCACCTTAGAAAATCCCCTCATATCCCTGATGCCTAAAAAAAAGTTTGTGAACTTCTGGAACTGAAGATACCGTTCACTCTTGAGTTTTGGAGAGTAAAATCTCCCATTTCCCAATTGCTCAACTCTACTTTAGTGGACTCCCAAATGGGGCAGCACATAGGGTAGTTGTGCACAAAGGGCAGAGAAGGTGAGAAGCCAAAAGAACAGCCCATTGTATAAGGAAATGTGCTTCTCTTGGCTTGGGCAGGCAGACCTCCGGCAGAACCCTGCTGGCCAGTCATCCAGACGGCAACTCCCCAGGAGCCTTGGCATTCTGTGAGCCTGCCAACAAAACAAACACAGTCAGAGACAGCAAGCATATTTTTCAAAAGTCAACTTGATCTACCTCCTGGAGGGGGAGGCTGCGCATCCATGTGCCAGTCACATTAGAGTAGTCAATTTCCTGCCAGCAGTCAGGGGAGGATGAAACCCACGTGGTCTGTGGGGGCACCCGACCTGCATGTTGCCCTGCCTAAAATGCATGTAGCCCAAATCTTCCTGGAAAACAACCCCGCTCTTACTTACCGAGGACAGATGTGAATTTAGAAGAACATGCTCTTGGCTTAATTCACTTTTATACGGATGGGACTTCTCCAGGGGCAATCAGGTTGGGAACACATGTGTGTGGGCTGGCAGATCTTTGAGATGCATAGGTGGTCTCATGTGTCTTGGCTGGTTTACAAGCAAATTGTTGCCCCTGGAAACAGCTATCAGGTTGAAAATAGTTAAGTTATGAGTGTCCTCAATCCTTCTTCATGTTTGAGTTCATGGAAACTGTTACCTTTAATATTGGTAGATAATTCATGGCTGCTCGTACTGAAGGGTGTTAATAAAATCCTATAACTAAACTCTTAGGAGTGGAATGGGGAATCAGGGACAGCCCATTATTAAAGAATTTTAGTATTTACCAGTTACACACATATTATCCAGAAGAAGTTTAAAAAAATATATGCCTTTTTCTGGTCCAGCCCTATATCAAACCATACAGAGGCCATTATCAACTGGTGTGGGTGGGAAGTGGCTCATCCTTTCTACTCTATTTTGTTACCAGCGTCTCAACAGGGATGAATCAGTATGTATTGGTTGGGAAAAAAAAAAAAAAGTGCTTTCCCTTCATGGTTACTGTAGACCTTAACTCCCTTCTGCTCCTCTCATGATATCCTGCCTCATCTACTCAATATTTAAAAATAGGATGTCACTCGCTCAGCTACATCTGATTCCACTGAGGATGAGTGCAGGGATGGGGGTCTGGTAGATGGTAACTTTGAACCCTGTGGGGAGAGCATTGGCAATCCTGGACCGTTAAAACTACCCCAATGGCCCTCCTCCTGGCTCTGAGTTCTTGGCATTATTATGTTAAAAGAATTTTTATCCCCTCCCCCGCCTGGAATTACATAATCAAATGTGACCTGCCCCCATTTGTTAAATTATCTTTGGAATGTCCAGGCCCCAGGAAAGAGGGTAAGGAAAGAAAAACCATACCCGTGCAAGCTATATTAACATTAGCCAAAAAATAGGAAATAGACTTTTTGGGAAGTGTATCCTTTTTAAAATAACAAAAGCATAAGGACATTGAAATGCAATGATTTCTTGAATAACTCAGAGTCTTTAAAAAAAATATGGATTTAAAGGTGCCTGGCTGGCTCAGTCGGAAGAGAATGTGACTCTTGATCTTGGGGTCCTGAGTTCAAGCCCCACGTTGGGTATAGAGATTACTTAGATAAATAAGCCAAATGATTCCTAAAGGATTCAGGAACCACAGTTTTAGAGAGCTCATCTGCTCCCCACATGGGAAAGAAAAGAACAAACAGCTCCATCCAAGGAATGGGTGACTAAGAAGGCATGTGCCTCTTGAGCAACGGATGAGAATAATAATGTCCTCCAAAGACTTGGTGGGAAGTGAGAAACTGATTGCAATGAGTAAAGTGAAGAATGTGCTGTTAGTGACAACATGTGGATAATTAATTAGTTATTTAAGGAAATTGGATTGTTGAATATTGGATTAAGAATTTTTAGAGCAAAAAAAAAAGTCCTATTGATTTACAAAATGAAAAGCTAGGGAAACAATATCCACAGCAATGAAGATTCCCCAAGGGAGCAAAAATAAAGAGAAAGATCTTCTACCAAGCTGAAGCATGACATAATATATGTTGTTTTTAGTACCAGGGACACATTTCTGTTGATTTGGAACCTTAATTCTTTCAAACTTTAGACTCTGTGCAGACTGAAATCTTGGTGATTCTTGCAAGATAAACAGAGATTTCTGATACTCTGTAGAGCACCAGAGAAGGAAAACCTCTTCCATTGTTCAATCAATCATCTCTTCCATTGTTCATTGATCATCCAATCAATCAGTCATTCATTTATTCCACAAATACTTACTGAATGCTTACCACATGTTAAGTTTAATGCTATACCCTAGCGACAGACTGATGGACAATCCTAATTATCTGGTGTCTGTGTTTGAAGACTGGCCCCCTGTATTAGTTATCTGCTTCTATGTAACAAATTATCCCCAAACTTAGCTTCAAACCCCGAACATTTATTATCTCACAGTTTCAGTCGGTCAGGAATTCAGGAGCATCGTAGCTGGGTGGGTCAGACTCCGGGTCTTACATGAGATTAAAGTCAAGATGCTGGCTGAGGATATGGTCATCTGAAGGCTTGCCTGGGGTTAGGGGATCCACTTTCAAGATGACTCGCTCACATGGCTGTTAGCAGGATACCCCCAGTTCCTTGCCACATGGGCCACTCCATAGCGCAGCTTGAGTGTCCTTACCACGTGGCAGCTGGCTTTCCCCAGACTCAGAGATCCAAGAGACAGCAAGAGGAGGTTTGTTTTTTTCAGACCGAATTTTGGAAATTATATCCTGTGACTTCTGCCGCATTCTGTTCCTTATAAATGAGTGACTAAATATCCATACCCCCCTATCCTTTTAATGGAGGAGAATCAAAGAAGTTGTGGACATCTTTATCATATCTCACTTTATCTAAAGGACTTTGTTACTTGTGTTATGGCTAGGTTTGAATGCATACTTAAAGGTAGTGTATAAGCAAGCTGACCTAACCATTAAACCACTTTCAGGTACTAACTCTGCAGGGATTGTTGACAGTGGCCATACATTAGAATAACTGGGGAGGATAGCTTTTCAAAAGTATCAATACCTGGATTTCATCTCCAGAAATTCTGATCCAAATGACCTGAAATGTGGTCAAGTACTGGCAATTTTTAAAAGCTCCCAGGTGATAAACCACTGCCCCAATAAGCTGAAAAATTGATTGATAAACCTTTAAGCAACTAGCTGGTGAATGCCACCTTAGTCTTTATTTAATTGCTTGATTTGATGAGCTTTCTAAGTGTTTTGACACATAACCTTTGTCACCATGTTCTCCATTCTCCATTCTCCATTCGTTTTCTACACATTCTGGTTTGGTTTTCTTATTTATATTGGATTCATTTTCTCAACTATATTAGAGTTTGACATAATGATATTTTCTTACAGCTTCATCATGCATTCACACATCTAAAGGAAAAATCTTAACTCCAGCAAAATTGGCTTGAAGCATGTGTGTGCTATGTAAAAATGTCAGGAATGCTATAATTATATTTTATCAGGTGAAGCTTAACATTTTAATAGGCTGTGTCTAAGTCTGATTTGACAGGGTGTTTTTGGATGGTGAAATGGATGCTCAAAATAAGAAAACACCACTCAGGAACTAAATGAATCACTTCTGCCAGACAAGTAGATCGGAGTTTATTCTGAAGGGTCTGGATAATTTTTCTGAAGTGCTGTCCTCTTTTAATGTATGTTTATTGCATCTGATTTGGAAGGGTGGGAAAATAACCCTTCTGTGACTTGTTAATCATTAAAGAAGAGTGAACATTGGCAACGTTCCAGGAGAAGCCCTTAGCTGGATATTTATTTCATCTCACCATGGGTATAATTCACCAAAATACCAAGAGTTTAAGCAACTTCATTAGCTACACAGTTCCATCCATTCCTTTGTGTGTCAAGACATAATATCATCAAGTTGGAAGAATTGGCCTATTATGGCCACACGATGATTATCATTCTCACATGGGAGTGCATTTAATGTACTTGGGCTATTCTGCTGATGAGTGTGTTGCCTTGGTTTTGTTTATAAACAAGACAGTCATGAGTCCCTTGCATTGAGTTAGGTCCTTTACTGGGAGTATAATTTTGCACATTAGCTGGAAAATAGATAAGCTACATATTTTACATAGGAGTGAGGCTTTGCCAGCTCCTCTGTGAAATGTTGGTTTTTATCTCTAAGAAAGATTGCTTTTTTCCCTGGAGTCTAAAAAGATCCCCCTTTGGATAGGTGGGTGATCAGGCTGCAACATCTGTCATCCCAGGACTGCCAGGTTTGACTCAGACAATCTGACTGCCACCTTCCTTCCTTCTTTAGAAGGCATTCTGTGCGGAATATAGGTTAAGGGTATGGGTTTGGAAGTTAGACCTGGCTTTGAGTCACATCTTGACAGCTCACGGTATGACCTTGGGCAAACTATTTCTCTACCTTCCACAGAAAGATGTCATGAGGATTCAATCATTGCATAGATTATTCTTATTTCTGTTTGCCTTGCATTATTTCTTCTCTCTCTCTCTTCTACTGGTTATAGTTCCTGTTTCCTTTGGGAAACTTATTCCATAGTGCCCAACCTTATGCAGGACTGGGCATTTGGTCAAAGAAAGCCCAAGCAGAATTTTATCTATAGAAATTTTTTAGTACTTTAAAGATGTCATTCCATTGTCCTCTGGCTTCCATTGTTATTGCTGAGAAGTCATCTATAATTCTTTGAAGGTAATGCTGCTTTTTCCTCTGGTTGCTTTTTTAAATTTTCTGATTGCCATTGGATTTTGGAAGTTTTACTATGATGTATCTAGGTTTAGATTACATATATATTTATAGTTATGATGCCTACTTGGGGGTGATAGAGTTTTTTGAAATTGTGGTTTGATGTCTCAAATCATTTTTGGAAAATTCTTTTCAAACTTGCTTCTCCTGCCGTCCACCAGTCTTTCTCTCTTCCCTTACTGGACATCCAATTACATGAATATTAGAGCTTTTCCAGAAGTCTCATGGTCCTCTGATGCTCTGTGTTCCATTCTTGATATGTTCTGTTGATATATCTTCAGATAGACTAATTCTGTTATTTTGTGTTTAATCTAATGTTAACTTATCTACTGAATTCTTAATTTTTATTTTTGTATTTTTATTTATTTATTTATTTTTATTAGGTTCAGTTAGCCAGCATATAGTACATCATAAGTTTTTGTTGTAGTGTTCAACAATTCATTAGTTGCGTATAATGCCCAGTGCTCATCCCAGCATGTGCCCTCCTTAATACCCATCATCCGGTCTAGAAACTCTCTGATTCTTTGATGTAGATTGTAATTCTCTGGTAATTCTCTCCAACTTGCCATTTATTTTCTTGAATATATTAAGGTTATTTTAATTGCTCTATTTGATAATCTAATATCCCATTTTTTCCTCCTCTATATCTCATCACTTCATATTAATGGTATCATTTTATTAAATGCCAGATAAACAGGGGTGCCTGGGTGGCTCAGTCGTTAAGCATCTGCCTTTGGCTCAAGTCATGATCCCGGGGTCCTGGGATCGAGCCCCGCATTGGGCTCCCTGCTCGGCGGGAGACCTGCTTTTCCCTCTCCCACTCCCCCTGCTGTGTTCCCTCTCTTGTTGTCTCTCTCTCTCTGTCAAATAAATAAATAAAATCTTTAAAAAAATAAAATAAAATAAATGCCAGATAAACGTATGAAACACTGTAGAAGCTCTGGGTGATGTGATCGGCCTCTAGAAAGGGCACAGTTTTGATTTTGGATAGCAGCTAAAGTAGAGGCAGATGACCTTTATCTGGGATAAGATTGATCTGACACTAAGCTGGGTTTGCCTTTGTATGGGGTGATCTACATTCAGTTTGCCCTTAATTTGAGGGTAGAGGGCTTCAGGGCTCCCAGTGAAAAGCCTTAGGGTGTTTGCTGAAACTTCCTGTGTTTGGCTAATCCTGAACTCCTGTTTTTGTCTCATCACTATTGTGAGACCACTATAAATTCTGCTTCGCCTCCCAGGATTTTAGTTTGTGCTTTCTCTTTGGCTTCTCAGCCCCTCAGCCACTGGTTACAAATTTATAAAGGCCTCAACCGGGAATGCAAAAGCCAAATGTCAAGCTTACTTTCATCCTCTCCATGACCTTGGCCCCTCAAGTTATGGCTACTTCAGTCACCATGAATATTACTTTTACTCAGCCCCCCTAAGACTTCCAAAAGAGTTGTTCTTCTTTTTAACCCTCTAGTTATTACTTTCTAACTAGCTTCTCACCTTTAAGCTGCTTCCACATTGGCAAACCTGTTCAGTGGGAAGCTTGGTACAGAATATTGAGCTTTTCTTTACATCCTGGCCACCTTGGTAGCTTTCCAATGACTTCAAACATATTTTAAAAAATTTCCAGCTTTTCTAGTCATTCTTGTTGGAACTATTGGTCTGATATAAATGAGACCATGATAGTTGTAAGCAGCACTCTCTCCTGGAAATTTTAATTTTGGTCTGAGTCAGAAGAAGTGGAAAGGCCAGTGGTAATTTCCAGGGAATCAATTCTCGTACTTCTACTGATATGGTCTCTTGTGATGCCCTAGCTATGGCATTTCCCTGAGACTGATTGTTCATCCCTCCCCTCGAATATATTACCCATCTACCATATTTCCAGTAAAAACCCTCTTTTTCTTAACCTAGTGTGAGTTTCTGTATATTCAAATAAACCATAAACATAAAACACATCTGTCAGTTGGCTACTTAGAATAAGAAGACTCATTTGTATTCATGCAAGAACATAGTTGTGTAATGTTTTTTTTTTTTGGAGGGGTGGCAAGTAGCCTTGTTTCATTAGGTTTTATATGGTTTCACTTATTTGTGGAACATAAGGAATAGCATGGAGGACATTAGGAGAAGGAAGGGAAAAATGAAGGGGGGGAGATCGGAGGGGGAGACGAACCATGAGAGACTATGGACTCCGAGAAACAAACTGAGGCTTTTAGAGGGGAGGAGCGTGGGGGGATAGGTTAGCCCGGTGATGGGTATTAAGGAGGGCACATAATGCATGGAGCACTGGGTGTTATATGAAAACAATGAATCATGGAACACTGCATCGACAACAAATGATGTACTGCGTATGGTGACTAACATGACATAATAAAATAAATTAAATTAAAAAAAAAGACAACTCTGTGGGGCGCCTGGGTGGCTCAGTTGATTAAGCGTCTGCTTTTGGCTCAGGTCATGATCCCAGGACTCTGGGCTCTGGCCCTGTATTGGGCTCCCTGCCTCCCTGCTCAGTGGGGAGTCTGCTTCTCCCTCTCTCTCTGCCCACCCCCCCCCACCCCTGGCCCTGCTTGAGCTCTCTCGCACTCTCTCTCTCTCAAATAAAGAAATAAAGTCTTTGAAAAAAAAAAAAAAAGGAACAACTCTGTCACTAGACTGCTTGGTGATCTTGGAGAAGTCATCCCCTTGGGTCTCACTTTTCTTATCTGTAAAATTTTGTTTGGACAAGACTACCTCTGAAATTCCTTCAAGCTGAAAATCGTATTTTAATTTGTGACTAATTGGCCCACATAGGAATTGAATCCACAAACTTGTCCTTTTAAACCCTTGGTCTTATCAATTGATCAGGCTAATATTCTACATACAAGGTTCCTTGTTAAAAAAAAAAAGCCAAAAAAAAAAAAAAAGGCAAAAAATGCTAGCTATAAAACTTTCTGCTCATGAAAAGTGAGGTACACCTGAATAGGAATAATCTTTGGATAACATTGTGCAAGGGATAGACTTAGTTGGAAAGGTCACTTTGATAGTGAATGGCAATGATTGGTTCTACCTGACTTAGATGTCACTATAACCACAGCTCAAGGTGTTCTTTTAACCCGAGCACTTTACAAAGAAAGGTACTAAAAGTTAATTGGGGAGATCAGTCCTCCCATTTTGGAATAGCTTTATATAGTTACTTCTAATTAACTTAAGCATATATATCCATAACTTTATAGTTATATAAATACATGCAACATATACAGCAGAATCTTTGTCTTTTCTAACGGGATGTGAATTATTAACTGTGCTTCCAGCTCATCGAGAACCTATGCATGTCACTGTTAGCTCTGTGGATGTCATCATCTCAGTTTTTGAGAAATAGTTTGAATTTGAATTCTAGGCCTCCTTGGAAGCTTAAGTATGAGGCACATTTGTGAGGTATTACCATTCTAGTTTACAGGTCCTCAAAAACTTACGATTTTGTTGAAACCAATTTATTAAAGAGCTGTGTACCTGGCATACTTTCTTTGCCCTTTGGGGAGAATTGCTTTGGCCCTATGATATCCAACTACATCAGATATGCTCCCTTTCGTCCATACTCCCATCATCACCATAAGCTAAAATGCCATCCCTTATCATCTGGATTATTTCAACACCTAACCTGAACTCCCTACCCATTGGTTTTCCCATATTCTCTGTGGGTCCCCTACAATCTGTTCTCCCTTAGATGCCAAGTGATCTTTTTGAAATAAAAGTCTGATTGTGTCATCCACTTGCTAAAAACCCTTTGATAGCTTTCCATTGGTCTCAGGACACATTGCTTCGTTGTCTGTCTCTTGTTTACCTGCTCAACCTCTTACTTTACCAGACTCCAGACCCCCATCTCAGGCACAGTGGCTCAAACTTACCATTACAACCTTCCTCCATGAGGAACACGTTTCATGTGTTATACCTTCTGTTTGGAACAAACACTCTTCTTTCCTCTCTGTGTCCAGGAAAAGCCTACTCAGCCTTCAGATCTGCAGTCATTCCACCTCCTGGTGGAGATTAAATCATCAATCATAATCTTTTATGACTGCATGCATTTCTGCTCAATTGCACTTATACATATTCCTGTATTTTGTTGACTTTTGTCTGAATATCTCTTTGGAAGCTAAGTTCCATGAGAACAGGAATTTTATATCTTTCTATTTACCATTTTTTCCATTTCCCAGAGTACAACAGAGTACCCAGAATATAGTAGATGCTTAATAAATATGTTCAGAATAAATGAAGGAAACAACTAGCTTGCATTCATCATTTCATTCATTGGGAGGATGATTTTAAGGGTGTTTCCATTAAAATCTCCTCTCAGTGAGCACACAGTGTTGAACATTTTCTCTGGTTTCACCACCAGAGATGAGCTACCTCATTAATAATTGATGATTTTATTTTTTTTCTATTGGGAATTAAGTAACTGGTTGTTTTCCTATTTTGTCTGGGGTTTAAGCAGGTCAGAGTGAAATTTAGCATTGACTTTCAGCTGGTTATGTTCATTAACCATGATCTATTTACTCAGCAAACCTTTACTGAGCACTTGCAGCGTGGAAAACACTGTCCCTGGTGCTAGAGATTATAGGAGTGAGCAAAACCAGCTGAGATCTTCTCCTAAGGGGGCTTGTATTGATTCAGGTAGTGTTAATTAAAGAATAATACAAATAAGTCTCACAATTGCAATTTTGAGATGTGCTGTAGAAAATAAGTCTATGGGACTATGAGAACTTGGAACAAGAGGTCTTGTTCTGGTCAAAGTAATGTTTGAGGAGATATTGAAGGAGTAGATGTTAATCAGGCAAAGAATGGAAGGAAGAACATTCCAGGGAAAAGCATGAGCAAGTGTCCTCCAGCAGAAAGAAGGATGGTAAGTGGAAGAGATTGCAATTAGGCCAATGTGTTTGGAATGGAAAGAGTAAGGAGGAATGTGTGCAGATGAGGTTGGAGGGATATGCAGAGGCCAGATTGGAAAAGTATCTTGTAAAACTTACTAAATATATCTGTCTTTATCTGGAGAACGGTGGAAAATTGTGGAAGGTTTTTAAGGGTGGGAGCATTTTTACTTTCAAAGGAAATAAAATTATTGTTGACTCTAATGTAATGACAGCATATACATGATTTTATAGTCTTAATATTTGGTACAACCTAACTTTTTCTTCTATAATAATTTCTTTGGCCAGACTCCCTAGAAATAGAGCCAAATCAGAAATTCTTGTGCAAGTGGCTTGTTGAAAGATTGTTCTCTGGAGGAGAGTCAAGGGTAGGGTAAAGAGGTCATCAAGGATGAGTTCCTGATGGAGACGAGCACCAGCCTGATCCCAAGGGGTGCTCTTGGAGCATGTATGGCATCTCAGAGTTGATCCCGCCTTGAGGCAAAGGAACCAGCAGGGGTCACCTGTGAATCCAACACTTCAAGCTGCTGAAAGGAGATCTGAGTGGGGCACCAAAAGTGTCCACCAAAGTTTACTTTTTCTTGGTTTGGAAGAAAATTAATTCTTAAATATGTCATTTCATTAGTAATAAATGCATATGATTTTTTAAAAAGCTAAGGAGATGTATAAAATATCTCTAGTTTTCTTCCCCAGAGGCAACCACTGTTAAGAATTTCTTATATATCCTTTCAAAAGTAGTTTCTACGTATTTCTCTCTCTCATTTTGTAAACCAAATTATAGCATAGTACGCCTCTTTTGCACATTGTTCTCTTCACTTAACAATGAAACTTACAGAGCATTCTGTATCAAAACATAGATGGTTGCATCATCATTTTTAATGGCTGTAGAGCACTGTATTGTATGTATGTACCATAGTATATTCACCTTGATTTTTTCCACTTAATATTCCTTATATGGATGTACTATGCATATGTCTATAACTCACCTCAAATATTTGGAATAGATTAGAATGTAAATAACTAAAAATAACATATGGGATCTCATATCCTATGAGATTCACTTGGAAGACCAATTGTAGGACCTGGAAATACTACATTTAGGGAAGGAAACATATTTTTTTCTTATATGACCCTATGGTGTCCAATCAGTGATGGATAGTCAATGTATTATGGCTGGAGGACCATGGCTGAAACACTTGTTATTTCATCTAAACAAGGCAGAAGTCCCAAGCCAGTTTCAGAGCCTATTTAATTGGATTTCAAGGGATCCATTATGACTACCTCCAAAGCTCTCCAAACTTTGGTCCAGACTTTCTTTATTGATTTAATGTAAAGCCTAATAAAATTCTATGGCTTAAAAATAAAACAGCATGAACTTGATTCAGGCTCAAAGGCAACAGTGATGGTGCCTTTTTCTATATCTTTATCTTTGGGAATTTAATTATCTTATTGAGTCATGGTTTAATGGAGCCCAAGGACTGAAACTGTTCCTGCCTGGTTGTGTTACAAAGTGAACAGCTGACATTCTTGCAAGATGAAGAGCTGCTTTGAAAGCTAAA
This sequence comes from Phoca vitulina, assembly GCF_004348235.1. Classification (NCBI taxonomy): domain Eukaryota; kingdom Metazoa; phylum Chordata; class Mammalia; order Carnivora; family Phocidae; genus Phoca; species Phoca vitulina. The sequence continues at coordinate 5,923,245 of NW_022589769.1, read as the reverse complement.
GACAGAATCTTGGCTTCTCCCCTGAGATAGCCTGAGTAGCCATGATTCACACTGCAGGTAAAAACATGGAACTGGGCTGGGGTAGGGATGCTGGTGTTTCCTCAAGCAGAGCCTCCCTGGATTCCTTTTTCCATCCTTTCCTAAGGACAGATGCTCCATGGCCAGATGCCATGAGTAAAACGTTTGGCTCCAAATGTAATGCAGCTCTGTGATTCCTGTTTGATTCTGTATGAAGCCATGTGGCTAGAGCTTAGATGTGGGTTTTTTTTTTTCCTCAGATGAACATATTTTACCAAGACAACTAATACCTAGAATTACATTTAAAGGGTAGCAATCAGACATAGTATTTTATACTGTCCAGTGTCCAGCTTAAAATGAAGGCACTATGTAAGTCTTGAAATAAGCCCTTTGTTGTCTGAGGATCAGTGGATTGAGGTCAGGTGATTGGTACCTTGTATGATATTCACAATGACTTAGATTTGTTTCCTTTCACTTTCTCTTTGGAAGAGAGAGAATTGATGAGCATATGTCAACTACGTTATCCAACACCGCTCAGTGAAGGTGTTGAATAAGATATTCATTATTAGGAAAACTGAATTTTTAAGTTGATACAGTGTCATATTGACGTACTATATATGGAGACGGTCATTTCTCCTTTGGAGTTTATATTATTGATAGCCTACTGGGTCCTGGAATCTATCAAAGACACAGTGCTTCATAATACTCTGCTAAGCCTCAGATTTCTCATACATAAAACAGTCACAAGATTGTTGTAAGGACTCTGTAAGATAGTTCATGTAAAGCCCTTGGCACAAAGCTGGTGACAAAGTAATCACTCATCCAGTGTATATTCAATAAACATCTAATGAATGCCTTGCATGAGTCAGGCGCTGTTCAAGCTACCAGAGACATATATATATACAGACCAGGACCACGATGCTTACATTCTAATTTGGTAATATGAATAAGCAAATAATCAAGATATGTCTAGATAGTAATGAGTGCTATGAAGATAGCTAAACAATATCATGTGATTGAAATCGAGCAATTGAGGAGAGATGGTAAGATGAAATAGGGTAGTGCACCAGTCTTGGGCTGTTTGCTCTCTGATCCATCTTTTACACTTCCCTGTTGTGATCATTATGGTTGTGGTGGGGGGGCTGTAGCATGTGTTTCCCAAGCTCCTATGTCATCTGGCTTCCAGATGGGTTCAGTCAATGGAAGACACTGGTGGGAAATTAGAGGGGCAGGAATGGAAGAAGCCAGGGTATTTCTCCCCCTCTCTCTGTGCTTACTGGGTCCCTAGCAGTGGTTGTGTTTCTTCTGTGGCTCTAACTTCTGCTGGGCTGGTCTAAAACTTCTTCCAGCTTCCACTTGGTGATCCTGGCTTGTGGGATGTAATAATACCACTTCTTTCTTTTGGCCTTCCAGTCTTGGGTGCATTTAGTTTTCCTGCTGTTGCAAATCTTTGGGCAGTCATTTATTGTGTGGCTCCAAAGCTTATCCATCATGGGTATAACACATTGCCTATGTTAAATTCTCTCTATTTAATATACTTAGAAATTTTTCTGCCCTCCTGGTTGGATCCTGACTCACACAAAGAATTAGAGAAAGTCTTTCTGTTATGCCATTTGAGGTAAAACCTAAAAGACAGGGAGCTAATCATGTGTTTTTGAGGAAGAATGTTCCAGGCAGAGGGAACAGCAAGGACAAAGGCATTGAGATTAGGGTGAACTTAGAGCATTTGAGGAAGAAAGAAAAAAATAAGCATGATTTCAGCATGGTGAGAGGTATAGAGAAGTATAGAGAATAAGGTGAGGCTGGTTGATGGAAGATCTTAGAGGCCACAGTAAAGATTCTGGATTTTATTGTAAGGGGATTGGAAGCCATTGGAATGTTTTATGGTGAAAGAAGGGGCCCATAAGTAATATGATTTATATTTGAAAGAAATTGCTCTGTCCACTCTGTAAAGAATATTATAGGTTTATAAGAGTAGGACAAAGACCAGTTAAGTGCTTATTGCTTATGATCCAAGCAAGAAATGATGTCAGCTTGGGCTAGTGTGGAAGGAAATAAAGGAATTGGGAAAATTCCTGACATGTGTGGAGGAATAGCCCACAGAGTTGACTGATGAGAGCAGTGAGGAAAAAAGAGGAATCAAAAGTGACTCCTAGACTTTTGATCTTGAAATTTTTGTTGATGATATAATTTACCCAGATGAAGATTAAGGGAGTCACAGATTTTTAGGGGAAAGAAAATATTTGATTTTGAATATGTTAGAGATGCTTGTTTGAAGTCTAGATAGAATTATCATGTAGGGAGCTGTAGAACATGTCTGGCGCTCAAGGGAGAAGTCAAGGTTCGAAGTATAGATATGGAAGTCAACAGCACCAGTCCATGGGCATGGATAAATTGCCAAGGAAAAGAATATAGACCTATATCAACCATTATAATTATTGTTTTTATGGCTACTCTTATTATCTTATCACAAGGTTTCATCCTTCCTCAAAGTTAAAACTTTGACCAGAGCTTGAGACATGCTGAATTGATAGAAGAATATGATGGAGATGTGTATAGTGAGCAGCGAAATGACCAATTTGCCTAGAGTTTGTTAGAATATTCTTATCCTTTTCTCTGCAGACCAGATGGCTAGCTGGGTAAGTAGTAAGTGTGATGGATGGTCTGGGGCTGTGAGCATTACCTCCATGTGCAAGTTTTCTGGAGAGAGGCCCAGTCTAGTTCATTATAGAGTAGTGAATAAATCTGCTTCATATTCATATTTGGTATGAATAATTGAATCATCCATACCAAATTCCCTTATATATATGAATGTTTCGTCAAGTATAAGACAAATTGTGATGAGTACATTCGGGTGTATAAAGATTTAGTTTTTTGGGGTTTTAAAAAAGAAATTTGAAACAGTTTGTTTTTAAGGCTAAACCAGCTTTATCCAGAAAATTCTCCAGAATAAGACCAAGGAAATACTTATTTACTTCAAAGCAAGAGTTTAGCAAGGCACAGTGAGTTCATAATAAGACCTCCTTATTCTTAGGTCATTGCTTAGTGAGCCTCCAGGAACCTACCTGCCCTGCTGCTGTTGTTCTTCAGTGCCTCTTGGGCATATGTGTGGGGAAACCTTGATAAGAGAAAATGTTTTGAATATTCACAGAAGGTGGAATTAAGAGTGACCTTGGTGTTACCATATGGAAGTCAGATATACCCAAGAATAACACCAACAGCAGAGTCTACAAGATGCTGTTTGTTCACTCTTTATCCAAGCCTTATTTTAATGCAACACAAATGCATAGTTAAAAAACTAACTTTTTTGGTTTTCCATTTCCTAAACTGATAGACCATGGTTGGCTCTGTTAATTATAGGCAGGGACACATAGTATGGCCTGATAAATAACAACAAGGAGATAACCCAGGGTGATATTTCATCTTCTCCAGCGCCAAATTCAGAGCATGCCAGCCTTGAGGGTGGTTTGGCAATCACCATAATATTGGTGATAAACTAACTTTCCCACATTCCTAAATTAGGCTAATCAAATCTATCAGAATTCTGAATATCAAGATGTTAATGCTATCAGGAAGTCCTTCTTGCCTTGGACAGTGTCAGATAGAAGCCCAAATAGTAACTTAATTCTGTTTTTACCCACGAATGCTATTTATCTATGGCTCTCTCATTTTCTCTCCTATTTTTATCCCAGTGGACCAATAATACATGATACCATGAATCCATAATAATCGCACATTCATATAGCAGAGGTAAGGATGATGGTAAAGACTACAAAGCAACAAATATAAGGCAAACTGCATCTAACAATGGGGCACAAATATCCACCAGTTTTGTTTTTTTGTTTGTTTGTTTTGTTTTCTGTTTGTTTTTTGGATACTGGAGATCCTAAAGTAATTTCTCCAGGTGGTTCTCAGCATGGTACTTCTTTTCAGTTTTTAGTGCCGCTCTCATATCTCAAGACTTGTTATAGATCTATAGTAATTAACTCAGTGTGGTACTGCCATAGGTATAGACAAAGAAACCAATGGAACAGAATAGAGAGCCCATTTATTTATTTATTTATTTATTTTTAAAGATTTTATTTATTCATTTGAGACACAGAGACACACAGAGAGAGAGAGAGAGAGAAAGCATGAGCAGGGAGAGAGGCAGAGGGAGAGGGAGAAGCAGGCTCCTCGCTGAGCCAGGAGCCCCATGTGGGGCTCGATCCCAGGACCCTGGGATCATGACCTGAGCTGAAGGCAGATGCTTAACCACCTGAGCCACCCAGGCGCCCCTAGAGAGCCCATTTAATAGAGGTGGTATTACATATCAGTGGATAAGGCAGATGTTTTAACTAGTGGTGCTGAGATATTTGTTATCTATATGGAAAAACATCGAATTGGACCCGTACTTCACACACTATGCACAAAAATGAACTCTGAATTAAACACCTAAATGTACGAAGGGAGACAATAAAGCTTTTTATAAGAAAATAGAGGTGGATGTTTTCATCAACTTCAGATATGGAAGGATTCCTTGAACAAGACACAAAAAATCCATAAAGAAGATGATCAGTAAATTTAACCGTGTGAAAACTAAGCATATGCGTTCATCAAAAGACATCATATAATGAGTGAAAATTAAAAAGTTGGGCTCCAGTCAGTTAAATGTCTGCCTTAAGCTCAGGTCATGATCTTGGGGTCCTGGGATCGAGCTCTGCGTCAGGCTCCCTGCTCAGCAGGGAGTTTGCCTCCCCCTCCCCTTCTGTGTGCATGCTCATTCGCTCTCTCTCTCTGTCAAATAAATAAATAAAATCTTAAAAAAAAAAGTTGGGGCTATCTTCCTTTGATTCTGTTTGGGAAAGTTAGTATGTCAAGACAACCCCAAGCTTTAAGAATGTTGAAAGATGTCAAGGCTACTCCCATGTGACAACTTATGCTGACCTCCTCTCTGTTACCCATGATCCTGTCCCTCCTATCAAAGTAATAGAAAGGATAAATTTAGCATAATTGCTATTTCTTGCTTGTTCTGCAGAGTGTCAAAGTACTTTTGAACTACTTGAGTTAGAAATATGCTCTGTGGCTTCTCTCACTGTTGCTAAAATATACAATTTCTTCATAGAGCTGGAGTTTATAACTCGAAATCATTTGTGTGAGTGTGTGTTTGTGTGTGTGCATGCACGTGTGTTTGAGAAGCTCAAGAGACACCAAAAATGAGTTTCTCCCCCAGAATTCAAATGTAATACATGCTCATTATAGAAAAAAATTTTTAATACAGAACACAAAAGAAAACTTAAATCCCTCAATTTTCCTGCCATCCAGAGTCAAATATTATTATTATTATTATTATTATTATTATTTAAAGATTTTATTTATTTATTTGACAGAGAGATAGACAGAAGAGCACAAGCAGAGGGAGTGGCAGAGGGAGAGGGAGAAGCAGGCTCTGCACTGAGCAGGGAACCCGATGCGGGACTCGATCCCAGGACCCTGAGATCATGACCTGAGCCGAAGGCAGATGCTTAACCATCTGAGCCACCCAGGCGCCCGAGAGTCAAATATTATTAACATCTTGGAGTCTATTTTGTTATATGTGTACCACATTGTAGGCACAGTATTGAATTCTGATCAGTTCACTTAATAATGCAAACTTCCTCTGGGTTGTTACAAACTCAGTAGGAACATTATTTTTAATGGCAGCCTATGGAAAGTTGCATACCATAAACTCCAGGGCCATACTGCCTAGGTATCAATCCTATATTCACTGCTTATTAGCTGTGTGGTCATGGGCAAGCTACTAAGTGCCTTTTGCCTCAGTTTCCCCATCTGTAAAATGGGCCAATGACAGTATGTACCTCATAGGAAAGGCTGTTGCGAAGATAGAATTTGATACTTATAAAATGTTTAAAACTGTGCTTGGCAGGTAGTAAATGGTAGTTGTTGTAGTTATTGTATGTTTAAAGGACCCTCCAGACCTGCTCAAGTATTTATGCTGGAGATTTCTTGGTATCTTTTCATTACTCTCTTCACATAGAAGACCCTACAGTCTAGCTTAAGGGGCTCATGAGTATCCTAAAATGTATCAGTCCAAATGGGGTAGTTTGGAGGTCTTCAGAGGCTCAGGGTACAGGTGATCTTCCCTTTGCTAGGAAGAAACCACTGGAGACCTGCAGAGAGCCATGGCCAGAAGGCCCCCATTGACATCAGTGAGAACTGCTCGCTGGGGCTCACAACACCTGCCCTGAGATGGGCTTCCTCCAATGGTGAGGTTTGGCTTGTCTCTTGATTCTGACTTTTCTTCATGTGGTCCCCATAGGTCTATTCTCTATTCCCTTAGTCTCAGGTGGCACCCATGCCCCAAGATCATGCCCTATCTCTCCTCCCAGTCAGGAAGAGAGATGGGGGCATGATCACCTACATTTTCCTTTCAGCTAATTATTGTTACATAAACTCCATCAGCCAGTTTTTCCCCAAAAGTGATTCCTTGTGAGCAGCAAGGCTTATTTTGGAAGTTGTGAAGACTGGATACATTTCTTTCTTTCCATTCTCACCCTAATAATCCCAATTTCCTTCGAATGCCTCTGGTTAACTAGGAGAAGGGTCATGTATAATGGAGTACAGAACAAAAAAAAAAAGCATAAAGATTAATATTGTAAGATGTTAGGTCATCATAAATGAATGTATCATAATTTGCTTCGTCACTCTCCTATTGCTGGACATTTAGATTATTTCCAATTTTTAGCTATTAAAACGACACTGTGATTAACATTGCTAAAAACCCTTTCATATTTTGGATGACTTAGGATGAATTACCAGAAGTGGTGATTCTGGGTCAAATAATACCCAAACATAATAAATGCTTTAAGAATTTCCTTTCTTGTGTTAGGAGTAGATTACATTGCTTTATCAGGCCATAGAAAATTAAGCATAGGAACAGATTTTTTTTAAAATATTTTTTTTAAATATGCCATTTAACTGTCTGGATGCCTGTAATATCCATTCTATTAACTAAAAGAACCCACAGCAGCTTGTTGATGTCTGTGTTTCTTTGGCTAATGGCTTTGTTCTCGCTCTATTAGTAGCCTTGGTAATAGTAAAAGTTTAAAACTTTGCACTAAAAGAAAGACTACACTTTACTGGATCTTTAACTGAGAATCAATCAATTAGTGGAGGTGGCATGGCCAATGGGACAAGGAAGAAGACAGTGCCACTGAGTGTGGTATTGGAGTGGGTTCCTGGAGGTACCAATAACCAAATTATAATCTGCCAGTCTTTAAAGGGAGATGAATAGGAGGGTAAACTGCACGGGACATTAAGATCACTACTGTGTCCCATTTCCATTATAATATTTTCAAACAGAAACTAGCAGATCACCAAATAAACACCAAGAACAAAAATATCCCCTAATGTTGCTTTTGTAGTGTCCAGTCTCATGGATGGACTAAGCTTTGTCCAGTGAAGGATTCTGCAAGGGGTGTTATCAACCCGACCCTACCACAGACATCAGGATCTTGAATGAGATAGGGTTTTATCTATATGTAACATAAAACTCTTTAAGGCAAAAGAGTATTCATTGAAAATAAAGGATGTTATGGAATATTATAGGCAATGTCATTGTACTTGTGACGCAAGCATAATTATAACAAACTAAAAATGTTGTCCAATAGGCTTGTAATTAACATCCTGTTGATCCTCACCAGGAACTGCTGAAAGATTTAGCCAGTGATTTTATTCTCATTTGATCTGGATTTTTCTTTCTTTTATAAATGTTGTAAGATCTGTGAATTATTTTCTGCATATCTCATGCTCTTCTTGCCTTATGTGGACCTCTGCTGGAATGCTTGCTTCCCTGAGTTAGAGAACTTATTACCAAAAAGTACAGGAAATCTTCAGCCTCTGAAAGTGTAAAGGCTCAACATTTAGTTTAAATATGGAGCCATCATCAACTGTGTTGCTATGGAGATCCTTCCTCCCATGTGCTCTGAAACATGTCTGCTGCCAATTATCCAGAAATAACTTCTCTATTTCTATGGAATTTTCTGTGTCTCACCTACTGCTGCTTCTGTATTCTGTTTGAGCTCTGGTGGAAGGAGGAGGGCTTTTCATTTCCATTCCTTGCAGGCAGGAAAGATAATTTTCAATGTGTCCAAGCTGAAAAGGATCCCCAACTGTGTCATTTCCTGTGTAACACTATTAAACATCCCTATTAGCTGCAGTGGATGAAGGTTATTTATTTATTTTTATCCATTTCATACATTAAAATAGACTACCATCTTTGTAGCAGTGGTGGGAAAGGTGATCATGGGTCCATTATACATTATCAGTCAATCTTACGTGACAGACTCTCAGGTCTGTTTGTTGCCCCCCCCCCCCACACCGCCCCAGGAGTTTGATGAGTCACACTATTTTTCCATATGAGCTGCCACTCAGACACTCCAGTGAGCAGTTAGGAGTTAAGGATGGGGATTTGTCTGCTTCTCTGTCTTGATTTGGAACATCTGTGCTTGCTTGGGAACTAAAGAGTCTTCAGTGTCACTTGGGTAGATTTGAAAGCACTCAGTCTGTAACCACTGAGCCAGACCCAATTGGTGACTTTACACAGCAGCAGGATTTCAGTTGTGCAAATCCCTATCTTGACTCTCTTTGTAGGTCAGGAGCCTCTGCTGATGCAAAAGGAGCCTCCTTTATCTGCTGCTTCATGCTGAACGCTGGTGGCATCTTTGTGGTTGATCCATTCCTTTCCATAGGCTTAACCAAGCGGTAATCCAAGAACACCCCAGCTTCACAGAAGACCTCCATTTTATTTTATAGACTTGCTTTCAGAGAGTTATTAAATTAACACAGATCTGTTCTGAAGTCCTAAGTTTCCTGCATTCATAGCAGGGATGGAGAAACTGGGATAGTTCTTTGAACACTTTGCCCATCGGAGGCCTATATAAAAAAGGAGATGAAAGGTTTATTTGCCCCCACCCTTTTCCCCATTCTTACCACAAGTCTTGGAGAATATTATGGAACAGATTCAAAAGTGTCACTGGCAGGGTCTGAGATAGAGGTGATAGATAGCAGGGGAGGGGCAGTGGGAGATTGTCCAGTCTCGTACTACTTATAGGTCAATCTACAACTTTCAGGCCGGCAGGTTCCAAATCTTTCAAACCATTGACACTTTCCTCGACCAGAATTGCCAGAGAAGCTGCATATAAGGGGCTGAAGATCCAGTCATTGAGCTTTGGTAGATACAATGACTGCCCACACTCAATGGTCATTTAACATGATAGAAATCACCACGCCTCTTGATAGCATCACCCAAACAATTTTCTTCTTCCTTTCCAAAACTCTGAACCAAAAGCTGTTACAGAAGAATAGGGGTTGCAGGAAGGGAAAACTAGGCAGTGCTGAGGAGATGACAATCTGTTAAAGAGTTGGCTACAATGCACATATGGGCATAGAAAAATATCCGGACATAGCTACAGTCACTTTAGAGGGAAGAGATTTTTACTCTCTACTCTGTATGTTATATAAATGCTTATAGTACTTATAAAGTATTTTTAAAATGTCATGAAAAATCAACTTTCCATATTTGTTTATTAGTTTGCTTGATTTTACCATCCAAATCATGGGTAAGGGTCAGGTCTACAGCACACTCCGAAGGATGCCCTCAGGGCATGCATAGTTACTAGTTCTCAAGTTAAAGCTCCATTCTCACCTCCCGTTCGAGAGAGAGTACCCAAAATGGCTTGAATCATGGTAATACGATTATGGGGGTAAACTTATACTGCTTTAATTTCCCTTTAAAAGTAAAGGCATCCATAAACTTGATATATGTATGAAAAACAAATCACATGAGACACAATGTGTTGAAACAACACATTTGAGAACCACGTACTGATGGGCAGTCACTGCATTTGGGTGAGATGTGTTAAGGATTACTGTGTGATACCAAGAAAATCAAAGTGCCATCCTTAACCTGAAAGCTGCTTGAAATAGAGAGGGGAAGTCTGTATCGCAAGACAGCTCATGATGAGTTCCTGCCTTAATTTGAGTGTCTGGATATTCTGAGGACAACTTCCCCTGGGAGACTGGGGGATGTCTTCCTGAAGGAAGTGTCTCCACAACGAGGTATGGTGTAAAGATTTGGAGGTGTGTATAGGTGGGCTGAGATTGAGGAGGGGTGTAGTAGGCAAAGGTTGTCTTTAGAGGACATTGTGACCCCTATGAAGACAAGGGTTTTGTTTCATTTGCCACTCTGTACCTCATGTCTACAGCCAGCCATAGAAAGGGTGCTCAGTACTATTCACTGTGTAAATAACAAGTCAAAGTTATCATCAGTGGTATAAATTGAGCTAGTCTGGGAAACAGCCTATGACTCTCAGTGCCATGTTGGTAAAGTGATAGCTATTCTACATTTTCCTGATGTGCTGGGTTCTTGGGAGTGCTAACAGATTAAGTCCTTCAACAGCAGCCTTGGAAGATTGATTTATTTCTTGGGTCCAGAGCCCCTTACCAGTTGCTGAGCAGAAGACAAAGAAAGAAGACAAGATCTCTGCCAGGAAAACAGTTTACTGATTCCTCTCTGTGACCTGCTTTTAATCAGTTGCCCATTTACATAGCTCCAGACCCTTATCTCTGTATTCATGTGACCCTCACCCTTATTCCTGAGTGATGATGGATGGCCTAAATTATTATTCCCCCTTTACAACCACTTTGGGATCCTGAAGTGGAAGGACTTGTCACTGGTCTCCCAGCTCAGGACTGCAGAGCCGGAGAGAAAAATCAATGTCTCTTCACCTTGCTGCGGTTCTTTCTACTTGCACGGGCTGGGACCCTACGAGGCCTCCGTGAGCTGCTTGGTGAGCCTTAGGAGGCACTGTATGCTGCTGTCATTAAGGTGTAGATAGTAGATTTCCACTCCTCCGGGAAAGCGGAACAAAACAAAACAAAGCAAACAAACCAACAAAAAACCTTTGAGGTTTTTCCTCTGCTTTGTGCACTGACTTGAAGGTTTCAAGGTACATGAGGCTTACAGGAGTTAAGGTCCGTGCTTTGTTTGAGTTTCTGGCAATCTGGGAATGAAATTTGCTTTTTTTCCACCCCTGATTGAAATTCTTTTTTTTTTTTTTTTTTTTTTTAAAGATTTTATTTATTTATTTGAGAGAGAGAGAATGAGAGACAGAGAGCAGGAGAGGGAGGAGGGTCAGAGGGAGAAGCAGACTCCCCGCTGAGCAGGGAGCCTGATGCGGGACTCGATCCCAGGACTCTAGGATCATGACCTGAGCCAAAGGCAGTCGCTTAACCAACTGAGCCACCCAGGCGCCCCCCTGATTGAAATTCTTATCAGATTTCTTCTGTTTAGTTCATCTGCATACAACCCCCTTTAATTTACAGTGAGTAAAACCCATCCTTCCTGTCTATTTCCCCAATATTTCCTTCTCCAAATGGTCCAAGACCTTTGGGCAAATTAGTCATGAGATATATATGCTGAGCTGTACCGGTAGGGCTCACCCTTGGGATAATCACGAAGCATTTGTCCATATTTGGTTTCTTCCTTTCCTTTTTCACGCTCCCCTTCATACCCTCATGTTTTCCTTTTTTTTCACTCCAGGAAAACGTTTTAAAACAATCGGATATTACATTCATCCAACAGTATTGACCACAGGCCTGCTATGTGCCAGGCACCTTGCTATCTGTATCAGCTTTCTATTGTTGCAAACACATTTGTTAGCTTACACTTTCTGGGTTCAGGAACCCAGGCATGGCTTAGACTTAGATCAGGCTGAAATCTTGGTGTCAGCTGGGGCTGCAGTCTTCAGCGGATGCTTGGTGTGCTCTCCAAGCTCAGGTTGGTAGTAGAATTCATTTCTTGGTGGTGGTATGATGGAGGTCTCCTTTGTTTTTTAGCCATTAGCAGAAGACCACTCTCAGCTCCCAGAGGCCATCCTCAGGTCCCTGCTATGTGGCCTTCTTTCATAACATTGAAACTAACTTCTCCAAGACACCGGGCAAGCACCTGCTGCTGCTTATCTCTCTGACTTCATTTAAAAGACTCACCTGATTAGATCAGCCCACCCGGGAGAATCTCCCTTTTGATTAACTCAAAGCCTATTGATTAGGGACCTTAATTACATCTGGGGAATATCTTCATCTTTCCTGTATAATGTAACCTTGTCATGGGATTGATGTCCGATTGTACTCTTGAGTCTTGCTTACACTCGTCGGGAGGGGACTGATTACACAGAGTGTGTATCTAGGGGGCAGAAATCTTGGGGGCTGCCTTAGAATTTTGCCTACTTAAAGCTATTCAGGGAAGAAACAGCTGTGAGTAAAATAGGCCTCGGTTACACATACATTTCACGGGAGAGCCAGAAAATAATAAATTGGTATTTTTAATTTGTGATATATTCTATGAAAGAAACAGATTGATATGAAAAATACTATGCATAGGCAGCATTTAGATGGGATAACATTTATACAGAGCCATATGGAATGAAAAGGACCAGTCACATAGAGATCTGGGGAAAGAGCATTCCACGCAGACCCACCAGCGAGTTTGAAAGCAAAGAGGTCAGGAAGACCTGTTCTGTTTTTGAAGAACAGAAAGGAGGCTGGCATGGTGGGAGCAAAGTGAAGGAGGAAAGGTCTGATAGGTATGGGCATGGGCCAGGTTAAGCAGGGACTCATAAGCCATGGTAAGATGTTTTGGAGATGGGAAGCTAAAGGTAATTTTAGCCAGGGCACAAGTATGATCCGATTTAAGATCTGTGGTATTGTGATTTATGATAAAAATGTATTTGGTTTTCATTCCATATTTTGGCACAGAGCTTCTAATGCCCTTGTAATTAGCTAAGTGCTGAGAAAGATAAAGCTGTCCATTGTTATGTTAGTAAGGTGACTTTTGATCTTACCTAAGGATGGGGGCTGGTTGCCAGTGGAGCCAATTATGTGATTAGAGGGTTGGAACTTTCAGTCCCAGCCCCACTCCCCTCACCTTCAGGGAGAGGAGAGGGGCTAGAGATTGAGTTCAATCCCAATAGCCAATGATTTAACCAGTCATGCCTATGTAATGAAGCCAACATAAAAGCCCCAAAATATGCGATTCAGAGACCTCTGGTGTTGGTGAACATGTGGAGATTTGGAAACAGTGGCGTGTCTGGGGAGGGCATGGAAGCTCTGTGCTCCTTCCCACATACCTTGCCCCACGCATCTCTTCCATCTGGCTGTTCCTAAGTTATATCCATTTATAATAAACCTATGATGTTAGTATGTAAAATGTTTTCCTGAGTTCTGTGAGCCACTCCAGCAAATTAATTGAACCCAGAGAGGGGGTCCGGGGAACCTCCAATCTATACCCAATTGGTCAGAAGCCCAGGCACCTGGGCTTTTAATTGGCTTCTGTGTGTGCATGTGCGTGTGTGTGTTTGGAGGGCAACCTGTGAAATCTGACATTATGTTCAGGTAGATAGTGTCAGAATTGAGTTGAATTGTAGGACACCCAGCTGGGACTGGAGATTTGCTTGGTGGTGTGGGAGAACCTCCCACATGTTGGAATTGGGTGTGGAATTACAAGATCACTTTATGTGGAAACTGAATCATAGAAGTCCAAGAGAGGAAGCAGGGAAACCAGACTGGAGATAGTTTTGAGAGTCCAATCAAGAGATGATGGAGGCTGCATTTGAGTGTTGGCCGTGGAGACAGAAAGAAGGAAATGGAGTCAAAACATATTTTAGAGACATTCAGAAGGACAGGAGTTGCTGATGGATGGGATGTGGCACCCAGCAGGGGCATTTCAATTTTAAAAGGTTAATCACTTTGCTTGAGGTCACACAGTTATTAAGCATCTGCAGTGGATGCAGGATGTCCTCTCTCCATCCCTCTAATTCCTTAGCAGAACCACACGTGAACCAGGCAGTAGATATCATTAATTGAGATTGCTGAAAATATGCTGCAGATCCACTTTTTCCCCACCTTAAAAAATGTAGGTAGAAATAGTGGGGCATTGCTCAATAAACTCAGTACATCCTCATCTTTATTGCAAACCAGAGCCATGGTCTACAGAGTGGAAGACCCTCTCTGGAATTTCTCCAAAGGAACCTGTCATAGGGTCTTGGACACTGGTTGGTTACCATTGTGTTGTGAAAACACTTTTGTACAATGAGCAAGGGAAGAAGGCAAAGAGGGAGTAATTGCGCTAGATTTGGTTTATGATTTTGGCTTTTTTATTTGTGAGTCAGGTTTGAAGGCTGAGATGACTTACAGAGGCCCTCAGATGATCATAAAAACAAGCTCTCTCTCACTGCCTGCCCTCCTGATCACCCCGTCCAGAGGTCCAGAGGAAGACAAAAGCATTTGCATAAGCACCAGACTGAATGATTTGGTGTCTATTAATCTACATACTAGAGATAATAGATTTGTTCTTAAAATGGCCATAAATTGTACTAACACAGACAGGGCCAGTGAGAAATGGAGGGTTCTATAATGTTGGATAAGCTAACTTAAATGAGTATTTGTACCACAGTTTTTATCTCAGGATGTCCAAAAGGCTCTTGGTTTCTAATGGAAAACCATGAGATATACCTGTAAGGATGAGATACAGAGGGGGAAGGGGAAGTATTCCCCTATTCTGAGCAATAGCTGGGCAGGTGCTGTGCAATATGAGTGTCACTGAGAGTGGATGTCAAAGTCCTCCAGGTTCTTAAAGGGCCCAAGAAACAGCCAGGTCTATGAAAGTCAGCAACAGCGCCAGTGTTTTAGAGGTTATTTTATGAATCTGTCAAATTAACACTTGTTGTTAAGTGGAGCACAGGGGGCCAGATGATGAGCCAAGTTTCAGAAACAGACCACAAGAGGAATGGGAATAGAGAAGTTTATTACTTCAGGTCCTGGAGGAAGTACTTGGCACGCCTCAAGGGGCCACATGGGGAGGTCAAGGCAGAGTAAGGGCAGAGAGATGGAACCTGGGACACATGCCTTTGTTAGGGTCTGTGGATGAAGTGCTTTGGGGTTCCTGGGCAAAAGCTGGATTGGTCAATTGAAATCAAAAGAGCAGGATTTTGGTAAGCCCCATGGAGGTCTTGTCTAAGAGGTACACAAGGAGAGACTGTTGATCGCAAGGGCAGCTGGGAAAGTCATATCAGGAACTCACATTTGCTCGTGACTCTGCAGGTTGTTGTCTGGGACATGTGCTTATATGAGGGGCTATCATTAATTTAAGGTCTCTGTAGACCCCTTGGCCAAACAAAACGGATGCCAAGGCAGCACCACCATGGAGCAGCTTAGCTAAACTTTCAACAGCTTATTACTACCTCTATTCATACAATTCAAAACAATAATATATGCGAGCAAACAGTTGTGGAAGACTAATCGTGGTCTAGACTTTATGTTAATTGTTTTACATGACTTATCCCATTTAATTCTTATAATAATCTTGTCTTGCAGATAATAGTATTATCTCGCTTAAAGGGAATGGAGGCTTAAAGAGATTGAGAAACTTTTCTCAATCTCAGAGCTAGTATTAGAATCTGAAAGTATTACACTCTGGGCTTGTTTTATTTATTTTATTGTATTTTATTTTTATTTTATTTTAGAGAGAGAGTGCAAGCGTGGTGGGGGGAAGGGGCAGAGGAAGAGGGAGAGAGAGAATTTCAAGCAGGCTCCATACCAAGCGGGGAGCCCAGTGCAAGGCTTGATCTCACGACCCTGAGATCATGACTGAGACAAAATCAAGATCAGACGTTTAACTGACTGAGCCACCCAGGCACCCCTGGGTTTAGTGCTTTTAAATATACAGTACAAAAATAAAATGAGTGCCTTAGATACTGGACCTCCAGAAACTGCCAGGTCGATTCAGTCCTGCTTCTGTCCCTTCTTCCCATCATTTTATGGGTGAAGACTTACCTGAGGTCACTTACTCATGTGAATGTTTAATGAGCTGGAATTCCAGGGGAGATTTAGTTGGTTAGAAAAAGTTCTGAACATCGCTGGCATTCTATTGGTATTATCCATGGGATATTAAAGAATAAAGGGTTTTTGGACACCTGAAAAAGAAAAAGATGTGGAAGGGCTGTAGCTATGTTTGTTTGTGAGGTGACTAGTCTTGATGTGCAGAAAAATCTGCTTCAGTGGAGGAAAACATCCTATTGAAATCTAAGGGAAAAAATAAGATGAAACAAAACGGTGAATTAAAATCAATAGCAAATGATTTTTTTAATTGCCTAGTTACACATAGGAGTTTCTCATTTTATAACATTTGAAAATACAATTACAGTAGAGTCTGTTTTTTCTTTTTCAGGAAATATCTCCCGAGACGTTAATTTATAAATGACCCAGATTTGCAAATTCCAACATATCAATTCCCCCCTCCCCCATGACAAAACTTCTAAGTTTTGGCTAAATGTTATCATTCCCTTAGTGTTCTAAGCTTTGTTTGCTGCAGACCAGCATTAGCAATTGGATTTCACGGGAGAAGACTTTTTTTTCTTCAAAGTAACATTTTTTCCTTCAAAGTAACATTTTTCCATAACTCACAGGAATTACTGCATCTTTGATGACTAGTAGACTGCAGTATTTGGTGGTCAACTAGGTCCATTCACTAATTACAACTCACAGAGGCATAATGAGCTTATAGTTGCTCCTTCAAATCATAAATGGACCATTTCAAATGATATTCAGGACCAGTTATAAATTGTAAAAATCAAGAAAGATAAATGGCAACATTTCACTGTTTTAGCAAAATTAACTGATATTTCTGCTTTAATTAAGCACACATTGTAAAATTGAGACCATTTGAAAAGATAAACATTCTTTTTAGCTAAGGTACTTAGGGGCATGGGAAGCCTCTCTTTCCAGAGTATGTAGCTATAGTCCTGTCTCCATCCTTCTTCAGCTTGTCAGGAATTTTTAGGTGCAGACCAAGCTCAATGAAAGAAACCGCTTAGAGGTGTCTCGCCTTGCAAATCCATGCATACTGTTTCCCAAACTTCCATGATGATGGGGGTACTTGTTAAGAATAGAGATTTTTTTCTCTTTAGAAATTCTCATCTGGTAGGACTGAGTTGGAGCATAAGAGTCTGTGCTTTTAATGAATATCCCAAGCCATTCTTATCACTGAGGAATTTTAAGAAATACTGTGATGTGAGAGGAAATGCCACTTTTTGCCCAGAGTGTGATGATTTCAACAGGAGAAAGGTCCCAGCAGAAATCTAAAAGACCCTCAAGCCAGTTCATCATTGGAGATGGGGAGAATCCTTCTTCCCCTCTGGGCACCTGGTTGGCTTTTAAAATTGTCTGCATTGGCTTAGTCCTCTTATAGATAACACAGTATCTCCTCCCACCCCCATGTTTATTAGACACAGGGAAGATATATTTAAAGAAAAAAAAAACAAATTGAGCTTCTGGAAGTGAATAATGTAATGTCTAAGATGAAAAACACAGTGGATGGTATTAACAGCAGATTAGATGTTGCAGAAGAAAAGATGAGTGAACTTGATGATGTAGTAATAGAAACTACCTAAAATGAAATGTATGTAGAAAAACACTGGGGAAAAAAACCAGCATGAGTGAGTTGTGGAAAACTTTAAGGGGTTCAATATATTTGCAATGGCAGAGTACAAGAAGGGATGGGCAGAAAAAATATTTGAGGAAATAATGGCTGAAAATATTTTAAATTTGATGGAAAGTATAAACCTAGGTCTAAGCAGCTCAGCAAACTGAAAACACAATAAATATAAAGAAAATTTATTTTGAGGCATTTATTTTGAGGCATATCATACTGTTTGTATCCTTTGGATAAATACCTAGTAGTGCAATTGCTGGGTGGTAGGGTAGCTCTATTTTTAACTTTCTGAGGAAACTCCATACTATTCCTCAGAGTGGCTGCACCAGTTTGCATTCCCACCAACAGTGCACGAGGGTTCCCCTTTGTCCACCTCCTCACCGACACCTATTGTTTCCTGATTCATTGATTTTAGCCATTCTTTTTTTTTTTTTTTTTTTTAAGATTTTATTTATTTATTTGAGAGAGAGAGAATGAGAGAGAGCGAGTACATGAGAGGGGGGAGGGTCAGAGGGAGAAGCAGACTCCCACCTGAGCAGGGAGCCCGATGCGGGACTCGATCCAGGGACTCCAGGATCATGACCTGAGCCGAAGGCAGTCGCTTAACCAACTGAGCCACCCAGGCGCCCGATTTTAGCCATTCTTAAAAATTATGGAAATCCTGCTATTTTCAACAATGTGGATGGAACTTGAAGATACTAAGTGAAATAAGCCACACACAGAAAGATGAATACTGAATGATTGCACTTATATGTGGAATCTTAAAATCAACAAACTCTGAGATGCCTGGGTGGCTGAGTCTGTTAAGTGCCCAACTCTTGATTTTGGCTCAGGTCGTGATCTTGGGGTTGTGAGATCGAGCCCCTCGTCAGGCTCCATGCTTAGCAAGGAGTCTGCTTCTCTCCATCTCCCTCTTTCCCTCCTCCTGCGTGCACTCTCTCTTTCTCTAAAATAAATAAATAAATCTTTGAAAATAAAATAAAATAATACAATAAAATAAAACAAAACAGGCAAACTCTTAAAAACAGAGTGGAAGGGTTATTGCCAGGGGCTGGGGAGAGTGGGAAATGAGGGGGTTAAGGGGCTCAAATTTTAATTATGCAAGATATTTAGGTTGTGGAGATCTATATAGCATGGTGCCTATAGCTGATAGTACTGTACTGTGTATTTAAAATTTGCTAAGAGAGTAGATCTTACATTAAGTGTACTTACTACTACTACTACTACTACTAATAGGGTGAGAGAAAACTTCGGGAGGTGATGGATATGTTTATGGTCTTTATGATAGTGATGGTTTCATGAGGATAGGATATACCTATGCCCAAATGCATCAAGTTTTATACATTAAATGTGTACAGCTTTTTATATGTCAATTATTCCTCAATTTTTAAAAAAGGACATATATGGAATTTAGGAAACTGAGGGTCTGATTTAGGAAAGCAGCAAAGGGAATTTTCAAGTTAATGGAAGGGATTTTCAGGGTCCTCAAGACCTGTGTAGCCAGTCTTGACAACTCCAGATTATAACTGGAGAAAGAAGGACTCCTAGAGGGTTGTCTTCAATAAAAATAATACAAGGAAATATCTCTTTAAACATTTCTGATTGACACTCTTGCCTGCCCTCTCCCCTCCACCACTGGAAGTGACTAAATTAGTGTAGTTTAGGAATTCTGAAACTGGCTGACATATTTCTACCCATATTATAGATTAGGAAAGCCAGGAAAAAATGTTATTGTTATTTCAAGCTTCTGGTTCCTTGGACTCCAAGTCAACTGCCCACTCCTGAGATCTATAATTAAGACATGATATTAAAATAACTCTTCGCTGCTAAACGCACAGGAATTAGAAACATCCCATATTCATTTAAAGGTATTATAGAAGATCAAGAAGTCATACTCTTGAGAATAAAATGAGTAGATTTTGGATTATCCTGGATTTAAATCTGAAGGTATAACTCTAACAGAATCTTTAAAAAAAATAAATCTAATAAATACCACTTAAGATTGAGGAATGGAAGAGAAGAAAACTGAAATATATTGGTCTCCTACTATGTGCCAAGTCTTTGCTCAGCATGTAAACTTGACACAGCATTATGATGTTTTGTAGAAGTGATAAAGATTTAGAACGCCTCCCCAAATCCTTGTGTTATTTGGTTCGTTTTCCTAGCTGGAGGGATACTAATTCACTCCTTGTTAGGAATTCTGAAACCATGGTAGGTAAGAGCCAAGTCAGAGAGATGGCCAGCTGGAGAGATCATGATTTTCTCTGGAAAGTTGTGGGACGTGGGCCTTTTCCTTTGCCTATGATGTTTCTGTGTTTACTCATGAGTTGTTTTCTTCTTCCTCCCACTTTCCTTCCTCCTCCCCCTCCCTCTCCCCTTTCTCCCCCCTCTTCTTCTCCTTTTTCTTCTCCTCCTCCTCCTCCTCCTCTACCTCCTCCTCATCCTTCTTCCTATAGCTGAGAAAACACATCCAGGAGAGTTCACTCACTTACCCAAGTTCATACATGTAGTAAGCTTTAGAACCTACATTTGATCTTGTCTGACTAAAGGGCCCATACTTTACTTACTGTCATTTGTAATTATATAAAACTTACAACTTCTAAAGGCATTGACCTCTCCATAGTTTCATACTTACTGGCTCTGTTTTCTTGTGAAGCAGAACCACCATATCAGCCTTGAACTATCAGCCTCTAGACTTTTATATGAGGGAGAGATAGATATGACTTATTTTAAACTACTGATATTTTGAATTTCTGTTACAGTCAAACCTATTTAAGTCAAAAGCAATTTAAGTCCTTTTATTCACAGAATATCCTATTATTTTATTCTTTTAATAAATATTGAAGAACCTACCAGATTCTGGTTTCTGGGGATAGAATGATGAGCAATAAGAAACACAAATTTAGTGGAACACCCATTAGGAAATATCAAAGAAAGAAAATTTGCTATTCAAGGTAGGTAGGTCATTATTTTGTTAACTAATATATAAATGTAGATTTAAAAAAATCATAAAAGCAAAATGAAAGAGCCACTGTGGGAGTGAGATGTAGGGCAGTGAAGAGATTTCAGTGTTGGAGAGCCCTAGACATTTGGGGGATCAATAAAGCCTGGAGCTATAAAGCAAGGTGAAATAGGGTAGGTCTCCTCTCAGGAATTCAGCTGGATAGGGATCAAACCATTCTGAACACCTACAAACTCAACAGGAGATCAAAGAAAAGAAGAGCAACAACTCTCTGAACAGAAAAGCGACCACTTTCTGGAAGGTAGGACGTGCGGAGAAGTGAATCCAAGGCGATATTCGGGAGGATAGACGGCGGGGGAGGGGCCTCCGTCGGCCGCTTCTGGCAAGTGATAGAGCCACGGAGCACAGAATCGGAACTTTTAGAAGTCTGCTCCGTTGAGGGACGTCACTCTGGTGGCGAAGTGGGGGGTGGAACCCTCGCGGGACAGTGTGGTCTCAGGACCCTCGGGGTCACAGAAAGACCGGGGGTGCCTGAGTGCGGCAGAGCTCCCAGGTATCGGAGCGGAGAAGCCGGCTGCAGAGACAGAGACGAGGCGCGGGCTCTTAGCTCGGGGTTGCTATAAACCGTGATCCGCAGCACAGTCGGGCCACTGCTCCTCCAGCAGGGACCCAACAAGCGGCAGATCCGGGGAGACTCACCTTCTTCCCCCGGGAGGAGAGGTGCGGGAGCGCACCGCGGGGATCTGCTGGGTTTGGAGACTCCACCCGGGGTCGGGTGCCAGATAGAAAGGCGCGGTCACAGGCCGGGTGAGCGCGGAGTGTGGCCGGAGACCGGGGAGACGGGAGTGACTGACGGCTTTTCTCTGGGGGCTCGCTGAGGAGCGGGACCCCGAGTTCTCGGCTCCGCCGGGGCGGAGATTGGGAGGCCGCCATTTTCACTCTCCGCCTCCAAAGCTGTACGGAAAGCTTGCAGGGAACAAAAGCTCCGGAGAGCAAACCCGAGCAGATTACTTAGCCCGGACCGGCAAGGGCGGGGCAATTTTGCCTCCGGCAAAGACATTTGGGAACCACGGCAACAGGCCCCTCCCCCAGAAGATCAGCGAGAACAGCCAGCCAAGACCAAGTTTACCGATCAATGAGAACGGCAGAACTCCAGCGCTAGGGGAACACTGCACATAGAATTCATGGCTTTTTTACCATGATTCTTTAGTCTTTCAAAGTTAATTATTTTTTTTAACTGTCTTTTTTTCTTTTTTCTTTTTTTTTGAATTTTTCTTTTTCCCTTTTTCAACCAACATCTTATCAATCCCTTTTTTAAAAAAAAAAAACATTTTTATTTTTCATTTTTAAAGTCATATTCTATCCCTTCATAGTAGTTACCCGTATTTTTGGCATATATATATATATAAGTTGTTCTCTCTTTAAAATCTTGAGATAGTTTCTTCTAACAGATCAAAATATACTCTAAATCTCTAGTGTATGGTTTTTTTCTACTCCCCTGCCTGATCACATTCTCTCCCTTTTTTCTTTCTTTCTTTTTTTTTTTAATCCTCTTCTTTCTTTTTTCAAACAACTTATCAAATCCTTTTTTAAAATTTTTTATAATTTCCATCTTTACAGTCATATTCCATCCCTTCATCATATCAACCCTTATTTTTGTACATATATAAGTTTTTCTTTCTTTAAAATTTTGGGAGGGACTTTCTTTTAACAGACCAAAATACACCCAAAATCTAGTGTGTGGCACTGATCTATAATCCAGCCTGATCATATTTGATCACATTCTGTTTTTGTTTTGTTTTGTTTTGTTCTGCTTTTGTTTGTTTTTATCTTTATCTTTTTCTTTTTTCTTTTTTTCTTTCCTTTTCTTTTTTCTCTCTTTCCCTTTCTTTTCCCACTGCTTCAGGTCTTTTCTGATTTGTTTAGAGTATATTTTCTGGGGACGTTGTTACCCTGCTAGCATTTTGTTCTCTCATTAATCTATTCTCCTCTGCACAAAATGACAAGACGGAAAAAATCACCTCAACAAAAAGAACAAGAGATAGTACCGACTGCCAGGGACCTACTCAATACGGACATTAGTACGATGTCAGATCTAGAGTTCAGAATCATCACTTTAAAGATACTAGCTGGGCTTGAAAAAAACATGCAAGTTATTAGAGAAACCCTTTCTGGAGAAGTAAAAGAACTAAAATCGAACCAAGTAGAAATCAAAAAGGCTATTAATGAGGTGCAATCAAATATGGGGGCGCTAACTGCTAGGATAAATGAGGCAGAAGAAAGAATCAGTGAGATAGAAGACCAAATGATGGAAAATAAAGAAGCTGAGAAAAAGAGAGATAAACAACTACTGGATCACGAGGGCAGAATTCGAGAGATAAACGATACCATAAGACGAAACAACATTAGAATAATTGGGATCCCAGAAGAAGAAGAAAGAGAGAGAGGTGCAGAAGGTATAATGGAGCAAATTATAGCAGAGAACTTCCCTAATTTGGGGAAGGAAACAGGCATCAAAATCCAGGAAGCACAGAGAACCCCTCTCAAAATCAATAAAAATAGGTCAACACCCCGACATCTAATAGTAAAACTTACCAGTCTCAGAGACAAAGAGAAAATCCTGAAAGCAGCTCGGGAGAAGAGATATGTAACCTACAATGGTAGAAACATTAGATTGGCAACAGACTTATCCACAGAGACCTGGCAGGCCAGAAAGGACTGGCAGGACATATTCAGAGCACTAAATGAGAAAAATATGCAGCCAAGAATACTATATCCAGCTAGGCTGTCATTGAAAATTGAAGGAGAGATAAAAAGCTTCCAGGACAAACAAAAACTAAAGGAATTTGCAAACACGAAACCAGCCCTACAAGAAATATTGAAAGGGGTCCTCTAAGCAAAGAGAGAGCCTAAAAGCAACATAGACCAGAAAGGAACACAAACAATATACAGTAACAGTCACTTTACAGGCAATACAATGGCACTGAACTCCTATCTTTCAATAGTTACCCTGAATGTAAATGGGCTAAATGCCCCAATCAAAAGACACAGGCTATCAGATTGGATTAAAAAACAAGACCCATCGATATGCTGTCTGCAAGAGACTCATTTTAGACCCAAAGACACCCCCAGATTGAAAGTGAGGGGGTGGAAAACCATTTACCATGCTAATGGACACCAAAAGAAAGCTGGGGTGGCAATCCTTATATCAGACAAATTAGATTTTAAACCAAAGACTGTAATAAGAGATGAGGAAGGACACTATATCATACTTAAAGGGTCTATCCAACAAGAAGATCTAACAA